>NW_026871268.1:0-300000 GCF_028564815.1 Eubalaena glacialis
CTCCAGGTCCTGCTCAGAACCCGTGGACCCACCTTTCACAGGGCTGTCCTCCACCCCCCAACTTCGGCAGGAGTTCACCTAAGTATTTAAGTTAAGGGGTCCAGAGATAAGAAAGGAAGCTACAAACAAACAGATGAAACCAGCTGGGACCAAGATGGCAACGAATGTGACCTCCAACAGACCCTGAGTCTCATCACATGTTGAATTTACTATATCAGCATATTAAGTGACACACCTATCAGTGGCCATGACTGGACTTGAAGGACCAAAGACGGGTGAAAGGAGGTGGTACCCCACTCGCTTGGGAAAATCCCTGCCCCTTCCCCGGAAGGCCTCTTCATCCCCATCATTAGCCTCATTCCTCCTCCCTTTGTCTTTACCCTTTAAAATTAAACCACTCTCTCCAGGAGGGCGAGAAGTTGGTCTGTGAACTTCGTTCCCATTTCTCCATTCTTTGGCCACTGAACAGAGCCTGTGCTGTGGTGGTCTCAGCTTTGGTTTTGTTATTTGCCTACTTGAACCCACATGGAAAAAGGAAACCTTCCCTGCTGAGGCAGAGCACCTCGCCAGGCGAGGGCCCGAGCAGGGTCCATGTGACTTCACTTGGTAACAGTCTGTAAGGGGACGGTGGTCTCTGCCTGTGGGGTGGGGGCATGGCACACGTACAGCCACAGCACCGGCTCCGTGGACGGCACGGCCCCTCGTGGGCCTGGACCGTGTGCTCTCGTCCCCCCACGCCTGACACCCCCTGACATTCATGACGCGGTGACACTGGCTGCTGGGCATCCAGTCAGGAGGGACCAGGGGCAGCATCTGGTACCAGATCAGACGCGCCTTTTCACAGGCAGGGGACATAGGAGATATTAGGACTTTGTGTCTGGAAAACAAACCAAGCGGCTAGAAGGTGATCTGAGCTGTGGACGTGAAACCCACGTGCGAGGTGAGAGCTCCCACTGGACACTGGCTCGGGAGCTTCCACACAGGGGATGACCACACCAGTGCTTCCTGCCCGACCCCTCCATGCCTCCCTGGTGGGCACGGCTGGACCTGCGCTCCTCAGGATCCCCAACACCGAGCCTGAAGGTCCGATGCTGGCAGGGCCTGGGGACGCGTGTGGTCACCCCACCAACGCTGCTTGGCTCCTCCTCCCCAGTGACCAGGGGAAGGCAGCCCCGTGGAGTATGAGGCCCTGCACAGGCAAAGCTCGCACACCCCCTCCTCAGGACTCCCGGCCCCGCCCTGCTTCCTCAGGCCCACCGTCTGCCCCTCCCAGTGCCCACATCCCACTGCCCCACATTCCTGGTGTGGACGTCCACATACACAAGCTGCTCCGTGTCCTCTTCCCACATGGGACACCCCCATCCCTGCTTCTTCCTAATGACGGCCTGGACCTCACCTGTTCTGGGCAGGAAGAGGGCTGAGGAGGAGGCCGGCCTGTCCTGTCTGCCTCCCAGGGGCCCAGACACAGGGTTCGGGGGCTGCTGGGCCTTGAGGTCTGGATGCTTCCAGGTGTGGGATGAACCTGCCACTGTCCACTGGAGCTGCCCCTTCCGAGATTCAGGAAACTGGGGGACCCACCAAACGGAGCCCATCCCCAGGCTCTGCTGCAAGTCTGCTCGGATTTGCTCTCCTGATCTTGAAGACAGACCTGCGGGAAACAGGGCCTGCGATTCCCATACTGACGGTGTTCTGTGGAATGTCCATTTTCCATTTCCCTTTCTACCCTGTTCTGAGGAAATTACTAGTCAATCCATGCTACCATCACCCGATAGTGACTGGGAAGCTGAGGCTCTGAGAAGCCAAGTAATCCAGCCAGAAGCACAGGTGTGGGACCACGGAGTGGGGTCTGCACCCGCCACCTGCCCAGGGGGACTGCCCACTCCCCGCAGCTTCCACACCTGTTCCCTTCACCCACACCCCCAGGACCAGCTCACAGAGCCTCCTCTTGGGGGGATTCACTTACCTTCTTCTAACAGGATCCGTCTCACTATCGTGTTCTGGGATCATCCGGAAGGCTTGTCACTCTGACGCAGGTTCAGCCGCACATCACCAGGGCAGCTTTCTTGGATCACACTCACCACCTGCATGTCCACTCCCAGCTCAGACCCAGAAGAACCCCCTCGGCCCCGAGCCCCATGGCTCTGCCTGGGCTCCCACCTCCCCCTGCCTGGTCCGTCCCTCTCATGTCCCCTGCAGTGTCACCAGGAGCTCCCACCTGCCCCAAGCAGGCTGTCTGCTCTGTCCTGGGGAGACCTCCCTGGTGTCAGGAGGAAGACACAAGAGGTACCCGTGGGGCCTCCCTCACGCAGCACAGTGGCCAGCACCCACCTACTGACCTCATCACTCTGGATGGACAGGGGTTCATAGGGCCCGCAGCATCTCCTGGTTCTCATTTCATCCCAGCACCGCCCACAGGGAAGTTGCTAAGCAACTCTGTGCCGGCTGCACAGAGAGGACGCTCATACACACACCCCCCTTCCAGCACCCGGGGCTCTCGTGGTCAGGCCCCTCCCAGGATATGGAGCTCACCTGAGCAGGTACCCAGCAGCCCATGGGGCTCTCATGGTCAGGCCCCTCCCAGGATATGGAGCTCACCTGAGCAGGTACCCAGCAGCCCACAGGGTTCTCGTGGGCAGGCCCCTCCCTGGATATGGAGCTCCCCTGGGCAGGTACCCTGGCAGGGCTGGGCACACAGGAACCGTGCACATAGCCCTCATTGCAGAGCACCCCCAGCTCACCTGTTGCTCAGAGCTGACACAGAGCACCTCAGAGCAGGGCTTGAACTAACAAACAGCAGCTCCGACAGGTCTGTGACCCTGGGCTTCACTCTGTGTGGCCTCTCTCCGCCTGGTCTTCCAGGGGTTTCCACTGCAGCCGGGGCACCAGGCTTCTGTCTCCACCCACCACCCCTCCTCTCCCTGACTCCTGGGTTCCTCTCATTAGGAGAGGGTCTTCTTGAAGTTGTCTCCCACTCATGGACCAGATAAAATGATTAGAAAACAAGCCAGGGCTGCCGCCTCTTGTCTATCCTGACTCTCAGGACCCTACACCTGTTCCTTGGACCTGGCCGGTGCAGCAAGGCCCATTTTCTGCAACTCTGAGCCCCTGAGGGGCGAGGATTGGCTGACCTGGGCAGCCTGACTCGGCCGGCCAGCCCTCCACAGGTGTGCCTGGGTTGAGGTCAATATAAATACCCCTCCAGGCAGCAAAAGCCCCTGCAGCTGTGCCTGACGCCATATTCTCTGCCCCGTCAGCAGTCTCGGGGCTGGGCTGGTGGGAGGGAGTAGGGCCCACGGCTCTATGGGTGGCCTGGTGTGAGTGGGGCTCTGCTGGACTTTCTGCAGGAGTTGCCGGGCTGCCACCTGCTAAAGAAGAGGTTGTGTCACCCATACCTGCTGCTGGAATTTCTACCCGGGCAGAGGTGAGGAAGGAAAAAAGCAGTGGGGGCTGGGACAGGAGGGGTACCTCAGGCAGGGAAATGGAAAGCTTCCAGAAGAGTGCCCGGGGCCAGGACCATCCTGGCTGGCCTGCAGGCACCAAGTCGGCCTGCGTGTTGTCGCTGGTGTGACTCCAAGCCCCTTCCTCTAGGCTTTGAAGTCCTTGCATACATTCAGGTGTTTTACCTGGGAAGGGTGGGAAAAGTTCAGCAGCAGTTGGCCTGGGGCTCAGCTCACGTTTACTCAGAGACGCCTCCTCACGGTCCCCCAGCTTTGCAATGAGGACGCTCCTTGTGTGGGGGCTGCTGGCTGCATGGGAGACGATTCCCCACCTGTGACCAACTTCAGAATTGTTTACCACTGGAGCAAGTGTCCTGATAGGGTTTTCATCTGTGTAACTAGTGGGTTCTTAATTAGCAACGTGAACGGTGATAACAGAGGTCCTGAATCAGGATGGAAATACTTATTTTATGCATGTACAGGCGTAAAAACCTGGGGAGACCGTGTGCAGCCGGCACCCTTAGGGTTGGGCTTCTGACTGACTCCTCAACGTTCTGGTGTCCAGCCATTGCTTTAGGATTTCTGGGGCCCAATGCTGACTCTAAGGGCTCTACAATCCAGCCTCTGTTGGCCTTTAATGAGACCCACACTTCCAGGATCCTACAGAGCAGGGTCTGTGTGACCGTTCTGTGGCTTCTGTAACAAATGACCACAAGATGGGTGGTTTAAAACAACAGGAATTCATCCTCCCCCAGTCCTGGAGACCAGACATCTGAGATCAAGGTGTTGGAGGACGGAAGTCTCTCCAAAGGCTCCAGGATAGGGTTCTTCCTGCCTTTTCCAGCTTCTGGGGGCTCCAGGCGTCCCCAGGCCTGTGGCTGCATCCCTCCCGTCTCTGCCTCTGTCTTCACGTGGCTTCTCTAAGTCTGTGTTTCTCTTCTTTTGTTTCTCATAAGGACTCTCTCAGTTGGATTGAGGGCCACCCTAACCCAAGATGACCTCACCCTGAGATCCTTAACTACATATACAAAGACCCTTTTCCCAGATATGGTCCTGTTCACGTGTTCTGGGGGGGCACATCTTTTGGGGTCAGCATTCAACCCATTACCTGTGTATAAAATAACCCTCATTTTAGGAGATTGCCAAGGTCCCGTATAGACTGGCACAGACAGCAGCCATGTGGGTGGGGGTCTGGGGAGAATGAGGACCCTGGAATCACCTGGAAGGGATGAAGTCCTGGCAGCATTAGGTGAGCTCTTCCACCACGGGCCCCGTGGAAACAGCCACTCCACTCTGTCCGTGGAAAGGGACCCAGTGCCGAGTCCAGAAGTGGTTACCTTGCAAAGCTGGCTCTTCTGGGATTTCATCATCAATAGCATCATGTAACCAGGAACTACGGGCTTGGAGGAGTCACTCTCTGGCACATGATGACAGCACTGTCACTTTAGGCTCATCAAGCCTAGAATAGGGATGTTTGAAGGAGAAGAGTTTGGGAGATTGTGAAGCTTGGTTGTCAAGGAAACTGAGCAGGTTTGTCAAGGTTGTCAAGGAAACTTCTCCCTTAAACTGACGGCAGGGCTGGGAGAGCTGAACTCCAGGGATCTTTTAAAGGGGCTGCTCTGAAGCACCATCACCTGAGAGGTGGTCTCACCATGAGCTGGGGTTTGAGAAAAGTGTGATGAGATTAAGCCTGACTTTCTGTGACAGCTGGGGAGGGGTTTGTAAAGCACCTTGGCTTTTAAGGCAGAAGTTTGTTGCTGGAACAAAGTGTCTCCCAAAACTGGGCTGAAGCTCAAGCTGTCTCTGTCCCCTTCTTGTGAGAGTCCAGGGCAGGTGGGTGTCAGGTCCCAGGCTCTGTCCCCCTTGTTTCTCCTCCCTGCTTCCAGGTGAGGGCTCCAACCAGCAGGGTGGGGTGACCAGGTGGGCATCATGCCCTCCGTCCAAGGATGCAGGCTGGCCAAGGCCCTCACCACCTCCACCCCTTCCCCTTGGTAACACGAGACACTACGCCCTAGCTGTAAGGGGTGGGAAAGCTGGGAGGTGCAGGGTAGCTGTGAACAGGAAAAAGGGAAATGGGTTCTGATGGGCAGCTGCGCGGCCCTGCTGTGAGGGTCGCCCAGACGCTAGCGCACAGACTCTGGATCCTGTGAAGCTTCGATGCTTTGTGGTTCTGGAAATCCTATAGGAGACGGTCCACAGCAGGTGAAGCTAATGCTCTCAGTGGAGGTGGTGAAGCTAAAGATCTGCAGTTCAGACCGAAGGTGCCGATGTACATACAGGACAAAACCATCTCGTGTGAATGGACTTCAGGCACGTTTAACATGAATGCAGTCATGTTAATGCCTAGCATCTTCTATCTTGTGTCTCTCCTCAGGGTCCCCCTCCTCAGATCCTGAGGATCCTGTAACTCACGTACAGGGGGATGGAGAGTGGGCTCTGTCCAGTCTGAGCCCTGAGTTACCCTGCATGTGAGTCTGCTCAGGACCTCCATAACAAATACCACAGACTGGGCAGCTTGAATAACAGGCCTATCTCCCAGTCCTGGATGCTGTCTGAGATCAAGGTGTGTGCAGACTGGCTTCTCCTGAGGCCTCTCTACTTGGTGCTTAGACAACCATCTTCTCCCCAGGTCGTCATGATCTCCCCCTGTGCCTCTCTGTGTCCTAATCTCTCCTTGTAGGACACCAATCCTATTGGATTAGGATCCACCCTAGTGACCTCATTTTTACCTTGATCACCTCTTTAAAAATCCCATCTCCAAATACAGCCACATCCTGAGGTCCTGGGTGTTAGGGATTCAGCATGTGAATTTGTGGGGACATGGCTGAGCCTATCCCATCCTCCTTAGGAGCCAAGTGTGCCTCGGTCCTTCCTTCCCTCAAGTCACACGAGGTGATGTAGTGGCTCAGGGAGAGGCCACTCGTGCAGAGTCTGTGTCCCAGCTGGGGAGCCCTTCTCTGCTCTCTCTGATCAGGCAGTGGCCGTGCCAGTCCCCTCCTGAGGTGAGCAGTTCTGGGGTTTCCTGCCATGTCGCCTGGCCAGCTGAGGTGCTCACTGTCAGGGAACCCAGGAGCCAGCAGCCTCGTGGGGATGCCAGGGACTCTCAGGGCCTTGGCAGATGTCTCTCCCAGCAGATACCCTAGTGGAAGTGGGGAAACATTTGGGGGATTACAGGTGGGAGAGAGTCACAGTCTCGTTTATGCTTCAGAAAGACCACGTTGGGGTGGGATGTGAGGTGCACCGTGTGGGCAGGGAGTTTTACCAGGGCCTGATGGAGGAACCAGGCACAAGATCGGGCTTGGGCCAGGGCTGTGGGTGTAGAGGTGAATTAGTGTGGGAACTGGCCACAGACTGTTGTCGAAATCTCGGCTTCCCTGTGCACCGAGGCCAAACAGAAATACGGAGACAGGGATTTTGGAGGAAGAGAGAGATGGCTTTATTCTTCTGCCAGACAACAGGGAAGACACAGCCAGCTAGCGCCTCAAGAACTGGGCACCCCTCCTTGAGAATCAGGGAAGATTTTATACGTGGCGCTCTCGCAGTCTGGGGTATAGGATGAGGATCAAAGTAGTGAAGGTCTTGCATTCCTCCTTTCCTTTGCATTATTTCAAAACAGTCATAGCTGGCATCAGGCTGCCCGGTAATTGGGGCCCGGCAGTCTGGTAATTGCGTCCGTTTGCCTCTGGTTTATCGACCAGTGACCTTGTTTCTGAAATGCAAAAACTATAGGGGGTGACTTGTTATGAAGGGCGTATAGAATGTAAGTGCTGGACATAATAAGGTTAGGGAGTGAGAGGCAGGGGATGTAACTCACACAGAGTTAGGGGTGATGGGTGCCGAATGTAAATGACATAGCGTCAGGGAGTGAGGTTAGCTTTGTAAAGTACACATCTAGTTACTACAAATTAGTGACAAAGTAAAACAAGGAGTGATTAATTCTTTCAGGCCAGATTATGTTTCTTCTCTAGCCTATTCGCTGTTCCCTTTGTTTTCCTTGTTCTCAGGGGAGGGAAAACTTCATTTCTATTTTTGCTGCAACAAGACTCTGGAGGAGCAGATGACAGTCAGTGGGGCACAAGGAGAGTGGGAGCCTGGGAGACCCCAGTGTTACCAAACGAAACTTGGGTCCGCTTGCCCGAGTGCAGTAAAGCCAGTCTACTGACACCGGGTGTGGTGAAGGGAAGTGCAGCTTTAATTGTAAAAGTGCCAATACAAGGAGGCCAGGCGGCCTGTGCTCTAAAACCCCAAACTCCCTGAAGGATTTCAGCAAAGGAATTTTAAAGGCCAAGTGATGGAGGGGGGTCGCAGGGTATGTGATCAGCTGGTGCACAATTCTCTGGTTGATGGTGAGGTAACAGGCAGTTAACACTCTAAATTCTTAGGCACCAGAAGTTCCGGGGCTACCTGTTCATGATCATCAGGTAGTTAATTTCTTCCATTTGGTGGTGGTTTCAGCATCTGTAAAACAACTCAGGAAGCGTGCATCAGATGCTGTTATCCAGGTACTTCAGAGAGGAGCTCCAGCAGAGGATGTGGGGGAGGGGTCTGTCCTGGGAAGGCCCCGTAGGGTCCTGCTCGG
The DNA here is from genome assembly GCF_028564815.1 of Eubalaena glacialis. NCBI lineage: Eukaryota > Metazoa > Chordata > Mammalia > Artiodactyla > Balaenidae > Eubalaena > Eubalaena glacialis. The sequence continues at coordinate 8,017 of NW_026871268.1, forward strand.
TTACACCCGGTGCCTGGGCTCAGCAACCTGGGAAGGTGGGGCTGCTCCTGGGTGTGGAGACCTGCAGGATCCTGGTCCCCTGAGTGCCCTGTTAGCCCCCAAGGTGAGATGGGGGTGCAGTGACTGGACAGAGGCGTCTGGCCTGGGAGAGGGGTCCAGGCTGGAAATGTCACGGGACTCATCGCAGGGAGGGAGAGGAAAGGCCAATGGGGGCAGGTAGGTCACAGCAGACTATGTGCAGGTGATTGCGGTCCTGTTGGAAGCAACTCAGAGCCAGAAAGGAGTGGCCGTCAGGGGCTCAGCTCCATTCTCTTGTTCCTTTGTAAAACCGCTGTGTCAGAGTTTGAGACACCGCCAGGAGACGTCTGGGCCCAGTGTTGCCATGGCTTCATCAAAGGGGCCCAGGGGGAACACAGAACCACTACAGGCCCTGCCCATGTCCGCACTGGGAATGAATCCCATCGGGGCTCCTGGGCTCACAGACTTGAGGGAACCTCTGTCCTCGGAACTGGTCTTCCTCCTTCCTCTCACCTGCTGGTCAGGAGCCCAGGCACCCCCATCCTGGCTCCACCCCCAGGGCCTGGATTCTGGGACAGCTTAGGGGTAAGCAAGACCCTCATGTTCCTTTATCTGCCTGGGGGTGAGAATGTCTTAAACGCTGCAATTGACTGATGATGGAGGGCTGAGTGTTTCCAGCAGGTATGGGTGGAAAGATGGGGTGTGAAGTTCCTGTGTCTGCAGGGTCTTCCCAGCGTGAAGATCTGTGTGTTTCCCCCGGCCAGTCAGCGTCCTCCCAGGAAGCCCAGATCCAGGTTTATGAGGGCAGAGGCTCTCCCCTTGCTTATCTGTAACTTCCCGTTCCCACAATGAGGAGCCTGGCTCCCACCATCTGCCATTTATGTATGCATTGCTCCTTTCCAGGTTACATGTGCAGAGGTTTCAGAGTTGTTAGCTACTACACCCTGGAAAGAACTTCGTAAAATAAAGCCCACTCTTTATATACGGTCCATTTTGCCTTTAGTCTACAGATTCCATTCATTTCCAAAGGTAACTTAGGTCAGCACCTTTTATCCCATCCCCTACAGTGAGTTGTTTCCATATATTTCTAACACAGTTAGACTCTGTCACATTATGTATTCCATCCTGACACATGCCTACATTCTAAATAACTAAATTTGAATAGATTATGATTGGCCCCTTGGGCTATACACATCTGTGGGCTTAGACAAATGCATAGTGACAGGTATCCATCCTAGAATGTCACATGGAATACTTCAAACCCCCCACCCCATGATCTGCTTATCATCTATGTAGCTTTGCCTTTCCCAGAATGTCACCAATGGGGTCATACTGTGTGCAGCCTCCTCAGCCTGGATGCTTTCACTTAGCAGTATATACTGAGGATTTATCCATGTCTTTCCATAGGCTGATGGTGCATTCCTTTCTGCTGAGTAGTATTCCACTGCATGTGTATGGGCGGAAAAACAATTTTCCCTCTACTTTTTCAGGTTCTTGGTTGAGGCCACCCTGCCCCTGTAATAAAAGACAGATTACCAGGAGAAAAGCAGAAGTTTAATTACATGTCTACCTTCTGAATACAGGGGGGATAGCAAGGAAAACTGAGTCACTCCCTGAAATGACCAAAACCATCCCCTTAAATAGCTCTTCAGCTAAAAACAGAAGAAATATGCTGGGGAAGGGAGGAAGACCACTTATGGCAGGTTATCATGCAAAGCACAGTAAACAAGGGTATGATTGTTTGCACATTTAAGTCAGGACTTCTCCATTGAAAAGAGTTACTTAAGATTTAATTATCCTTCTATTTTTGGTGCAAAGAGGGACATACCCTTATAAATGGCGACTTCTGTATTGTAAATGTCTTTCATAAAACAGCAATCTCAGTTTTCTGAGATTTTTTATTGAATATATTATTTTATTTTTGGCTGCATTGGGTCTTCATTGCTGCGTGCAGGCTTTTCTCTGGTTGTGGCGAGCAGGGGCTACTTTTCTTTGCAGTGCGTGGGTTTCTCATTGTGGCTTTTGTTGTCGCGGAGCACAGGCTCTAGGTGTGCAGGCTTCAGTAGTTGTGGCACACGGGGTCAGTAGTTGTGGCTCGTGGGCTCTAGAGCGCAGGCTCAGTAGTTGTGGAGCATGGGCTTTGTTGCTCTGCGGCGTGTGGGATCTTCCCGGACCAGGGCTCGAACCCGTGTCCCCTGCATTGGCAGGCAGACTCTTAACCACTGAGCCACCAGGGAAGCCCCCCTTTTTTTTAAAGCAGACCAATAATCCTTATGCCAGAGAGACATATTTTGGGGTGGCATATTCTACTCACCTTGACATGGATCTACCCCAATTTGCTTATACATTCATCTTTTGAAGGATATCCTGATTTCTTCAAGTTTTTAGCCATTATGAAAGTGCTGCTGTGCATAATTGCATCCTTGTTTGCATTTGGACATAGATTTTCAAAGCAGTTGCCTGAATACTGGAAGCATGATTGTTGGATCCCAACGTGAGACTTGTTTAGCTTTGGAAAAAACTGCCAAATTGTTTTACAAAGTGGCTGCACATGCATCCCCCCAGCTATGAGGGAGAGCTCCTTTTGTTCCTCACCCTCTAGCAATTGGTATTTTCATATTTTTGGAGTTTAGCAGTGCTAATAGGTGTGCTGTGATATCTCATGATTTTAATTTGTAATTCCCTAATGGTATATGATGTTGAGCTTGTTTCTGTATGATGTTTACCATCTGTATATCTTTTTTTGGCGGGATGTCTGTTCAGATCATGCTGTTCACGTTCATGCTGAGAGGAGCCCTGTCTCCTCAGGACCCACTGGGGCTTTGGCTTCTGGGACACGCGGGTTGCGTCCACGCTGACGGCCAGGTTTCAGGACAAGCTGGGGTCGAGTCCACACTAACAGAGGCCGAGTCTCCTCAGGATCCCCTGAGGCTTCAGCTTGGGGACACTGTGGGGTCCAGTTCATGCTGAGAGGAGCCTGGTCTCCTCAGGACCTGCTGGGAGGTGACGCCACTGAGGGAAAAGGTGAGGAAATGTGGGGAGAATGTTCCTGTGCATGGCTGACCGCTGAGGGTGTCTGTCTTCAGAGGACCCAGGAGAGGAAGGGCTTGATGTGGAAAACTGGGTTTTTGGCCGCTTTTGTGTGTGGTGTAGACAGAGTGCAGTGTTGTTCTTTGGCGTGTGGAGCCTGGTTTTCCCAGCACCATTTCTTGAGGGGACTGTCCTTTCCCTGGTGTATGTTCTTGGCTCCTTTCTTGTGAATTAACTGATCACATACCTGTAGGTTGATTCCTGGGCTCTCTGCTCTGTTCCTCTGGTCTGTGCGCCTGTTTTTGTGCCAATTCCACACTTTTTTGGGACTGTAGCTTCGTAATGAAGTGTGAAGTCAGGGAGCGAGATGCCTCCAGCCCGTTCTCCTTCCTCAGGGTGGCTTTGGCTCTTCTGGGTCCTTTGTGGTTCCACACACATCTTAAGATTGTTTGCTCTGTTTCTATGGAAAATGTCGTTGGACTTTTGGTAGGGATTGTGTTGAATGTGTACATTAATTTGGCTAGAATGCATATTTTTTAAAATTAAGAAAAAAATTTTGGGCCACACCATGTGGCATGCATGATGCGGGATCTTAGTTCCCCAACCAGGGATCGAACCTGCGCCCCCTGCAGTGGGAGCACAGAGTCCCAACCCCTGGACGGCCAGGAAAGTCCCACCTTAGAATGCATATTTTCAAAATATTCTTTTTACCCATGAGCACGGGGTATCTTTCCATTTATTTTTGTCTGTTCAGTTTCCTTTATCAGTGTCTTCCAGTTTTCAGTGTGCAGGTCCTTCACGTCCTTGGTTAAATTTACTCCTAGTTATCTTTTTGGATGCAATTGTAAGTGGGATTTTTTAAAAAAATTCCTTTTCTGATGGTTCATTATCAGTGTATAGAATCACAAATGATTTTTGTGCATTGATTTTTCTTTTTTTTTTGTATCCTGCAGCTTTACTGAATTCATCTTTTAGTTGTAACAGTTTTTTGGTGGTTGAATATGGAAAACTAGAATTCAGAAATCCCACTGTTTCAACTACATCTAGGTCATCCACAGCACCCAAGACATAGTGGCTCCCAATGTAATCTTCCAATGGTGCCTCTTGTAGTATGTGGACTCCTACAAGGGTGATTGGCATCACCACTGTGGGTGAGCTGGATCTGGGTAGAGCTTGGCCTCTATAACAAAGTTTGATGTCTGTATTTCTGGCGTGGTATGGCATGGTTGTTTTGATAAGTACTTTATTTTCTAGTAAATTTCAAGTGTATAAAAAACTTCAAATAGCAGTATCAAGTTTTCCACATTCACAAAATACTCCAGTTTGTTTTACCCTGTGAGAGTGGGAGGGCCACTCTCCCAGGGAACCAGCACATAACCCCAAAATGAGGAATAATTATGGTTTCCACATTATAATCCTATCCCCAGACCTGCTTCAACTTTCACCAGCTGCCCCAGCTTTGTGGAAATATATTTTCCATTCGAATCCAGTTTTCTTTTCTTGGAACCATCACTGGGGCTTTTCCTCACTTTAAAAACCTTGCTGGACTTAGAGTGTACAAGATGAGCATGATCTGGGTGGTTTTTCTGTGTGGCTTCTTTCACTTAGGATGTTTGCAGTGTTTATCCACATTGTAACATTGATGATTATTTCATTCATTTTTTCCATCGTGATTAAAAATACATAACATTTACCATTTAAACCACTTTTTTAAAGCTTTTTTAAAAATGTTATTTTATTTTTTATTTTTTGGCTGTGTCGTGTCTTTGTTGCTGTGTGCAGGCTTTCTCTAGTTGCGGCGAGCGGGGGCTACTCTTCATTGCTGTGTGCAGGCTTCTCGTTGCGGTGGCTTCTCTTGTTGTGGAGCACGGGCTCTAGGCACACGGGCTTCAGTAGTTGTGGCTCGCAGGCTCTAGAACGCAGGCTCAGTAGTTGTGGCACACGGGCTTAGCTGCTCCACGGCATGCGGGATCTTCCAGGACCAGCGCTTGAACCCATGTCCCCTGCATTGGCAGGCAGATTCTTAACCACTGTGCCGTGAGGGAAGCCCCATTTAAACCATTTTTAAGTATACAGTTCTATGGCATTAACTACATTCACATTGTTGTAAAAATATCCTCACCATCCATCTCCAGATATTTTCCCCATATGAAACCGTAGGCATTAAACACTAACTCACCTCAACCCCTGGCAACCTTATTCTACTTTGTCTTTGAATTTGACTTATCTGGATACCTCATACTCGTGGAATCATAGACCGTTTGTCCTTTTTGTGTCTGGCTTGTTTCACTTAGCATAATGACTTCAAGGTTCATCCACATTGTAGCATGTGTGAGAATTACCTTAGTTTTAAAGGTTGAATCATATTCCATTGTGTATATACTACACTGTACTTATCCATTCATCTGTTGAAGGATGTGTTGTGTTGCTTCCACCTTTTGGCTGGAAATTGTGAATAATGTTGCTATGAATATGGGGTACAGATATCTGTTCCAGTCCTTGCTTTCTAATATTTTGGGTGTACACCCTGGAGCAGAATCAAGGGATCATACATTTTCCATGTTTTTGAGGAGCCACCATACAGTATTCCACAGTGGCTGTATAATTTTACTTTATTCTTTTATATGACAGAATAATGCAGCTTATGGATCTACCTTATTTTGCTTATCTGTTTACCTGCTGATGGACATTTAAATCTTTTCTACCTTGGGCTATTGTGAACAGTGCTGCTATGAATAATTGGTGAACAAGTTTTTGTTTGAACACCTGTTTTCCATATTTTGGGTATATATCTAGGAGTGGAGTTGTTGAACCACATGGTAATTATATTTTTGAGTAAATGCTAAAGTTTTGTACACATAGACTACACCATTGTACATCTCCACAAGTAACTTTTAAGGGTTCTAATTTCTCTACATTGTTGCCAACATTTGTTATTTTTATTTATATATTTAAAAATTTATTTAAAAATTTATTTAAAAATTTATTTTTATTCTAGTGTGTGTGAAGGGGCATCACACTGTGGCTTTAATTTGCATTTTCATCATGACTACTGATGTTTGACATCTTTTCATGTCCTTGTTGACCATTTGTATGTCTTGCCTGGAGAGCAGTCCATGCAAGTCATTTGTCTGTTTCAAAAATTTTATTGTTTGTCTTTTTGTTGATGAGTTGTAAAAGTCCTGGGTATATTCTCGGTAAAGAGTCTTATCAGATATATAATGTGCCAATATTATCTTCCATTCTGTGGGCTGTCTTTTTACTTTCTGGAGAGCCTCTTTTGTTGCACAAAGGTTTGTAATCTTGAGGAAATCCAAGTTATCTATTTTTTTCTTTCATTTCTTATGCTTTACTGTCAAATCTAAGAAACCATTGCTAAATTCATGGTCAGGAAGATTTAGTTCCTTGGTTTCTTTGAGAGTTCATACAGTCATCCCTTGGTACCCACTAGGCCGGGCTTTAGGCCTGGGATTGAGTCAGTGTGAGGGTTCAGGGGTCACGGTTTAGGGTTATGGGTCATTGTTGGAGAGTCATGGTAGAGGGTTGTGGTTAAAGGGTCAGGGCCGGGGATTAGAGTTTAGGGGTCAGGGGCGAGGGTCTAGGGGTCTGGGGCTAGGGTTGTTAGGGGGTTAAGGTTAGAGGTTAGGGTTCTTAGGGTAAAGGTTAGAGTTAGGTTTAAGCACAATTGGCCCTCATTGCCCTCCCCTCTCTTTCTCTCTCAAGCCTCCAGAATGGATAGGACTTGCCCAGGGTCAAACAAGAGTCAGGGAGCTGAGGTCAATAACTGTTTTTCTGGCCTCCCTTCCCTCAGTCCTGGGCTCTGAAAGAAGAATGAAATGTCTGTTCTTGTCTCGGACTGTTTCTTATCCAACTCAAACTCTGTCAAGGATTGGAGAGGGTGTCAGAAGTCATGCATGGTTTCCTTCTGCCCTCCTACCTGGGAAGGGTGATGCTGGCCCTACCCTGCCTGGGCAGCCTCAGATCCCAGCACAGCCCAGACAGGAGGGCACTCAGTGGACATGTGTGGATTTATACAGGACTGGGTGCAGTGACCTGCCAGCCCCCAGCTGCTGCCTTCTTAAGGGCTGGTGGGGCCCTCTTGGCACTGGAGGCATCCTTTGTCCCATCTGAGTGGGCATGAGTAGATGATCAAGCCTCAGGCAGGACAGCCCTTGACCTCTGACTATCCAGGCAGGCATCTGTGGTCCTCTAGCTCAGTCCAGCCTGGGCATTGTCAGGCCCTCATGTATAGTTACGGGCAATTCAACAGCTACCTGGGCAGTGTAGACATTCCTTTGAGAAGTTTCAACTACCAACATCCATGTGGTTGAGAAAAAGTCCTCCCCCTCACAGCCTCATAGGCTGCCAAGAGAAGTAATAATCCTCTAAACATTGGAGTGTGTCCCTGACACAACAACCATACAGGAGACCATGGCCCTGCAATCCTTTGTCTTTTCAGTCGTTAGAAACTTTTGACATTCATATTCATTAAGAATCAAAGATATGGGAGCACCTGGACCTCCCAATGGGAGGTTCACACTGAGGCTGCATTGTCTTGGAGAGCCATATGCATCCATGTGGCCTCTGGAAAGCCTGCCAATTATGGGTTCCATGGCATGGAATAATTCTTGAGCCTCCCATTACTTCATTGCACAAGAGTTTCCTTACCACCCTAGCATTTGGTTTCTTCACTTAGTAAATGAGAGAGAAGATACTAGAAAATGAGCAGTATTGTTTTTCAGGGATGGGCAATTAATATGGCCAGGGAGATGGCATAACTCAAGGGCTCCCACCTCTCAGGGGCAGGAATGAGGTCTGTGTGTCTTCTGAGGGCACATGGGCTGTTTTGGGCCAGCCTCTGAGATGTGAGGACCTGATGCCCAAGGAAAGAGACTTGAGTTTACCACCACCAACGATCCTGACTTGTCAGTAAGTGAAAGAACTTCTTGCAGTCTTGGGAGGACAGTAAGTAAATACTAATTTATTTTACTTCAGTAAGTGTGTCCAGTCGCTGGGAAAAGAAAAATTTGTAGTTGATATATCTGAATCAATAATCCCTGATCCTTCCTCAGGTGTCCTCACTGGGTAGGCATGGCTGGGGGAGATGAAGATTCTGGGTGGGACCAGATATTAGTGGAGCTGCCAAACAGCTCTGTCCCTGTTCCTTCCCTGTCCCGGGAGAGGGAAACCCTGGAACAGTGATAGGATAACCAGTATGGGGAAGAGATTCCTCAGTAATTAATTGGTCTTTTTGTATTTTCCTTAATTTAGTGTTCATTTTGGTAATGAGTTTTTACAAAGAAATCACCTGTTTCTTCTGGATTTCCAGTTTGTTACAGTAGGTTTCTCTTATTTGACGTTTAATTTTTCCTGTCTAATTTTCTACAGAATCATGACAAATAATGAACAAATATTGATACTCTATTATTAACCGAAGTCCCTATTCATGTTCCCTTTGTTATACCTTTCCTTGTTCCAGGATCTCAAAGGCCATGGGGTCATCATGTCTGTTTAGTCTCTTCTGGGCTTTGACAGTTGCTCAGACTCTCCTTGTTTCCATGACCTTGACAGTGTGGAGGAGGACTGGTCAGGTATTTTATAGACTGCCAGGCACTGGGATTTGCTTGGTGTTTTTGTCGTGGTTAGACTTGGCTTTGAAAAAGCAGATCACAGAGGTGAAGTGCTTCCTCTTCACTGTATATCAAGAGGACAGGCTCTCAAGGGAACTTCTCACTTATATTCTCAACTTTGGTCACCTAGCTGAGGTAGTGTTTGTCAAGTGTTCCCACAGTGAAGTTAATATTTTCCCATGTCCATCCTGTGTGTCTTATTTAGGAGGAAGTCATAATGCAGAACCCACACTTGAGGAGAGAGGAGTTAGCTTCACACCCTTGATGGACAGCTGAGTGGCTATATAAATTGTTTAGAAGCTTTCTGCATAGGAGATTTCTATTTAACACCATTCATCAAAAACTATGTAATTTATTTTTACCAGTTTGGACACGTGAATAATTATTATAAACTTTTGGTTATAATCCAGCACTACATTATTAGACTGCTTAGTTAATTCTTGCTTTGGCTGTTGAGAGATTTTTGCATTTGCTCCTGTTTTCATTTTACATAATTTTTCTTTTGTGGGTTTTTAAAATTTTTGGTACTTCTTTACTTTCTGATATTTTAAGATTATCCTGCTTCATATATTTACTGTCTCAGTCCTAGCATCAGCCCTTTCTTCAAAGAGCCCTTGTTCCGTTTATTAGAGAATGGTATTAAAAACTTACATGTGGGAGCTAAATATGCTCAGCTGACAGTGCGTGGAAATATATGCATGTATCCCAGCCTATGCATATACACATAATTATAAAGATTTCCATGTGGAACTATGTGTAGGCTAAAGATAGTTTATACTGCTATCTCCAACCGGATCTGTTATGACATGGATATTGTAACCTTCTCCCTTTGTTTGACTGTAACATCCCACTCCAGTGGTAGGAAACCTGGCTTCCACCATTTGTCATTTATTAAATTCAGTGCTTGTTCCATTCAATTACTGATATAGTAGTTTCAGTATTATTAGCTACTACCCCTCATGGAAAGAACATAGAGTCCACTGTGTATGTATGGTACATTTTGTCTTTGGCCTACAGGTTCTGTATATTTCCAAAGTTAACTTAGGTCAGCCCATTTGTCCCACTACCAACAGTGAGTTTTTTCATACATTTCTGAATCAGTTAGATTCTTTGTTACATTCTGTATTCCAGTCTTTGACACTCCCATATCCTAAGTAGCTAAGTTTGAATAGATTGTAATTTACTTGTTGGGTTGTAAAAATCTGTGGGTGTAGACAAATGCATAGTGACAGGTATTCACCACTAAAGTATCATGTGGACTATTTCAACCACATATTCCATACGCTGTTTACCATGTCAGTTTTGCCTTTTCTAGAATGTCATATAAATGAGGCCATACAGTGTGTAGCACTTCAAACTGGATTCTTTCACTTAGCAATGTAAGTGTTAGATGTATCTTTTTTTTTTTTTGCACGGGTTGATGGTCCATTCCTTTATATCTCTGAATACTATTGCATTGCATGTATATTAGAGGAAAAATAATTTTCCCTCTACCCTTCTATGTTCTTTATTGAGATCTCCCTCGTAATGAAAAAGAGATAAACTAGAGAAAACAATCAGAAGTTTAATATATACCATGCATACCTCCTGTATACTTGAAAGATACCCAGGAAAACTGAGTCACTCCCTGAAATGGCCCAAGCCGTTACCTTAAATGCTATCTTCCACTGAGAACAAAAGAAAGATATTAGGGAATGGAGGAAGCCATTTAAGGTTGGTTATTAGGCAAAGCACAGTAAACAAGGGCATGGTTGTTACACAGATTTACATCCAGGCCTATTTCGTTGACAAGGTTTTTTTTTTTAAAAAAAAACATTTATTTATTTGGCTGCGCTGGGTCTCAGTTGCGGCCTGTGGAATCTTTAGTTGCGGCATGTGGGCTCTTAATTGCAGCTTGCGGGATCTAGTTCCCTGACCAGGGCTTGAACCCTGGTCCCCTGCATTGGGAGCATGGAGTGTTAACCACTGGACCAGCAGGGAAGTCCCAACAAGCTTTTCTTGATACTTAGTCATCATTCAATTCCTGGTCCAGAGAGGGACATACCCTTACAAATGGAGATATCCTTCATAAATATAAATTTACCTCCTAATAGGGCATTTTCTACTTGGTTTTGAAAGATTCTCTTGAGTCTGCTGTTTCTTAATCAGTGCAAAATAATCCTTTTGTCAAATGGGCATATTTTGGGGTGGTGTATTCTTCTCCCCTTGACATGTATGTGCCCTAATTTGCTTATGAATTCATCTACAGAAGGACATATTGATATCTTTAAGTTTTTAGCCATTATGAATAGAGCTGCTGTGCATTACTTGATGCTAGTTTTGGTTTGAACACAGTTTTTCAAAGCAGTTGTCTAAATACAAGAGGTACACTTCTTGGATCCTAAGGTGAGACTTTTTAGATTTGGAAAAAACTGCCAAACTGTCTTCCGAAGTTGGTTGTGCATGCATTCCACCAGCGTCTTGAGTATATTCTTGTATGCTTATTTACTGCCTGTTTATCTTCTTGGGCCAGGTGTGTGTTTCAATCTTTACCAAATTTTAATGGCGTTGTTGGCATAATTTGAGTACAAATCCTTTATCAGATATGTGTTTTGGAAATAGTTTCTTGCAGTTTGTGGTTTGTCTTCCGGTTTTCTGAATAAGGTCACCAGATCCAAAATCATGTAGATTATCTTTTTTTTTCCTAGGATTTTTATAGTTTGGTAATTTAAATTTGTCTATGGGCAATTTTGAGTGAATTTTGGTTTAAGTTGTAAAGTTTGTGTTTACATTCATTTCATTACATATGGTTTGTAATGAATTGCTCCTTAACCATCTTTTGAGAAGATACAGTGAGATACTTGGCTCCATTTCAGTTTGGATTTCCAAACTTTAGTATATACAGCAGAACTGCCTTCCGGATGAGGCCCCTGGGTTTGTGAGTGCGGCGCTCCCGGCACTTCTCTGACGTCCCACAGGGGGCGCCGAACCCACCTGTCTGACCCTGGGGGCACAGGTGCACCCTGCCCACAGACTTTGCTCTGTGACAAGCAGACAGGAGCTTTGTCTCCTGTCAGGGCTTAGGTTTCTGGACCATGAGGCATTGTCCACACTGACAGCAGCTGGGTTTTCTCAGGAACCACTGGTGAGGAGACTCCACAAGAGGAAAAAATGAGCAAGTGTGGAGAATCTTCCTGTGCAGCTGACTGCTGGGTGGGTGGGGTGCATCTTCAGGGGCCTCAGGAGAGAAAGGGTTTAATGTGGAATACTGTGCGCTTTTAGTTAGTTTTACGTGCAGTGTAGATGGTGACCAGTGTCGTTCTTTGGAGTCTGGTGTCTAGTTTTCCTGGCACTGTTTGTTGATGGCTTTGGGTAGAATAAACATTTTAATAATAGTAATTTTTCTGATGCATGAGCATGGAATATTGTTTTCTATTGTGTCTTCAGTTTCTTTATCAATGCTTTATAGTTTTCTGAGTATACGTCTTTCATGTCCTTGGTTAAATTTATTGCTAAATAGTTTGTTCTTTTTGATGGAATTGTAAATGGGATTGTTTTCTTAATTTTTCTTGCTGGTGGTTCATTATTAGTGTATAGAAACAAAACTGATTTGTGTATATTGATTCCATATTTTGCAACTTTACTGAATTTATTTTTTAACATATTTTTTGAAGTAATGTGAAAAATTGCAATACTAAAATCTCAGTTTCTACTGCACCCCAGGTAATCCACAGGACCCAAGACATGGTAGCTACTAATATACTCTTCCCACAGTGCCTCTTAATACCATGCGGACTCCTACAAGGGAAATAAGTATCACAACTTTGGTTGAACTTGGTCTGGGTGAGTCTTGGCCCCTATAACAAAATTTGATGTCTGTCTTATCTGATTTTCTGGCATGATACTGACATGGTTGTCTAGAAAAGTAATTTACTTTCCAGTAATTTAAAATGTACAGAAAAGTTGCAATAATGGCAAAAAGTACTCCCATTTGCCACTTCACACAAAATGCTCAGTGTGTTTTGCCCAAGGAACCAGCACATAACCCCTAAATGAGGAAATCCTGGTGTCTACATTATAATTTAATACTCAGCCCCACTTCAACTTTCACCTGCTGTCCCAACTGTATGAAAATGTCTTTTTCCATCCTGATCCAGTTTTCTTTTTCTGGAACCATTACTGAGTTTCCCCCTCATTTGGACAACCTTGATGGATTTGAAGCAGACAAGATGAATATGGGATCTAGGTGGCCTTTTCTGTATGGCTTTTTCACTAAGAATGTTTTTAATGTTCATTTCTGTAACAAATATCAGCGCTACACTTTTTTTTCTTTGTCATTAAAAATACAAAACATGACTTTAGCGTTTAATTCACTTTACGTATACAGTTTTGTGGTATTAACTACCTTCATATAGTTGCACAAACAATTTAACTAACGTGTACTTCCTGTGTGCATGGCAGATACCCAGGAAATTGAGTAACACCCTGAAACGGCCCAAGACATCACCTTAAATACCCTCTTTATCTAAAAGGAAAAAAAAGGAAGGCTATAGTTGTGTCTGTCTGCATTCATTTGATTGTATATGGTTTCCAATTGATGTTGTATAACTAGTTGTGGAGAAGTCATGGGATAGGTGGCTTCATTTCAGTTTGAATTTCCAAATTTAGTGGAATCTGCAGGCTTGATACAAGGTATACAAACTTCATATTGGATCAGGACATCCCATGGTGTAACTGGTATTCATGGTTTGTTCAACAATTAAAGTTCTGTGTGATATGAGTTCATCCCGGAGTAATCCAGGTTAGTTTCTGTTATACATTTGTCCCAGGATGAAAGGACAAGAGAAATAAGGCCTAATTTATAAAAGTGCCTTCAAACTAATTGATACTGAAGTATAGTTGACCTACAATGTTGTGTTAATTTCTACTGTACAGCAAAGTGATTCATATATACATACATACATATATACATATTTTTCGTATTCTTTTCCATTATGGTTTATTACAGGGTATTGAATATAGTTCCCTGTGCTGTACAGTAAGACCTTGTTTATCCATCCTATATATAATAATTTGCATCTACTAATCCCAAACTCCCAATCCATCTCTCTCGCCTGTCTTCCCCTTGACAACCACAAGTCTGTTTTCTATATTTGAGAGTCTGTTTTTGTTCTGTAGATAGGTTCATTTGGGTCTCATTTTATAATCCACATATAAGTGATATCATATGGTATTTGTCGTTCTCTGTCTGACTTACTTCACTTTGTATGATAATCTCTAGGTCCATCCATGTAGCTGCAGATGGCATTATTTCATTCTGTTTTATGGCTGAGTAATATTCCATTGTATATATGTATCATATCTTCTATATCCATTCATCTGTTGAGGGACATTCAGGTTGCTTCCATGTCTTGGCTATTGTGAATAGTGCTGCTGTGAATGCTGGGGTGCATGTATCTTTTCAAATTATAGTTTTGTCTGGATATGTGCCCAGGAGTGGGATTGCTGGTTCATATGGTAATTCTATTTTTAGTTTTTGAGGAACCTCCGTACTGTTTTCCATAGTGGCTGCATCAATTTACATTCCCACCAGTAGTGTAGGAGGGTTCCCTTTTCTCCACACCCCCTCCAGCATTTATTTCTAGACATTTTAATGATGGCCATTCTGACCACTATGAAGTGATAACTCACTGTAGTTTTGATTTGCGTTCTCTAATAATTAGTGATGTGGAGCATCTTTTCATGTGCCTATTGGCCATCTGTATGTCTTTGCAGAAATGTCTATTTAGACCTTCTGCCTATTTTTTGATTCTTTTTTCTTTTTTGAGTTGTATGAGCTGTTTGTATATTTTAGAATTAGGCCCTTGTTGGTCGCATCATTTGCACGTATTTTCTCCCAAACAGTTAGCACAGGTTCTGGAACGACTGGATACCCACATGCAGAAGAATAAACTTGGACCCTTACCTCCCCTCACGCCATATACAAAAATCAACGCAAAATGGACCAAAGGCCTAGATGCAAGAACCAAAATGATAAAACTCGTAGAAGAAAACATGAGAGTAAATCTTCATGACCTTGGATTTGGTCATGATTTCTTAGATCTGCTACCAAAAGCACAAGCAACAAAAGATAAGATAGATGAATTGGACTTCCTCAAAATGAAAAACAGTTGTGTATAAAAGGAGCAAGGAATAAGATAATCCACCATCCAAAATGGCACAAGATGTTTGCAAACCATGTATCTGATAAAGGACTGTAGCCCACCAGCCAAGCCCCCGGTGGTCCAGTGGAGTGTCTGTGCGGCCCCTCCCGTCCTCGGTGATCAGGGGATCTCAGGCCCCACAGCACCCGAGGGGTGGACACTGGTCATCCTCTGCACCCTCAAGGAGTGAGTGCTGGATGGTTTTGAGCCCAGATGCACTCCCATTACTGCCCTCAAAGGCTGAAGCCTTCAGCATGCCTCCAGAAGGACACAGTATTTGCAAGTCTTTGAGAACCAAGAGAACCGTCTTCACTTTTCTGAAAAGGGCATCTTATTATTTCACAGCATGACCATTTTCAACCTGGCTCCCAGGGGTGCCCTCCCACTTTCTTTATTTCTCTGAAAGTGGCCATGGTGGTTTGGCTGTCCCCAATCCCCATACCAGGTGACAAGGCCAGTGGGACCAGCTCCTGGTGGTCCTTAGGTTCGTTGGAGATTAACCCAGACTCTCAGCCTGAGATTGAACGTGGATGCCCCTGTTTCTCCCCATCACCAATTCTCATCTCCTCCTCTATCTCTTTTCCTCTTTCTTTTCAGTCTCAGATTTACCAGATGGTCACCACTCACAGTTCCCACAGAGCCCAGAGATTTCTCCTTGAAGGAAAGGTTCTGGAAAATCAGAGGGATAAATAAAGAATGCTGCTGATTCCCGCCTTGTGCTGACGCCCAAGAAGATGAGGAGAGTGAGTGTTTTCTCATTAGAATTTTAAATCCTCCCAGTAATAGATCATTGGGGGGGGCATCCTGTGTCTTCCTGCTCATTCTAATAATGTCATTCCTGAATTTTAATGTGGTAAATAATTTAAATCATAAATATGCTGATGGGAGATCCATTTAAAAAATGTTAGAGGTAACTCCAAGGGGTTTACAACAAACAAGGACACAGAACCCTGTGTCCAGACGCTGGCTGAGCGATTCCTACCCTGAGCCGCAGTCCCCTGGAGGGCGGAGTGGCCATGACTCTCCTCCCGCAGGTGAGCCTACACAGGCACATCCCACGTGGGACCACTGCATCGCAGAATCTTAGAGTGGCCAATGGCAGGCAGCTGGCTAGAGATGAGGACAAGAGAAAACTGCCCAGCAGCCTGGGACAACCCCGGGGTGAGGCCTTAGTAAGGGCCAGTGTCAGATCCTCAGAGATAACTTGAAGAGACGGTTCAGGCTGTTAGGGACATCATCAGAGATGTACTTAGGGACATATTCAGAACCTTAGTTATGGACAGGATCAGGGCATTATTTAATGACAGCTTAGACTATAAGGGACAGCGTCAGGGCCTAAGTTAGAGATAACGTGAGAGCCTTAGTTAGACACAATTCAGGCTGTTACTTAGGGATATCTTCAGGGCCTTAGAGCCAGCATCATGGCCATAATTAGAACCAGTGTCAGGGCTTTAGTTAGGGCCAAAACTAGGGTGTTAATTAGGGAAAGAGTCAGGTCATTAGTTACAGGCAGTGTCAGGGTTTTAGGTAGGGACAGCGGCAAGTCCTTAGTTAAGAAGAGTGTCAGGGCCTCACTTAGGGGCAGCGTCAGGATGTTAGTTAGGGAGAGTCAGGACATTAGAATGTCAGGTTCTGAGGTAGAGACAGCATCAGGGCCTTAGTTAGGGACAGCGTCAGAGATGTACCTAGGGACATATTCAGGGCCTTAGTTATGGACAGGATCAGGGTGATACTGAGGAACACCTAAAGGTATTAGGGACATCTTCAGGGCCTCAATTAGGGATAGCATCAGGGTGTTAGTTAGGGAAAGAGTCAGGCCATTATTATAGATAGTGTCAGTGCCTTAGGTATAGAGAGTATCAGGGCCTTAGTTAAGGACAGCATCAGAGACTTACTTAAGGACATATTCAGGGCCTTAGTTATGGACAGGATTAGGGCATTACTGAGAGATACACGAGGCTATTAGGGGCAGCATCAGGGTGTTAGGGAAAGAGTCGGCCATTGTTATAGACAGTGTCAGTGCCTCAGGTAGAGACATCATCACAGCTTTAGGAAGAGGGTCAGGGCCTTGGTTAGGGACAGGGTCAGGCCAACAGTGAGGGACATCTAAGGCTATTAGGGACATCGTCAAGGTCTTAGATTGGGCCAGCATCAGGGCTGTAGTGTCGACCATTGTCAGGGCATTAATGAGGGACAAAATTAGGGTGTTAGTTAGGGAAAGAGTCAGGCCATTAGTCACAGACAGTTTTAGGGCCTCAGGTAGAATCGGCATCAAGGCCTTAGTTAGGAAGAGCATCAGGGCCTCAGTAAGGTTCAGCATCAGGACGTTAGTTAGGGCCAGCAACAGGCCCTTTGTTAGGGACAGTGTTGTCAGGCCCTCAGAGATAACTTGAAGGCCTTAGTAAGAGACAGTTTAGGCCGTTAGTTAGGGACACTTCAGAGACTTTCTTAGGGATATATTCAGGGCCTTAGTAATAGAATCAGGGTGTTATTTTGTGACCACTTAAACACTAAGGGACAACATCAAAGCCTAAGTTAGGCAGGGTGTCAGCATCTTGGGGATAGTGTTAGGGACTTTGTAAGTTATAGCTTAGGCCATTAGCTAGGGACACGGTCAGGGGCTTATTAAGGGCAGTGTCAGAGACTTAATGAGGGACAACTTCAGGGCCTTAGTTATGGACAGGATCAGGTCCATATTGGGACCAGTGTCAGGCCGTTATTTAGGGGCAGTGTCAGGGCATACTGTAGAGACAGCGTCAAGGCCCTTACTTAGGAACAGGGTCAGGGCCTTAGGACAGGGTCAGAGACTTACGTAGGCACATATTCAGGGCATTAGTAATGGACAGGATCAGGACAACAGTGAGGGACATCTAAGTCTATTAGGGACATCGTCAGGGCCTTAGATAGGGTCAGCATCAGGGCCATAGTTAGGACCAGTTTCAGGGCATTATTTAGGGACAAAATTAGGAGGTTAGTTAAGGAAAAAGTCAGGAAATTAGTTACAGACAGTGTCAGCTTTTCAGATAGAGACTTCAAGGTCTTAGTGAGAGCATCAGCATCTCAGGTAGGAACTGCATCAGGACATTATTTAAAGACAGTGTCAAGGATTTAAATAGGGAGAGTGTCAGGGTTAGGGTTAGGGTTAGGGTTGGGTTTAGGGTTCGGGTTAGGGATAGGGTACGGCTTATATTATGGGTTAGGGTACGGGTTAAGGTATCAGTTACGGTTAGGATTAGGGTTAGTTTTAGGGTTTGGGTTAGGTTTACGGTGCGGGTTAGGATTAGGGTATGGGTTAGGGTTAGGGTACGCGTTAGGGTTAGGGTATTTATTAAACCTATACCACTCTCTAGATACCACTTAGCACGTAAAGGAATATTATTTGGGGTCCAGCCATGGAGAAGATTTTAGACACTAGGATAAGATAAAGAACACACACATTACAAAGAAATCACATTAGGATTTTCTTTTTAACTTGTCCCGTAAAACACTAGTGCATAGAAAATTTATTGGAGGCAGAAGCAGTCAAGGGTAGTTGAGGGTAAGGGTTAGGGTTAGGGTTAGGGTTAGGGTACGGCTTAGGGTACGGGTTAGGGTACGGCGTAGGGTATGAGTTAGGGTTAGGGTTAGTTTTAGACTTAGGGCTAGGTTTAGGGAACGGGTTAGGATTAGGGTACGTGTGAAGGTTAGGGTATGTGTTAGGTTAGGGTACATGTTAGTGTTAGGGTATTTATTAAACCTATCCCACTCTCTAGATACCACTTAGCACGTAAAGGAATATTATTTGGGGTGCAGCCATGGAGAAGATTTTAGACACTAGGATAAGATAAAGAACACACACATTATAAAGAAATCACATTAGGATTCTCTTTTTAACCTGTTCCTTAAAACACTAGTGCTGAGGAAATCTATTGGAGGCAGAAGCAGTCAAGGGTACTTTAGGGTTATGGTTATGGGTAGGGTTAGGGTTAGGGTTAGGGTACGGCTTAGGGTACGTGTTAGGGTATGAATGAGGGTACGGCGTAGGGTATGGGTTAGGGTTAGGTTTAGGGTTAGGGTTAGGGTACAGGTGAGGGTACGGTGTAGGGTATGGGTTAGGATTAGGGTTACTTTTAGTGTTAGGGTAGGTTTATGGTACGGGTTCGGATTACGGTACGATTTAGGGTTAGGGTATGGGTTAGGGTTAGGATACGCATTAGGGTTGGGTTATTTATTAAACCGATTCCACTCTCTACATACCACTGAGCACGTAAAGGAATATTATTTGGGGTCCAGCCATGGAGAAGATTTTAGACACTAAGATAAGATAAAGAACACGCACATTATAAAGAAATCACATTAGGATTTTCTTTTTAACCTGTTCCTTAAAACAATAGTGCTTAGGAAATCTATTGGAGGCAGAAGCAGTCAAGGGTAGTTTAGGGTTATGGTTATGGTTAGGGTTAGGGTTAGGGTACGTGTTAAGGTACAGGAGAGGCTACGGTGTAGGGTACGGGTTAGGGTACGGGTGAGGATACGGCGTAATGTATAGGTTAGGGTTAGGGTTAGGGTACGGCTTAGGGTACGGGTTAGGTTACGGGTGAGGGTACGGCGTAGGGTATGGGTTAGGGTTAGGGTTAGGGTTAGTGTTAGTGTTAGGGTTAGGGTACGGCTTAGCGTATGGGATAGGGTACGGGTGAGGGTACGGCATACGGTAGGGGTTAGGGTTAGAATTAGGGTTAGGGTTGGGGTTAGGGTACGGCTTAGGGTACGGGTGAGGGTACGGGTGAGGGTACTGCGTAGGGTATTGGTTAGGGTTAGGATACGGCTTAGGATACGGGTTAGGGTACGGGTTAGGGTATGGCGTAGGGTATGGGTTAGGGTTAGGGTTAGGGTTAGGGTTAGGGTTAGGGTTAGGGTTAGGGTACGGCTTAGGATACGGGTTAGGGTACGTGTGAGGGTACGGCGTAGCGTATGGGTTAGGGTTAGGGTTAGGGTACGTCTTAGGGTACGGGTTAGAGTACGGGTGAGGGTACAGCGTAGGGTAAGGTTTAGGGTTAGGGTTAGGGTTAGGGTTAGTTTTAGGGTTAGGGATTGTTTTAGGATACTGGTTAGGATTAGCGTACGTGTTAGGGTTAGGTTTTGGGTTAGGGTTAGGGTACGCGTTAGGGTTAGGGTATGGGTTAGGGTTAGGGTACACGTTAGGATTAGGGTATTTATTAAACCTATCCCACTCTCTAGATACCACTTAGCACGTAAAGGAATATTATTAGGGATCCAGCCATGGAGAAGATTTTAGTCACTAGGATAAGATAAAGAATAAACACATTATAAAAAAATCACATTAGGATTTTCTTTTTAACCTGTTCCTTAAAACACTAGTGCTTAGGAAATCTAATAGAGGCAAAAGCAATCAAGGGTAGTTTAGGGTTAGGGTTAGGGTTAGGGTTAGTGTTAGTGTTAGGGTACGGCTTAGGGTATGGGATAGGGTACGGGTGAGGGTACGGCGTAGGGTAGCGGTTAGGGTTAGGGTTAGGGTTAGGGTTAGGGTACGGCTTAGGGTACGGGTGAGGGTACGGGTGAGGGTACTGCGTAGGGTATTGGTTAGGGTTAGGGTACGGCTTAGGATACGTGTTAGGGTACGGGTTAGGGTACGGCGTAGAGTGTGGGTTAGGGTTAGGGTTAGTGTTAGGGTTAGGGTTACGGTACATCTTAGGGTACGTGTTAGGGTACGGGTGAGGGTACGGCGTAGGTTATGGGTTAGGGTTAGGGTTAGGGTTAGGGTTAGGGTTAGGGTTAGGGTACGGCTTAGGATACGGGTTAGGGTACGGGTGAGGGTACGGCGTAGGTTATGGGTTAGGGTTAGGGTTAGTGTTAGGGTTATGGTACGGCTTAGGTTATGGGATAGGGTACAGGTGAGGGTATGGCATAGGGTAGGGGTTAGGGTTAGGGTTAGGGTTAGGGTTAGGGTTAGGGTTAGGGTTAGGGTTAGGGTATGGCTTAGGGTACGGGTGAGGGTATGGGTGAGGATACTGCGTAGGGTATTGGTTAGGGTTACGGTACGTCTTAGGATACGGGTTAGGGTACGGGTGAGGGCACGGCGTAGGTTATGGGTTAGGGTTAGGGTTAGTGTTAGGGATAGGGTTAGGGTTAGGTTATGGGATAGGGTACAGGTGAGGGTATGGCATAGGGTAGGGGTTAGGGTTAGGGTTAGGGTTAGGGTTAGGGTACGGCTTAGGGTACGGGTGAGGGTATGGGTGAGGATACTGCATAGGGTACTGGTTAGGTTAGAGTACGGCTTAGGATACGGGTTAGGGTACGTGTTAGGGTATGGCGTACGGTATGGGTTAAGGTTAGGGTTAGGGTTAGGGTTAGGGTACGGCTTAGGGTACGGGTTAGGGTACGGGTGAGGGTACGGCGTAGCGTATGGGTTAGGGTTAGGGTTAGGGTTAGGGTACGGCTTATGGTACGGGTTAGGGTACGGGTGAGGGTACGGCGTAGGTTATGGGTTAGGGTTAGGGTTAGGGTTAGTTTCAGGGTTAGGGATTGGTTTATGGTACGGGTTAGGATTAGCATACTTGTTCGGGTTAGGGTTTTGGTTAGGGTTAGGGTACGCGTTAGGGTTAGGGTGTGGGTTAGGTTAGGGTTAGGGTTAGGGTTAGGGTTAGGGTTAGTTTTAGGGTTAGGGATTGGTTTAGGGTACGGGTTAGGATTAGCGTACGTGTTAGGGTTAGATTTTGGGTTAGGGTTAGGGTACGCGTTAGGTTTAGGGTATGGGTTAGGGTTAGGGTACACGTTAGGATTAGGGTATTTATTAAACCTATCCCACTCTCTAGATACCACTTAGCACGTAAAGGAATATTATTAGAGATCCAGCCATGGAGAAGATTTTAGTCACTAGGATAAGATAAAGAATAAACACATTATAAAAAAATCACATTAGGATTTTCTTTTTAACCTGTTCCTTAAAACACTAGTGCTTAGGAAATCTAATAAAGGCAAAAGCAATCAAGGGTAGTTTAGGGTTAGGGTTAGGGTTAGGGTTAGTGTTAGGGTTAGGGTACGGCTTAGGGTATGGGATAGGATACGGGTGAGGGTACGGCGTAGGTTAGGGGTTAGGGTTAGGGTTAGGGTTAGGGATAGGGTATGGCTTAGGGTACGGGTGAGGGTACGGGTGAGGGTACTGCGTAGGGTATTGGTTAGGGTTAGGGTACGGCTTAGGATACGTGTTAGGGTACGGGTTAGGGTACGGCGTAGAGTGTGGGTTAGGGTTAGGGTTAGTGTTAGGGTTAGGGTTACGGTACGTCTTAGGGTACGTGTTAGGGTACGGGTGAGGGTACGGCGTAGGTTATGGGTTAGGGTTAGGGATAGGGTTAGGGTTAGGGTACGGCTTAGGATACGGGTTAGGGTACGGGTGAGGGTACGGCATAGGTTATGGTTTAGGGTTAGGGTTAGTGTTAGGGTTATGGTACGGCTTAGGTTATGGGATAGGGTACAGGTGAGGGTATGGCATAGGGTAGGGGTTAGGGTTAGGGTTAGGGTTAGGGTTAGGGTACGGCTTAGGGTACGGGTGAGGGTATGGGTGAGGATACTGCGTAGGGTATTGGTTAGGGTTAGGGTACGGCTTAGGATACGGGTTAGGGTACGTGTTAGGTTATGGCGTACGGTATGGGTTAGGGTTAGGGTTAGGGTTAGGGTTAGGGTTAGGGTTAGGGTTAGGGTACGGCTTAGGGTACGGGTTAGGGTACGGGTGAGGTTACGGCGTAGGGTATAGTTTAGGGTTAGGGTTAGGGTTAGGGTACGGCTTAGGATACGGGTTAGGGTACGGGTGAGGGTACGGCGTAGCGTATGCTTTAGGGTTAGGGTTAGGGTTAGGGTACGGCTTAGGGTACGGGTTAGGGTACGGGTCAGGGTACGGTGTAGGTTATGGGTAAGGGTTAGGGTTAGGGTTAGGGTTAGTTTTAGGGTTAGGGATTGGTTTAGGGTACGGGTTAGGATTAGCATACATGTTTGTGTTAGGGTTTTAGTTAGGGTTAGGGTACGCGTTAGGGTTAGGGTATGGGTTAGGTTTAGGGTACACTTTAGGATTAGGGTATTTATTAAACCTATCCCACTCTCTAGATACCACTTAGCACGTAAAGGAATATTATTTGGGGTTCAGCCATGGAGAAGATTTTAGTCACTAGGATAAGATAAAGAATAAACACATTATAAAAAAATCACATAAGGTTTTCTTTTTAACCTGTTCCTTAAAACACTATTGTTTAGGAAATCTAATGGAGGCAAAAGCAGTAAAGGGTAGTTTAGGGTTAGGGTTAGGGTTAGGGTTAGGGTAGGGCTTAGGATACGGGTGAGGGTACTGGTGAGGGTACTGCATAGGTTATTAGTTAGGGTTAGGGTACGGCTTAGGATACGGGTTAGGATATGGGTTAGGTTACGGCGTTGGGTATGGGTGAGGGTTAGGGTTAAGGTTAGGGTAAGGCTTTGGGTACGGGTTAGGGTACGGGTGAGGGTACGGCGTAGGGTAGAGGTTAGGGTTAGGTTTAGGATTAGGGTACGGCTTAGGATACGGGTTAGGGTATGGGTGAGGGTACGGCGTAGCGTATGGTTTAGGGTTAGGGTTAGGGTTAGGGTTAGTTTTAGGGTTAGGGATTGGTTTAGGGTACGGGTTAGGATTAGCGTACGTGTTAGGGTTAGGGTTTGGGTTAGGGTTAGGGTACGCATTAGGGTTAGGGTATGGGTTAGGGTTAGGGTACACGTTAGGATTAGGGTATTTATTAAACCTATCCCACTCTCTAGATACCACTTAGCACGTAAAGGAATATTATTTAGGTTCCAGCCATGGAGAAGATTTTCGTCACTAGGATAAGATAAAGAATAAACACATTATAAAAAAATCACATTAGGATTTTCTTTTTAACCTGTTCCTTAAAACACTAGTGCTTAGGAAATCTAATGGAGGCAAAAGCAGTCAAGGGTAGTTTAGGGTTAGGGTTAGGGTTAGTGTTAGGGTTAGGGTACGGCTTAGGGTATGGGATAGGGTATGGGTGAGGATACGGCATAGGGTAGGGTTTAGGGTTAAGGTTAGTGTTAGGGTTAGGGTTAGGGTATGGCTTAGGGTACGGGTGAGGGTACTGTGTAGGTCATTGGTTAGGGTTAGGTTAAGGCTTAGGATACATGTTATTGTATGGGTTAGGGTACGGCGCAGGGTATGGGTAAGGGTTAGGGTTAGGGTTAGGGTTAGAGTTAGGGTACGGCTTAGGGTACGGGTTAGGGTACGGCGTAGTGTATAGGTTAGGGTTAGGGTTAGGGTATGGCTTAGGGTACGGGTTAGGTTACGGGTGAGGGTACGGGTGAGGGTACTGCATAGGGTATTGGTTAGGGTTAGGGTACGGCTTAGGATACGTGTTAGGGTACGGGTTAGGGTACGGCGTAGAGTGTGGGTTAGGGTTAGGGTTAGTGTTAGGGTTAGGGTTACGGTACGTCTTAGGGTACGTGTTAGGGTACAGATGAGGGTACGGCGTAGGTTATGGGTTAGGGTTAGGGTTAGGGTTAGGGTTAGGGTACGGCTTAGGATACGGGTTAGGGTACGGGTGAGGGTACGGCGTAGGTTATGGGTTAGGGATAGGGTTAGTGTTAGGGTTATGGTACGGCTTAGGTTATGGGATAGGGTACAGGTGAGGGTATGGCATAGGGTAGGGGTTAGGGTTAGGGTTAGGGTTAGGGTTAGGGTTAGGGTACGGCTTAGGGTACGGGTGAGGGTATGGGTGAGGATACTGCGTCGGGTATTGGTTAGGATTAGGGTACGTCTTAGGATACGGGTTAGGGTACGTGTTAGGTTATGGCGTACGGTATGGGTTAGGGTTAGGGTTAGGGTTAGGGTTAGGGTACGGCTTAGGGTACGGGTTAGGGTACGGGTGAGGTTACGGCGTAGGGATTAGTTTAGAGTTAGGGTTAGGGTTAGGGTACGGCTTAGGATACGGGTTAGGGTACGGGTGAGGGTACGGCGTAGCGTATGGTTTAGTGTTAGGGTTAGGGTTAGGGTATGGATTAGGGTACGGTTTAGGGTACGGGTGAGGGTATGGCGTAGTGTATAGTTTAGGGTTAGGTTTAGGGTTAGGGTATGGCTTAGGGTACGGGTGATGGTACGTGTGAGGGTACTGTGTAGGGTATTGGTTATGGTTAGGGTACGGCTTAGAATACGGGTTAGGGTACGGGTTAGGGTACGGCGTAGGGTATGGGTTAGGGTTAGGGTTAGGGTTAGTGTTAGGGTTAGGGTACCGCTTAGGGTATGGGATAGGGTACGGCGTAGGGTAGCGGTTAGGGTTAGGGTTAGGGTTAGGGTACGGCTTAGGATACGGGTTAGGGTACGGGTGAGGGTACGGCGTAGCGTATGGGTTAGAGTTAGGGTTAGGGTTAGGGTACGGCTTAGGGCACGGGTTAGGGTACGGGTGAGGGTACGGCGTAGGTTATGGGTTAGGGTTAGGGTTAGGGTTAGGGTTAGTTTTAGGGTTAGGGATTGGTTTAGGTTACGGGTTAGGATTAGCATACTTGTTCGGGTTAGGGTTTTGGTTAGGTTTAGGGTACACGTTATGGTTAGGGTATGGGTTAGGTTTAGGGTACACTTTAGGATTAGGGTATTTATTAAACCTATCCCACTCTCTAGATACCACTTAGCACGTAAAGGATTATTATTTGGGGTTCAGCCATGGAGAAGATTTTAGTCACTAGGATAAGATAAAGAATAAACACATTATAAAAAAATCACATAAGGTTTTCTTTTTAACCTGTTCCTTAAAACACTAGTGTTTAGGAAATCTAATGGAGGCAAAAGCAGTAAAGGGTAGTTTAGGGTTAGGGTTAGGGTTAGGGTTAGGGTAGGGCTTAGGATACGGGTGAGGGTACTGGTGAGGGTACTGCGTAGGTTATTGGTTAGGGTTAGGGTACGGCTTAGGATACGGGTTAGGATATGGGTTAGGTTACGGCGTTGGGTATGTGTGAGGGTTAGGGTTAGGGTTAGGGTAAGGCTTTGGGTACGGGTTAGGGTACTGGTGAGGGTACGGCGTAGGGTAGAGGTTAGGGTTAGGTTTAGGGTTAGGGTACGGCTTAGGATACGGGTTAGGGTACGGGTGAGGGTACGGCGTAGCGTATGGGTTAGGGTTAGGGGTAGGGTACGTCTTAGGGTACGGGTTAGGGTACGGGTGAGGGTACGGCGTAGGGTAAGGTTTAGGGTTAGTGTTAGGGTTAGGGTTAGTTTTAGGGTTAGGGATTGGTTTAGGGTACGGGTTAGGATTAGCGTACGTGTTAGGGTTAGATTATGGGTTAGGGTTAGGGTACGCGTTAGGGTTAGGGTATGGGTTAGGGTTAGGGTACACGTTAGGATTAGGGTATTTATTAAACCTATCCCACTCTCTAGATACCACTTAGCACGTAAAGGAATATTATTAGGGATCCAGCCATGGAGAAGATTTTACTCACTAGGATAAGATAAAGAATAAACACATTATAAAAAAATCACATTAGGATTTTCTTTTTAACCTGTTCCTTAAAACACTAGTGCTTAGGAAATCTAATAAAGGCAAAAGCAATCAAGGGTAGTTTAGGGTTAGGGTTAGGGTTAGGGTTAGTGTTAGGGTTAGGGTACGGCTTAGGGTATGGGATAGGATACGGGTGAGGGTACGGCGTAGGTTAGGGGTTAGGGTTAGGGTTAGGGATAGGGTATGGCTTAGGGTACGGGTGAGGGTACGGGTGAGGGTACTGCGTAGGGTATTGGTTAGGGTTAGGGTACGGCTTAGGATACGTGTTAGGGTACGGGTTAGGGTACGGCGTAGAGTGTGGGTTAGGGTTAGGGTTAGTGTTAGGGTTAGGGTTACGGTACGTCTTAGGGTACGTGTTAGGGTACGGGTGAGGGTACGGCGTAGGTTATGGGTTAGGGTTAGGGTTAGGGTTAGGGTTAGGGTACGGCCTAGGATACGGGTTAGGGTACGGGTGAGGGTACGGCATAGGTTATGGTTTAGGGTTAGGGTTAGTGTTAGGGTTATGGTACGGCTTAGGTTATGGGATAGGGTACAGGTGAGGGTATGGCATAGGGTAGGGGTTAGGGTTAGGGTTATTGTTAGGGTTAGGGTTAGGGTACGGCTTAGGGTTCGGGTGAGGGTATGGGTGAGGATACTGCGTAGGGTATTGGTTAGGGTTAGGGTACGGCTTAGGATACGTGTTAGGGTATGGCGTACGGTATGGGTTAGGGTTAGGGTTAGGGTTAGGGTTAGGTTTAGGGTACGGCTTAGGGTACGGGTTAGGGTACGGGTGAGGTTACGGCGTAGGGTATAGTTTAGGGTTAGGGTTAGGGTTAGGGTACGGCTTAGGGTATGGGATAGGGTATGGGTGAGGGTACGGCATAGGGTAGGGTTTAGGGTTAGGATTAGTGTTAGGGTTAGGGTAGGGTATGGCTTAGGGTACGTGTGAGGGTACTGTGTAGGGCATTGGTTAGGGTTAGGTTAAGGCTTAGGATACAGGTTATTGTATGGGTTAGGGTACGGCACAGGGTATGGGTAAGGGTTAGGGTTAGGGTTAGGGTTAGAGTTAGGGTACGGCTTAGGGTACGGGTTAGGGTACGGGTGAGGGTACGGCGTAGTGTATAGGTTAGGGTTAGGGTTAGGGTACGGCTTAGGGTACGGGTTAGGTTACGGGTGAGGGTACGGCGTAGGGTATGGGTTAGGGTTAGGGTTAGGGTTAGTGTTAGTGTTAGGGTTAGGGTACGGCTTAGCGTATGGGATAGGGTACGGGTGAGGGTACGGCGTAGGGTAGGGGTTAGGGTTAGAGTTAGGGTTAGGGTTGGGGTTAGGGTACGGCTTAGGGTACGGGTGAGGGTACGGGTGAGGGTACTGCGTAGGGTATTGGTTAGGGTTAGGATACGGCTTAGGATACGGGTTAGGGTACGGGTTAGGGTATGGCGTAGGGTATGGGTTAGGGTTAGGGTTAGGGTTAGGGTTAGGGTACGGCTTAGGATACGGGTTAGGGTACGGGTGAGGGTACGGCGTAGCGTATGGGTTAGGGTTAGGGTTAGGGTTAGGGTTAGGGTTAGGGTTAGTTTTAGGGTTAGGGATTGGTTTAGGGTACAGGTTAGGATTAGCGTACGCGTTAGTGTTAGGGTATGGGTTAGGGTTAGGGTACACGTTAGGATTAGGGTATTTATTAAACCTATCCCACTCTCTAGATACCTCTTAGCACGTAAAGGAATATTATTAGGGATCCAGCCATGGAGAAGATTTTAGTCACTAGGATAAGATAAAGAATAAACACATTATAAAAAAATCACATTAGGATTTTCTTTTTAACCTGTTCCTTAAAACACTAGTGCTTAGGAAATCTAATAGAGGCAAAAGCAATCAAGGTTAGTTTAGGGTTAGGGTTAGGGTTAGGGTTAGTGTTAGGGTTAGGGTACGGCTTAGGGTATGGGATAGGGTACGGGTGAGGGTACGGCATAGGGTAGGGGTTAGGGTTAGGGTTAGGGTTGGGGTTAGGGTATGGCTTATGGTACGGGTGAGGGTACGGGTGAGGGTACTGCGTAGGGTATTGGTTAGGGTTAGGGTATGGCTTAGGATACGTGTTAGGGTACGGGTTAGGGTACGGCGTAGAGTGTGGGTTAGGGTTAGGGTTAGTGTTAAGGTTAGGGTTACGGTACGTCTTAGGGTACGTGTTAGGGTACGGGTGAGGGTACGGCGTAGGTTATGGGTTAGGGTTAGGGTTAGGGTTAGGGTGAGGGTACGGCTTAGGATACGGGTTAGGGTACGGGTGAGGGTACAGCATAGGTTATGGGTTAGGGTTAGGGTTAGTGTTAGGGTTATGGTACGGCTTAGGTTAAGGGATAGGGTACAGGTGAGGGTATGGCATAGGGTAGGGGTTAGGGTTAGGGTTAGGGTTAGGGTTAGGGTTAGGGTTAGTTTTACGGTTAGGGATTGGTTTAGGGTACGGGTTAGGATTAGCATACGTGTTCGGGTTAGGGTATTGCTTAGGGTTAGGGTACGCGTTAGGGTTAGGGTATGGGTTAGGTTTAGGGTACACTTTAGGATTAGGGTATTTATTAAACCTATCCCACTCTCTAGATACCACTTAGCACGTAAAGGATTATTATTTGGGGTTCAGCCATGGAGAAGATTTTAGTCACTAGGATAAGATAAAGAATAAACACATTATAAAAAAATCACATAAGATTTTCTTTTTAACCTGTTCCTTAAAACACTAGTGTTTAGGAAATCTAATGGAGGCAAAAGCAGTAAAGGGTAGTTTAGGGTTAGGGTTAGGGTTAGGGTTAGGGTAGGGCTTAGGATACGGGTGAGGGTACTGGTGAGGGTACTGCGTAGGTTATTGGTTAGGGTTAGGGTACGGCTTAGGATACGGGTTAGGATATGGGTTAGGTTACGGCGTTGGGTATGGGTGTGGGTTAAGGTTAGGGTTAGGGTAAGGCTTTGGGTACGGGTTAGGGTACGGGTGAGGGTATGGCGTAGGGTAGAGGTTAGGGTTAGGTTTAGGGTTAGGGTACGGCTTAGGATACGGGTTAGGGTATGGGTGAGGGTACGGCGTAGCGTATGGGTTAGGGTTAGGGTTAGGGTTAGGGTTAGTTTTAGGGTTAGGGATTGGTTTAGGGTACGGGTTAGGATTAGCGTACGTGTTAGGGTTAGGGTTTGGGTTAGGGTTAGGGTACGCATTAGGGTTAGGGTGTGGGTTAGGGTTAGGGTACACGTTAGGATTAGGGTATTTATTAAACCTATCCCACTCTCTAGATAACACTTAGCACGTAAAGGATTATTATTTGGGGTCCAGCCATGGAGAAGATTTTCGTCACTAGGATAAGATAAAGAATAAACACATTATAAAAAAATCACATTAGGATTTTCTTTTTAACCTGTTCCTTAAAACACTAGTGCTTAGGAAATCTAATGGAGGCAAAAGCAGTCAAGGGTAGTTTAGGGTTAGGGTTAGGGTTAATGTTAGGGTTAGGGTACGGCTTAGGGTATGGGATAGGGTATGGGTGAGGGTACGGCATAGGGTAGGGTTTAGGGTTAGGGTTAGTGTTAGGGTTAGGGTTAGGGTATGGCTTAGGGTACGGGTGAGGGTACTGTGTAGGTCATTGGTTAGGGTTAGGTTAAGGCTTAGGATACATGTTATTGTATGGGTTAGGGTACGGCGCAGGGTATGGGTAAGGGTTAGGTTTAGGGTTAGGGTTAGAGTTAGGGTACGGCTTAGGGTACGGGTGAGGGTACGGCGTAGTGTATAGGTTAGGGTTAGGGTTAGGGTGTGGCTTAGGGTACGGGTTAGGTTACGGGTGAGGGTACGGCGTAGGGTATGGGTTAGGGTTAGGGTTAGGGTTAGTGTTAGTGTTAGGGTTAGGGTACGGCTTAGCATATGGGATAGGGAACGGGTGAGGGTACGGCATAGGGTAGGGCTTAGGGTTAGGGTTAGGGTTAGGGTTAGGGTATTGCTTAGGGTACGGGTGAGGGTACGGGTGAGGGTACTGCGTAGGGTATTGCTTAGGGTTAGGGTACGGCTTAGGATACGTGTTAGGGTACGGGTTAGGGTATGGCGTAGATTGTGGGTTAGGGTTAGGGTTAGTGTTAGGGTTACGGTTACGGTACGTCTTAGGGTACGTGTTAGGGTACGGGTGAGGGTACGGCGTAGGTTATGGGTTAGGTTTAGGGTTAGGGTTAGGGTTAGGGTTAGGGTTAGGGTACGGCTTAGTGTACGGGTTAGGGTACGGGTGAGGGTACGGCGTAGGTTATGGGTTAGGGTTAGGGTTAGTGTTAGGGTTATGGTACGGCTTAGGTTATGGGATAGGGTACAGGTGAGGGTATGGCATAGGGTAGGGGTTAGGGTTAGGGTTAGGGTTAGGGTTAGGGTTAGGGTACGGCTTAGGGTACGGGTGAGGGTATGGGTGAGGATACTGCGTAGGGTATTGGTTAGGGTTAGGGTACGGCTTAGGATACGGGTTAGGGTACGTGTTAGGGTATGGCGTACGGTATGGGTTAGGGTTAGGGTTAGGGTTAGGGTTAGGGTTAGGGTTAGGGTACGGCTTAGGGTACGGGTTAGGGTACGGGTGAGGTTACGGCGTAGGGTATAGTTTAGGGTTAGGGTTAGGGTTAGGGTCGGCTTAGGATACGGGTTAGGGTACGGGTGAGGGTACAGCGTAGCGTATGGTTTAGGGTTAGGGTTAGGGTTAGGGTACGGCTTAGGGTACGGGTTAGGGTACGGGTGAGGGTATGGCGTAGTGTATAGGTTAGGGTTAGGGTTAGGGTTAGGGTATGGCTTAGGGTACGGGTGAGGGTACGGGTGAGGGTACTGTGTAGGGTATTGGTTATGGTTAGGGTACGGCTTAGAATACGGGTTAGGGTACGGGTTAGGGTACGGCGTAGGGTATGGGTTAGGGTTAGGGTTAGGGTTAGGGTTAGGGTTAGGGTACGGCTTAGGGTACGGGTTAGGGTACGGGTGAGGGTACGGCGTAGTGTATAGGTCAGGGTTAGGGTTAGGGTTAGGGTACGGCTTAGGGTACGGGTTAGGGTACGGGTGAGGGTATGGCGTAGTGTATAGGTTAGGGTTAGGGTTAGGGTTAGGGTACGGCTTAGGGTATGGAATAGGGTACGGGTGAGGGTACGGCTTAGGGTAGGGTTTAGGTTTAGGGTTAGGGTTAGTGTTAGGGTTAGGGTACGGCTTAGGGTATGGGATAGGTTACGGTTGAGGGTACGGCGTAGGGTAGGGGTTAGGGTTAGGTTTAGGGTTAGTGTTAGGGTTAGGGTACCGCTTAGGGTATGGGATAGGGTACGGCGTAGGGTAGCGGTTAGGGTTAGGGTTAGGGTTAGGGTTAGGGTACGGCTTAGGATACGGGGTAGGGTACGGGTGAGGGTACGGCGTAGGTTATGGGTTAGGGTTAGGGTTAGGGTTAGTTTTAGGGTTAGGGATTGGTTTAGGGTACGGGTTAGTATTAGCATACTTGTTCGGGTTAGGGTTTTGGTTAGGCTTAGGGTACGCGTTAGGGTTAGGGTATGGGTTAGGTTTAGGGTACACTTTAGGATTTGGGTATTTATTAAACCTATCCCACTCTCTAGATACCACTTAGCACGTAAAGGAATATTATTTGGGGTTCAGCCATGGAGAAGATTTTAGTCACTAGGATAAGATAAAGAATAAACACATTATAAAAAAATCACATAAGGTTTTCTTTTTAACCTGTTCCTTAAAACACTAGTGTTTAGGAAATCTAATGGAGGCAAAAGCAGTAAAGGGTAGTTTAGGGTTAGGGTTAGGGTTAGGGTTAGGGTAGGGCTTAGGATACGGGTGAGGGTACTGGTGA
The DNA here is from genome assembly GCF_028564815.1 of Eubalaena glacialis. NCBI lineage: Eukaryota > Metazoa > Chordata > Mammalia > Artiodactyla > Balaenidae > Eubalaena > Eubalaena glacialis. The sequence goes on from NW_026871268.1 coordinate 40,197, forward strand.
GGGTGCTGCGTAGGTTATTGGTTAGGGTTAGGGTACGGCTTAGGATACGGGTTAGGATATGGGTTAGGTTACGGCGTTGGGTATGGGTGAGGGTTAGGGTTAGGGTTAGGGTAAGGCTTTGGGTACGGGTTAGGGTACGGGTGAGGGTACGGCGTAGGGTAGAGGTTAGGGTTAGGTTTAGGGTTAGGGTACGTCTTAGGATACGGGTTAGGGTACGGGTGAGGGTACGGCGTAGCGTATGGGTTAGGGTTAGGGTTAGGGTACATCTTAGGGTACGGGTTAGGGTACGGGTGAGGGTACGGCGTAGGGTAAGGGTTAGGGTTAGGGTTAGGGTTAGGGTTAGTTTTAGGGTTAGGGAATGGTTTAGGGTACGGGTTAGGATTAGCGTACGTGTTAGGGTTAGATTTTGGGTTAGGGTTAGGGTACGCGTTAGGGTTAGAGTATGGGTTAGGGTTAGGGTACACGTTAGGATTAGGGTATTTATTAAACCTATCCCACTCTCTAGATAACACTTAGCACGTAAAGGATTATTATTTGGGGTCCAGCCATGGAGAAGATTTTCGTCACTAGGATAAGATAAAGAATAAACACATTATAAAAAAATCACATTAGGATTTTCTTTTTAACCTGTTCCTTAAAACACTAGTGCTTAGGAAATCTAATGGAGGCAAAAGCAGTCAAGGGTAGTTTAGGGTTAGGGTTAGGGTTAGTGTTAGGGTTAGGGTACGGCTTAGGGTATGGGATAGGGTATGGGTGAGGGTACGGCATAGGGTAGGGTTTAGGGTTAGGGTTAGTGTTAGGGTTAGGGTTAGGGTATGGCTTAGGGTACGGGTGAGGGTACTGTGTAGGTCATTGGTTAGGGTTAGGTTAAGGCTTAGGATACATGTTATTGTATGGGTTAGGGTACGGCGCAGGGTATGGGTAAGGGTTAGGTTTAGGGTTAGGGTTAGAGTTAGGGTACGGCTTAGGGTACGGGTGAGGGTACGGCGTAGTGTATAGGTTAGGGTTAGGGTTAGGGTGTGGCTTAGGGTACGGGTTAGGTTACGGGTGAGGGTACGGCGTAGGGTATGGGTTAGGGTTAGGGTTAGGGTTAGTGTTAGTGTTAGGGTTAGGGTACGGCTTAGCATATGGGATAGGGAACGGGTGAGGGTACGGCATAGGGTAGGGCTTAGGGTTAGGGTTAGGGTTAGGGTATGGCTTAGGGTACGGGTGAGGGTACGGGTGAGGGTACTGCGTAGGGTATTGCTTAGGGTTAGGGTACGGCTTAGGATACGTGTTAGGGTACGGGTTAGGGTACGGCGTAGATTGTGGGTTAGGGTTAGGGTTAGTGTTAGGGTTACGGTTACGGTACGTCTTAGGGTACGTGTTAGGGTACGGGTGAGGGTACGGCGTAGGTTATGGGTTAGGTTTAGGGTTAGGGTTAGGGTTAGGGTTAGGGTTAGGGTACGGCTTAGTGTACGGGTTAGGGTACGGGTGAGGGTACGGCGTAGGTTATGGGTTAGGGTTAGGGTTAGTGTTAGGGTTATGGTACGGCTTAGGTTATGGGATAGGGTACAGGTGAGGGTATGGCATAGGGTAGGGGTTAGGGTTAGGGTTAGGGTTAGGGTTAGGGTTAGGGTACGGCTTAGGGTACGGGTGAGGGTATGGGTGAGGATACTGCGTAGGGTATTGGTTAGGGTTAGGGTACGGCTTAGGATACGGGTTAGGGTACGTGTTAGGGTATGGCGTACGGTATGGGTTAGGGTTAGGGTTAGGGTTAGGGTTAGGGTTAGGGTTAGGGTACGGCTTAGGGTACGGGTTAGGGTACGGGTGAGGTTACGGCGTAGGGTATAGTTTAGGGTTAGGGTTAGGGTTAGGGTCGGCTTAGGATACGGGTTAGGGTACGGGTGAGGGTACAGCGTAGCGTATGGTTTAGGGTTAGGGTTAGGGTTAGGGTACGGCTTAGGGTACGGGTTAGGGTACGGGTGAGGGTATGGCGTAGTGTATAGGTTAGGGTTAGGGTTAGGGTTAGGGTATGGCTTAGGGTACGGGTGAGGGTACGGGTGAGGGTACTGTGTAGGGTATTGGTTATGGTTAGGGTACGGCTTAGAATACGGGTTAGGGTACGGGTTAGGGTACGGCGTAGGGTATGGGTTAGGGTTAGGGTTAGGGTTAGGGTTAGGGTTAGGGTACGGCTTAGGGTACGGGTTAGGGTACGGGTGAGGGTACGGCGTAGTGTATAGGTCAGGGTTAGGGTTAGGGTTAGGGTACGGCTTAGGGTACGGGTTAGGGTACGGGTGAGGGTATGGCGTAGTGTATAGGTTAGGGTTAGGGTTAGGGTTAGGGTACGGCTTAGGGTATGGAATAGGGTACGGGTGAGGGTACGGCTTAGGGTAGGGTTTAGGTTTAGGGTTAGGGTTAGTGTTAGGGTTAGGGTACGGCTTAGGGTATGGGATAGGTTACGGTTGAGGGTACGGCGTAGGGTAGGGGTTAGGGTTAGGTTTAGGGTTAGTGTTAGGGTTAGGGTACCGCTTAGGGTATGGGATAGGGTACGGCGTAGGGTAGCGGTTAGGGTTAGGGTTAGGGTTAGGGTTAGGGTACGGCTTAGGATACGGGGTAGGGTACGGGTGAGGGTACGGCGTAGGTTATGGGTTAGGGTTAGGGTTAGGGTTAGTTTTAGGGTTAGGGATTGGTTTAGGGTACGGGTTAGTATTAGCATACTTGTTCGGGTTAGGGTTTTGGTTAGGCTTAGGGTACGCGTTAGGGTTAGGGTATGGGTTAGGTTTAGGGTACACTTTAGGATTTGGGTATTTATTAAACCTATCCCACTCTCTAGATACCACTTAGCACGTAAAGGAATATTATTTGGGGTTCAGCCATGGAGAAGATTTTAGTCACTAGGATAAGATAAAGAATAAACACATTATAAAAAAATCACATAAGGTTTTCTTTTTAACCTGTTCCTTAAAACACTAGTGTTTAGGAAATCTAATGGAGGCAAAAGCAGTAAAGGGTAGTTTAGGGTTAGGGTTAGGGTTAGGGTTAGGGTAGGGCTTAGGATACGGGTGAGGGTACTGGTGAGGGTGCTGCGTAGGTTATTGGTTAGGGTTAGGGTACGGCTTAGGATACGGTTTAGCGGACGTGTTAGGGTATGGCGTACGGTATGGGTTAGGGTTAGGGTTAGGGTTAGGGTTAGGGTTAGGGTTAGGGTTAGGGTACAGCTTAGGGTATGTGTTAGGGTACGGGTGAGGTTACGGCGTAGGGTATAGTTTAGGGTTAGTGTTAGGGTTAGGGTACGGCTTAGGATACGGGTTAGGGTACGGGTGAGGGTACGGCGTAGCGTATGGTTTAGGGTTAGGGTTAGGGTTAGGGTACGGCTTAGGGTACGGGTTAGGGTACGGGTGAGGGTACGGTGTAGGTTATGGGTTAGGGTTAGGGTTAGGGTTAGTTTTAGGGTTAGGGATTGGTTTAGGGTACGGGTTAGGATTAGCATACGTGTTCGGGTTAGGGTTTTGGTTAGGGTTAGGGTTACGCGTTAGGGTTGGGGTATGGGTTAGGTTTAGGGTACACTTTAGGATTAGGGTATTTATTAAACCTATCCCACTCTCTAGATACCACTTAGCACGTAAAGGAATATTATTTGGGGTTCAGCCATGGAGAAGATTTTAGTCACTAGGATAAGATAAAGAATAAACACATTATAAAAAAATCACATAAGGTTTTCTTTTTAACCTGTTCCTTAAAACACTAGTGTTTAGGAAATCTAATGGAGGCAAAAGCAGTAAAGGGTAGTTTAGGGTTAGGGTTAGGGTTAGTGTTAGGGTAGGGCTTAGGATACGGGTGAGGGTACTGGTGAGGGTACTTCATAGGTTATTGGTTAGGGTTAGGGTACGGCTTAGGATACGGGTTAGGATATGGGTTAGGTTACGGCGTTGGGTATGGGTGAGGGTTAGGGTTAGGGTTAGGGTAAGGCTTTGGGTACGGGTTAGGGTACGGGTGAGGGTACGGCGTAGGGAAGAGGTTAGGGTTAGGTTTAGGGTTAGGGTACGGCTTAGGATACGGGTTAGGGTATGGGTGAGGGTACGGCGTAGCGTATGGGTTAGGGTTAGGGTTAGGGTTAGGGTTAGTTTTAGGGTTAGGGATTGGTTTAGGGTACGGGTTAGGATTAGCGTACGTGTTAGGGTTAGGGTTTGGGTTAGGGTTAGGGTACGCATTAGGGTTAGGGTATGGGTTAGGGTTAGGGTACACGTTAGGATTAGGGTATTTATTAAACCTATCCCACTCTCTAGATACCACTTAGCACGTAAAGGAATATTATTTAGGGTCCAGCCATGGAGAAGATTTTCGTCACTAGGATAAGATAAAGAATAAACACATTATAAAAAAATCACATTAGGATTTTCTTTTTAACCTGTTCCTTAAAACACTAGTGCTTAGGAAATCTAATGGAGGCAAAAGCAATCAAGGGTAGTTTAAGGTTAGGGTTAGGGTTAGTGTTAGGGTTAGGGTACGGCTTAGGGTATGGGATAGGGTATGGGTGAGGATACGGCATAGGGTAGGGTTTAGGGTTAAGGTTAGTGTTAGGGTTAGGGTTAGGGTATGGCTTAGGGTACGGGTGAGGGTACTGTGTAGGTCATTGGTTAGGGTTAGGTTAAGGCTTAGGATACAGGTTATTGTAAGGGTTAGGGTACGGCGCAGGGTATGGGTAAGGGTTAGGGTTAGGGTTAGGGTTAGAATTAGGGTACGGCTTAGGGTACGGGTTAGGGTACGGGTGAGGGTACGGCGTAGTGTATAGGTTAGGGTTAGGGTTAGGGTACGGCTTAGGGTACGGGTTAGGTTACGGGTGAGGGTACGGATGAGGGTACTGCGTAGGGTATTGGTTAGGGTTAGGGTACGGCTTACGATACGTGTTAGGGTACGGGTTAGGGTATGGCGTAGAGTGTGGGTTAGGGTTAGGGTTAGTGTTAGTGTTAGGGTTACGGTATGTCTTAGGGTACGTGTTAGGGTACAGGTGAGGGTACGGCGTAGGTTATGGGTTAGGGTTAGGGTTAGGGTTAGGGTTAGGGTCTGGCTTAGGATATGGGTTAGGGTACGGGTGAGGGTACGGCGTAGGTTATGGGTTAGGGATAGGGTTAGTGTTAGGGTTATGATACGGCTTAGGTTATGGGATAGGGTACAGGTGAGGGTATGGCATAGGGTAGGGGTTAGGGTTAGGGTTAGTGTTAGGGTTAGGGTTAGGGTACGGCTTAGGGTACGGGTGAGGGTATGTGTGAGGATACTGCGTAGGGTATTGGTTAGGGTTAGGGTACGGCTTAGAATACGGGTTAGGGTACGGGTTAGGGTACGGCGTAGGGTATGGGTTAGGGTTAGGGTTAGGGTTAGTGTTAGGGTTAGGGTACCGCTTAGGGTATGGGATAGGGTACGGCGTAGGGTAGCGGTTAGGGTTAGGGTTAGGGTTAGGGTTAGGGTACGGCTTAGGATACGGGTTAGGTTACGGGTGAGGGTACGGCGTAGCGTATGGGTTAGGGTTAGGGTTAGTGTTAGTGTTAGGGTTAGGGTACGGCTTAGCGTATGGGATAGGGTACGGGTGAGGGTACGGCGTAGGGTAGGGGTTAGGGTTAGAGTTAGGGTTAGGGTTGGGGTTAGGGTACGGCTTAGGGTACGGGTGAGGGTACGGGTGAGGGTACGGGTGAGGGTACTGCGTAGGGTATTGGTTAGGGTTAGGATATGGCTTAGGATACGGGTTAGGGTACGGGTTAGGGTATGGCGTAGGGTATGGGTTAGGGTTAGGGTTAGGGTTAGGGTTAGGGTACGGCTTAGGATACGGGTTAGGGTACGGGTGAGGGTACGGCGTAGCCAATAGGTTAGGGTTAGGGTTCGGGTACGTCTTAGGGTACGGGTTAGGGTACGGGTGAGGGTACGGCGTAGGGTAAGGTTTAAGGTTAGGGTTAGGGTTAGGGTTAGTTTTAGGGTTAGCGATTGGTTTAGGGTACGGGTTAGGATTAGCGTACGTGTTAGGGTTAGGTTTTGGGTTAGGGTTAGGGTACGCGTTAGGGTTAGGGTATGGGTTAGGGTTAGGGTACACGTTAGGATTAGGGTATTTATTAAACCTATCCCACTCTCTAGATACCACTTAGCACGTAAAGGAATATTATTAGGGATCCAGCCATGGAGAAGATTTTAGTCACTAGGATAAGATAAAGAATAAACACATTATAAAAAAATCACATTAGGATTTTCTTTTTAACCTGTTCCTTAAAACACTAGTGCTTAGGAAATCTAATAGAGGCAAAAGCAATCAAGGGTAGTTTAGGGTTAGGGTTAGGGTTAGGGTTAGTGTTAGGGTTAGGGTATGGCTTAGGGTACGGGTGAGGGTACGGGTGAGGGTACTGCGTAGGGTATTGGTTAGGGTTAGGGTACAGCTTAGGATGCGTGTTAGGGTACGGGTTAGGGTACGGCGTAGAGTGTGGGTTAGGGTTAGGGTTAGTGTTAGGGTTAGGGTTACGGTACGTCTTAGGGTACGTGTTAGGGTACGGGTGAGGGTACGGCGTAGGTTATTGGTTAGGGTTAGGGTACGGCTTAGGATACGGGTTAGGATATGGGTTAGGTTACGGCGTTGGGTATGGGTGAGGGTTAGGGTTAAGGTTAGGGTAAGGCTTTGGGTACGGGTTAGGGTACGGGTGAGGGTACGGCGTAGCGTATGGTTTAGGGTTAGGGTTAGGGTTAGGGTTAGTTTTAGGGTTAGGGATTGGTTTAGGGTACGGGTTAGGATTAGCGTACGTGTTAGGGTTAGGGTTTGGGTTAGGGTTAGGGTACGCATTAGGGTTAGGGTGTGGGTTAGGGTTAGGGTACACGTTAGGATTAGGGTATTTATTAAACCTATCCCACTCTCTAGATACCACTTAGCACGTAAAGGAATATTATTTAGGGTCCAGCCATGGAGAAGATTTTCGTCACTAGGATAAGATAAAGAATAAACACATTATAAAAAAATCACATTAGGATTTTCTTTTTAACCTGTTCCTTAAAACACTAGTGCTTAGGAAATCTAATGGAGGCAAAAGCAGTCAAGGGTAGTTTAGGGTTAGGGTTAGGGTTAGGGTTAGTGTTAGGGTTAGGGTACGGCTTAGGGTATGGGATAGGGTATGGGTGAGGGTACGGCATAGGGTAGGGTTTAGGGTTAGGGTTAGTGTTAGGGTTAGGGTTAGGGTATGGCTTAGGGTACGGGTGAGGGTACTGTGTAGGTCATTGGTTAGGGTTAGGTTAAGGCTTAGGATACAGGTTATTGTATGGGTTAGGGTACGGCGCAGGGTATGGGTAAGGGTTAGGGTTAGGGTTAGGGTTAGAGTTAGGGTACGGCTTAGGGTACGGGTTAGGGTACGGGTGAGGGTACGGCGTAGTGTATAGGTTAGGGTTAGGGTTAGGGTACGGCTTAGGGTACGGGTTAGGTTACGGGTGAGGGTACGGTGTAGGGTATGGGTTAGGGTTAGGGTTAGGGTACGTCTTAGGGTACGGGTTAGGGTACGGGTGAGGGTATGGCGTAGGGTAAGTGTTAGGGTTAGGGTTAGGGTTAGTTTTAGGGTTAGGGATTGGTTTAGGGTACGGGTTAGGATTAGCGTACGTGTTAGGGTTAGGTTTTGGGTTAGGGTTAGGGTACGCGTTAGGGTTAGGGTATGGGTTAGGGTTAGGGTACACGTTAGGATTAGTGTATTTATTAAACCTATCCCACTCTCTAGATACCACGTAGCACGTAAGGGAATATTATTAGGGATCCAGCCATGGAGAAGATTTTAGTCACTAGGATAAGATAAAGAATAAACACATTATAAAAAAATCACATTAGGATTTACTTTTTAACCTGTTCCTTAGAACACTAGTGCTTAGGAAATCTAATAGAGGCAAAAGCAATCAAGGGTAGTTTAGGGTTAGGGTTAGGGTTAGGGTTAGTGTTAGGGTTAGGGTAGGGCTTAGGGTATGGGATAGGGTACGGGTGAGGGTACGGCGTAGGGTAGGGGTTAGGGTTAGGGTTAGGGTTAGGGTATGGCTTAGGGTACGGGTGAGGGTACGGCGTAGTGTATAGGTTAGGGTTAGGGTTAGGGTACGGCTTAGGGTACGGGTTAGGTTACGGGTGAGGGTACGGCGTAGGGTATGGGTTAGGGTTAGAGTTAGGGTTAGTGTTACTGTTAGGGTTAGGGTACGGCTTAGCGTATGGGATAGGGTACGGGTGAGGGTACGGCGTAGGGTAGGGGTTAGGGTTAGAGTTAGGGTTAGGGTTGGGGTTAGGGTACGGCTTAGTTTATGGGATAGGGTACAGGTGAGGGTATGGCATAGGGTAGGGGTTAGGGTTAGGGTTAGGGTTAGGGTTAGGGTACGGCTTAGGGTACGGCTGAGGGTATGGGTGAGGATACTGCGTAGGGTATTGGTTAGGGTTAAGGTACGGCTTAGGATACGGGTTAGGGTACGTGTTAGGGTATGGCGTACGGTATGGGTTAGGGTTAGGGTTAGGGTTAGGGTTAGGGTACGGCTTAGGGTACGGGTTAGGGTACGGGTGAGGTTACAGCGTAGGGTATAGTTTAGAGTTAGGGTTAGGGTTAGGGTACGGCTTAGGATACGGGTTAGGGTACGGGTGAGGGTACGGCGTAGCGTATGGTTTAGGGTTAGGGTTAGGGTTAGGGTACGGCTTAGGGTACGGGTTAGGGTACGGGTGAGGGTACGGCGTAGGTTATGGGTTAGGGTTAGGGTTAGGGTTAGGGTTAGTTTTAGGGTTAGGGATTGGTTTAGGGTATGGGTTAGGATTAGCATACTTGTTCGGGTTAGGGTTTTGGTTAGGGTTAGGGTACGCGTTAGGGTTAGGGTATGGGTTAGGTTTAGGGTACACTTTAGGATTAGGGTATTTATTAAACCTATCCCACTCTCTAGATACCACTTAGCACGTAAAGGAATATTATTTGGGGTTCAGCCATGGAGAAGATTTTAGTCACTAGGATAAGATAAAGTATAAACACATTATAAAAAAATCACATAAGGTTTTCTTTTTAACCTGTTCCTTTAAACACTAGTGTTTAGGAAATCTACTGGAGGAAAAAACAGTAAAGGGTAGTTTAGGGTTAGGGTTAGGGTTAGGGTTAGGGTAGGGCTTAGGATACGGGTGAGGGTACTGTTGAGGGTACTGCGTAGGTTATTGGTTAGGATTAGGGTACGGCTTAGGATACGGGTTAGGATATGGGTTAGGTTACGGCGTTGGGTATGGGTGAGGGTTAGGGTTAGGGTTAGGGTAAGGCTTTGGGTACGGGTTAGGGTACGGGTGAGGGTACGGCGTAGGGTAGAGGTTATGGTTAGGTTTAGGGTTAGGGTACGGCTTAGGATACGGGTTAGGGTATGGGTGCGGGTACGGCGTAGCGTATGGGTTAGGGTTAGGGTTAGGGTTAGGGTTAGTTTTAGGGTTAGGGCTTGGTTTATGGTACAGCTTAGGATTAGCGTACGTGTTAAGGTTAGGGTTTGGGTTAGGGTTAGGGTACGCATTAGGGTTAGGGTATGGGTTAGGGTTAGGGTACACGTTAGGATTAGGGTATTTATTAAACCTATCCCACTCTCTAGATACCACTTAGCACGTAAAGGAATATTATTTAGGGTCCAGCCATGGAGAAGATTTTCGTCACTAGGATAAGATAAAGAATAAACACATTATAAAAAAATCACATTAGGATTTTCTTTTTAACCTGTTCCTTAAAACACTCGTGCTTAGGAAATCTAATGGAGGCAAAAGCAGTCAAGGGTAGTTTAGGGTTAGGGTTAGGGTTAGGGTTAGTGTTAGGGTTAGGGTACGGCTTAGGGTATGGGATAGGGTATGGGTGAGGGTACGGCATAGGGTAGGGTTTAGGGTTAGGGTTAGTGTTAGGGTTAGGGTTAGTGTATGGCTTAGGGTACGGGTGAGGGGTACTGTGTAGGTCATTGGTTAGGGTTAGGTTAAGGCTTAGGATACAGGTTATTGTATGGGTTAGGGTACGGCGCAGGGTATGGGTAACGGTTAGGGTTAGGGGTTAGGGTTAGAGTTAGGGTACGGCTTAGGGTACGGGTTAGGGTACGGGTGAGGGTACGGCGTAGGGTATGGGTTAGGGTTAGGGTTAGGGTTAGTGTTAGTGTTAGGGTTAGGGTACGGCTTAGCGTATGGGATAGGGTACGGGTGAGGGTACGGCGTAGGGTAGGGGTTAGGGTTAGAGTTAGGGTTAGGGTTGGGGTTAGGGTACGGCTTAGGGAACGGGTGAGGGTATGGGTGAGGATACAGCATAGGGTATTGGTTAGGGTTAGGGTACGGCTTAGGTTACGGTTTAGGGTACGTGTTAGGGTATGGCGTACGGTATGGGTTAGGGTTAGGGTTAGGGTTAGGGTTAGGGTTAGGGTTAGGGTACGGCTTAGGGTACGTGTTAGGGTACGGGTGAGGTTACGGCGTAGGGTAGAGTTTAGGGTTAGGGTTAGGGTTAGGGTACGGCTTAGGATACGGGTTAGGGTACGGGTGAGGGTACTGCGTAGCGAATGGTTTAGGGTTAGGGTTAGGGTACGGCTTAGGGTACGGGTTAGGGTACGGGTGAGGGTACGGTGTAGGTTATGGGTTAGGGTTAGGGTTAGGGTTAGTTTTAGGGTTAGGGATTGGTTTAGGGTACGGGTTAGGATTAGCATACGTGTTCGGGTTAGGGATTTGGTTAGGGTTAGGGTACGCGTTAGGGTTAGGGTATGGGTTAGGTTTAGGGTACACTTTAGGATTAGGGTATTTATTAAACCTATCCCACTCTCTAGATACCACTTAGCACGTAAAGGAATATTATTTGGGGTTCAGCCATGGAGAAGATTTTAGTCACTAGGATAAGATAAAGAATAAACACATTATAAAAAAATCACATAAGGTTTTCTTTTTAACCTGTTCCTTAAAACACTAGTGTTTAGGAAATCTAATGGAGGCAAAAGCAGTAAAGGGTAGTTTAGGGTTAGGGTTAGGGTTAGGGTTAGGGTAGGGCTTAGGATACGGGTGAGGGTACTGGTGAGGGTACTGCATAGGTTATTGGTTAGGGTTAGGGTACGGTTTAGGATACGGGTTAGGATATGGGTTAGGTTACGGCGTTGGGTATGGGTGAGGGTTAGGGTTAGGGTTAGGGTAAGGCTTTGTGTACGGGTTAGGGTACGGGTGAGGGTACGGCGTAGTGTATGGTTTAGGGTTAGGGTTAGGGTTAGGGTTAGTTTTAGGGTTAGGGATTGGTTTAGGGTACGGGTTAGGATTAGCGTACGTGTTAGGGTTAGGGTTTTGGTTAGGGTTAGGGTACGCATTAGGGTTAGGGTGTGGGTTAGGGTTAGGGTACACGTTAGGATTAGGGTATTTATTAAACCTATCCCACTCTCTAGATACCACTTAGCACGTAAAGGAATATTATTTAGGGTCCAGCCATGGAGAAGATTTTCGTCCCTAGGATAAGATAAAGAATAAACACATTATAAAAAAATCACATTAGGATTTTCTTTTTAACCTGTTCCTTAAAACACTAGTGCTTAGGAAATCAAATGGAGGCAAAAGCAGTCAAGGGTAGTTTAGGGTTAGGGTTAGCGTTAGGGTTAGTGTTAGTGTTAGGGTACGGCTTAGGGTATGGGATAGGGTATGGGTGAGTGTAGGCATAGGGTAGGGTTTAGGGTTAGGGTTAGTGTTAGGGTTAGGGTTAGGGTATGGCTTAGGGTACGGGTGAGGGTACTGTGTAGGTCATTGGTTAGGGTTAGGTTAAGGCTTAGGATACAGGTTATTGTATGGGTTAGGGTACGGCGCAGGGTATGGGTAAGGGTTAGGGTTAGGGTTAGGGTTAGAGTTAGGGTACGGCTTAGGGTACGGGTTAGGGTACGGGTGAGGGTACGGCGTAGTGTATAGGTTACGGTTAGGGTTAGGGTACGGCTTAGGGTACGGGTTAGGCTACGGGTGAGGGTACGGTGTAGGGTATGGGTTAGGGTTAGGGTTAGGGTACGTCTTAGGGTACGGGTTAGGGTACGGGTGAGGGTACGGCGTAGGGTAAGGGTTAGGGTTAGGGTTAGGGTTAGTTTTAGGGTTAGGGATTGGTTTAGGGTACGGGTTAGGATTAGCGTACGTGTTAGGGTTAGGTTTTGGGTTAGGGTTACGGTACGCGTTAGGGTTAGGGTATGGGTTAGGGTTAGGGTACACGTTAGGATTAGGGTATTTATTAAACCTATCCCACTCTCTAGATACCACGTAGCACGTAAAGGAATATTATAAGGGATCCAGCCATGGAGAAGATTTTAGTCACTAGGATAAGATAAAGAATAAACACATTATAAAAAAATCACATTAGGATTTTCTTTTTAACCTGTTCCTTAAAACACTAGTGCTTAGAAAATCTAATAGAGGCAAAAGCAATCAAGGGTAGTTTAGGGTTAGGGTTAGGGTTAGGGTTAGTGTTAGGGTTAGGGTACGGCTTAGGGTATGGGATAGGGTACGGGTGAGGGTACGGCGTAGGGTAGGGGTTACGGTTAGGGTTAGGGTTAGGGTTAGGGTATGGCTTAGGGTACGGGTGAGGGTACGGGTGAGGGTACTGCGTAGGGTATTGTTTAGGGTTAGGGTACGGCTTAGGATACGTGTTAGGGTACGGGTTAGGGTACGGCATAGAGTGTGGGTTAGCGTTAGGGTTAGTGTTAGGGTTAGGGTTACGGTACGGCTTAGGGTACGTGTTAGGGTACGGGTGAGGGTACGGCGTAGGTTATGGGTTAGGGTTAGGGTTAGGGTTAGGGTTAGGGTACGGCTTAGGATACGGGTTAGGGTACGGGTTTGGGTATGGCGTAGGTTATGGTTTAGGGTTAGGGTTAGTGTTAGGGTTATGGTACGGCTTAGGTTATGGGATAGGGTACAGGTGAGGGAATGGCATAGGGTAGGGGTTAGGGTTAGGGTTAGGGTTAGGGTTAGGGTTAGGTTACGGCTTAGGGTACGGGTTAGGGTATGGGTGAGGATACTGCGTAGAGTATTGGTTAGGGTTAGGGTACGGCTTAGGATACGGGTTAGGGTACGTGTTAGGGTATGGCGTACGGTATGGGTTAGGGTTAGGGTTAGGGTTAGGGTTAGGGTTAGGGTTAGGGTACGGCTTAGGGTACGTGTTAGGGTACGGGTGAGGTTACGGCGTAGGGTATAGTTTAGAGTTAGGGATAGGGTTAGGGTACGGCTTAGGATACGGGTTAGGGTACGGGTGAGGGTACGTCGTAGCGTATGGTTTAGGGTTAGGGTTAGGGTTAGGGTACGGCTTAGGGTTAGGGTTAGGGTTAGGGTTAGAGTTAGGGTTAGGGTTAGGGTTAGGGTTAGGGTTAGGGTTAGGGTACGGCTTAGGGTACGGGTGAGGGTATGGGTGAGGATATTGCGTAGGGTATTGGTTAGGGTTACGGTACGTCTTAGGATACGGGCTAGGGTACGGGTGAGGGTACGGCGTAGGTTATGGGTTAGGGTTAGGGTTAGTGTTAGGGTTATGGTACGGCTTAGGTTATGGGATAGGGTACAGGTGAGGGTATGGCATAGGGTAGGGTTTAGGGTTAGGGTTAGGGTTAGGGTTAGGGTTAGGGTACGGCTTAGGTACGGGTGAGGGTATGGGTGAGGATACTGCATAGGGTATTGGTTAGGGTTAGGGTACGGCTTAGGATATGGGTTAGGGTACATGTTAGGGTATGGCGTACGGTATGGGTTAGGGTTAGGGTTAGGGTTAGGTTTAGGGTATGGCTTAGGGTACGGGTTAGGGTACGAGTGAGGGTATGGCGTAGTGTATAGGTTAGGGTTAGGGTTAGGGTTAGGGTACGGCTTAGGGTACGGGTTAGGGTACGGGTGAGGTTACGGCGTAGGGTATAGTTTAGGGTTAGGGTTAGGGTTAGGGTACGGCTTAGGATACGGGTTAGGGTACGGGTGAGGGTACGGCGTAGCGTATGGTTTAGGGTTAGGGTTAGGGTTAGGGTACGGCTTAGGGTACGGGTTAGGGTACGGGTGAGGGTACGGTGTAGGTTATGGGTTAGGTTTAGGGTTAGGGTTAGGGTTAGTTTTAGGGTTAGGGATTGGTTTAGGGTACGGGTTAGGATTAGCATACGTGTTCGGGTTAGGGTTTTGGTTAGGGTTAGGGTACGCGTTAGGGTTAGGGTATGGGTTAGGTTTAGGGTACACTTTAGGATTAGGGTATTTATTAAACCTATCCCACTCTCTAGATACCACTTAGCACGTAAAGGAATATTATTTGGGGTTCAGCCATGGAGAAGATTTTAGTCACTAGGATAAGATAAAGAATAAACACATTATAAAAAAATCACATAAGGTTTTCTTTTTAACCTGTTCCTTAAAACACTAGTGTTTAGGAAATCTAATGGAGGCAAAAGCAGTAAAGGGTAGTTTAGGGTTAGGGTTAGGGTTAGTGTTAGGGTAGGGCTTAGGATACGGGTGAGGGTACTGGTGAGGGTACTGCGTAGGTTATTGGTTAGGGTTAGGGTACGGCTTAGGATACGGGTTAGGATATGGGTTAGGTTACGGCGTTGGGTATGGGTGAGGGTTAGGGTTAGGGTTAGGGTAAGGCTTTGGGTACGGGTGAGGGTACGGGTGAGGGTACGGCGTAGGGTAGAGGTTAGGGTTAGGTTTAGGATTAGGGTATGGCTTAGGATACGGGTTAGGGTATGGGTGAGGGTACGGCGTAGCGTATGGGTTAGGGTTAGGGTTAGGTTTAGGGTTAGTTTTAGGGTTAGGGATTGGTTTAGGGTACGGGTTAGGATTAGCGTACGTGTTAGGGTTAGGGTTTGGGTTAGGGTTAGGGTACGCATTAGGGTTAGGCTATGGGTTATGGTTAGGGTACACGTTAGGATTAGGGTATTTATTAAACCTATCCCACTCTCTAGATACCACTTAGCACGTAAAGGAATATTATTTAGGGTCCAGCCATGGAGAAGATTTTCGTCACTAGGATAAGATAAAGAATAAACACATTATAAAAAAATCACATTAGGATTTTCTTTTTAACCTGTTCCTTAAAACACTAGTGCTTAGGAAATCTAATGGAGGCAAGAGCAGTCAAGGGAAGTTTAGGGTTAGGGTTAGGGTTAGGGTTAGTGTTAGGGTTAGGGTACGGCTTAGGGTATGGGATAGGGTATGGGTGAGGGTACGGCATAGGGTAGGGTTTAGGGTTAGGGTTAGGGTTAGGGTATGGCTTAGGGTACGGGTGAGGGTACTGTGTAGGTCATTGGTTAGGGTTAGGTTAAGGCTTAGGATACAGGTTATTGTATTGATTAGGGTACGCAGGGTATGGGTAAGGGTTAGGGTTAGGGTTAGAGTTAGGGGTACGGCTTAGGGTACGAGTTAGGGAACGGGTGAGGGTACGGCGTAGTGTATAGGTTAGGGTTAGGGTTAGGGTACGGCTTAGGGTACGGATTAGGTTATGGGCGAGGGTACGGCGTAGGGTATGGGTTAGGGTTAGGGTTAGGGTTAGTGTTACTGTTACGGTTAGGGTACGGCTTAGCGTATGGGATAGGGTACGGGTGAGGGGTACGGCGTAGGGTAGGGTTTAGGGTTAGGGTTAGGGTTAGGGTTAGGGTATGGCTTAGGGTACGGGTGAGGGTACGGGTGAGGGTACTGCGTAGGGTATTGGTTCGGGTTAGGGGTACGGCTTAGGATACGTGTTAGGGTACGGGTTAGGGTACGGCGTAGAGTGTGGGTTAGGGTTAGGGTTAGGGTTACGGTACGTCTTAGGGTACGTGTTAGGGTACGGGTGAGGGTACGGCGTAGGTTATGGGTTAGGGTTAGGGTTAGGGTTAGGGTTAGGGTACGGCTTAGGATACGGGTTAGTGTACGGGTGAGGGTACGGCGTAGGTTATGGTTAGGGTTAGGGTTAGTGTTAGGGTTATGGTACGGCTTAGGTTATGGGATAGGGTACAGGTGAGGGTATGGCATAGGGTAGGGGTTAGGGTTAGGGTTAGGGTTAGGGTTAGGTTTAGGGTACGGCTTAGGGTACGGGTGAGGGTATGGGTGAGGATACTGCATAGGGTATTGGTTAGGGTTAGGGTACGGCTTAGGATATGGGTTAGGGTACGTGTTAGGGTATGGCGTACGGTATGGGTTAGGGTTAGGGTTAGGGTTACGGTTACGGTTAGGGTTAGGGTACGGCTTAGGGTTCGGGTTAGGGTACGGGTGAGGTTACGGCGTAGGGTATAGTTTAGGGTTAGGGTTAGGGTTAGGGTACGGCTTAGGATACGGGTTAGGGTACGGGTGAGGGTACGGCGTAGCGTATGGTTTAGGGTTAGGGTTAGGGTTAGGGTACGGCTTAGTGTACGGGTTAGGGTACGGGTGAGGGTATGGTGTAGTGTATAGGTTAGGGTTAGGGTTAGGGTTAGGGTACGGCTTAGGGTACGGGTTAGGGTACGGGTGAGGGTACGGCGTAGTGTATAGGTTAGGGTTAGGGTTAGGGTTAGGGTTAGGGGGTACGGCTTAGGATACGGGTTAGGGTACGGGTGAGGGTACGGCGTAGGTTATGGGTTAGGGATAGGGTTAGTGTTAGGGTTATGGTACGGCTTAGGTTATGGGATAGGGTACAGGTGAGGGTATGGCATAGGGTAGGGGTTAGGGTTAGGGTTAGTGTTAGGGTTAGGGTTAGGGTACGGCTTAGGGTACGGGTGAGGGTATGGGTGAGGATACTGCGTAGGGTATTGGTTAGGGGTTAGGGTACGGCTTAGGATACGGGTTAGGGTACGTGTTAGGGTATGGCGTACGGTATGGGTTAGGGTTAGGGTTAGGGTTAGGGTTAGGGTACGGCTTAGGGTACGGGTTAGGGTACGGGTGAGGTTACGGCGTAGGGTATAGTTTAGAGTTAGGGTTAGGGTTAGGGTACGGCTTAGGATACGGGTTAGGGTACGGGTGAGGGTACGGCATAGCGTATGGTTTAGGGTTAGGGTTAGGGTTAGGGTACGGCTTAGGGTACGGGTTAGGGTACAGGTGAGGTTATGGCGTAGTGTATAGGTTAGGGTTAGGTTTAGGGTTAGGGTATGGCTTAGGGTACGGGTGAGGGTACGGGTGAGGGTACTGTGTAGGGTATTTGTTATGGTTAGGGTACGGCTTAGAATACGGGTTAGGTTTAGGGTTAGGGTTAGGGGTTAGGGTACCGCTTAGGGTATGGGATAGGGTACAGCGTAGGGTAGCGGTTAGGGTTAGGGTTAGGGTTAGGGTTAGGGTACGGTTTAGGATACGGGTTAGGGTACGGGTGAGGGTACGGCGTAGCGTATGGGTTAGGGTTAGGGTTAGGGTTAGGGTACGGCTTAGGGTACGGGTTAGGGTACGGGTGAGGGTACGGCGTAGGTTATGGGTTAGGGTTAGGGTTAGGGTTAGGATTAGTTTTAGGTTAGTGATTGTTTTAGGGTACGGGTTAGGATTAGCATACTTGTTCGGGTTAGGGTTTTGGTTAGGGTTAGGGTACGCGTTAGGGTTAGGGTATGGGTTAGGTTTAGGGTACACTTTAGGATTAGGGTATTTATTAAACCTATCCCACTCTCTAGATACCACTTAGCACGTAAAGGAATATTATTTGGGGTTCAGCCATGGAGAAGATTTTAGTCACTAGGATAAGATAAAGAATAAACACATTATAAAAAAATCACATAAGGTTTTCTTTTTAACCTGTTCCTTAAAACACTAGTGTTTAGGAAATCTAATGGAGGCAAAAGCAGTAAAGGGTAGTTTAGGGTTAGGGTTAGGGGTTAGGGGTTAGGGTAGGGCTTAGGATACGGGTGAGGGTACTGGTGAGGGTACTGCGTAGGTTATTGGTTAGGGTTAGGGTACGGCTTAGGATACGGGTTAGGATATGGGTTAGGTTACGGTGTTGGGTATGGGTGAGGGTTAGGGTTAGGGTTAGGGTAAGGCTTTGGGTACGGGTGAGGGTACTGGTGAGGGTACGGCGTAGGGTAGAGGGTTAGGGTTAGGTTTAGGGTTAGGATACGGCTTAGGATACGGGTTAGGCTATGGGTGAGGGTACGGCGTAGCGTATGGGTTAGGGTTAGGGTTAGGGTTAGGGTTAGTTTTAGGGTTAGGGATTGGTTTAGGGTACGGGTTAGGATTAGCGTACGTGTTAGGGTTAGGGTTTGGGTTAGGGTTAGGGTACGCATTAGGGTTAAGGTGTGGGTTAGGGTTAGGGTACACGTTAGGATTAGGGTATTTATTAAACCTATCCCACTCTCTAGATACCACTTAGCACGTAAAGGAATATTATTTTAGGGTACAGCCATGGAGAAGATTTTAGTCACTAGGATAAGATAAAGAATAAACACATTATAAAAAAATCACATTAGTATTTTCTTTTTAACCTGTTCCTTAAAACACTAGTGCTTAGGAAATCTAATGGAGGCAAAAGCAGTCAACGGTAGTTTAGGGTTAGAGTTAGGGTTAGGGTTAGTGTTAGGGTTAGGGTACGGCTTAGGGTATGGGATAGGGTATGGGTGAGGGTACGGCATAGGGTAGGGTTTAGGGTTAGGGTTAGTGTTAGGGTTAGGATTAGGGTATGGCTTAGGGTACGGCTGAGGGTACTGTGTAGGTCATTGGTTAGGGTTAGGTTAAGGCTTACGATACAGGTTATTGTATGGGTTAGGGTACGGCGCAGGGTATGGGTAAGGGTTAGGGTTAGGGTTAGGGTTAGAGTTAGGGTACGGCTTAGGGTACGGGTTAGGGTACGGGTGAGGGTACGGCGTAGTGTATAGGTTAGGGTTAGGGTTAGGGTACGACTTAGGGTACGGGTTAGGTTACGGGTGAGGGTACGGCGTAGGGTATGGGTTAGGGTTAGGGTTAGGGTTAGTGTTAGTGTTAGGGTTAGGGTACGTGTTAGCGTATGGGATAGGGTACGGGTGAGGGTACAGCGTAGGGTAGGGGTTAGGGTTAGAGTTAGGGTTAGGGTTGGGGTTAGGGTACGGCTTAGGGTACGGGTGAGGGTACGGGTGAGGGTACTGCATAGGGTATTGGTTAGGGTTAGGATATGGCTTAGGATACGGGTTAGGGTACGGGTTAGGGTATGGCGTAGGGTATGGGGTAGGGTTAGGGTTAGGGTTAGGGTTAGGGTACGGCTTAGGATACGGGTTAGGGTACGGGTGAGGGTACGGGTAGTGTATGGGTTAGGGTTAGGGTTAGGGTACGTCTTAGGGTACGGGTTAGGGTACGGGTGAGGGTACGGCGTAGGGTAAGGGTTAGGGTTAGGGTTAGGGTTAGGGTTAGGGTTAGTTTTAGGGTTAGGGATTGGTTTAGTGTACGGGTTAGGATTAGCGTACGTGTTAGGGTTAGGTTTTGGGTTAGGGTTAGGGTACGCGTTAGGGTTAGGGTATGGGTTAGGGTTAGGGTACACGTTAGGATTAGGGTATTTATTAAACCTATCCCACTCTCTAGATACCACTTAGCACGTAAAGGAATATTATTAGGGATCCAGCCATGGAGAAGATTTTAGTCACTAGGATAAGATAAAGAATAAACACATTATAAAAAAATCACATTAGGATTTTCTTTTTAACCTGTTCCTTAAAACTCTTGTGCTTAGGAAATCTAATAGAGGCAAAAGCAATCAAGGGTAGTTTAGGGTTAGGGTTAGGGTTAGGGTTAGTGTTAGGGTTAGGGTACGGCTTAGGGTATGGGATAGGGTACGGGTGAGGGTACGGTGTAGGGTAGGGGTTAGGGTTAGGGTTAGGGTATGGCTTAGAGTACGGGTGAGGGTACGGGTGACGGTACTGAGTAGCGTATTGGTTAGGGTTAGGGTACGGCTTAGGATACGTGTTAGGTTACGGGTTAGGGTACGGCGTAGAGTGTGGGTTAGGGTTAGTGTTAGGGTTAGGGTTACGGTACGTCTTAGGGTACGTGTTAGGGTACGGGTGACGGTACGGCGTACGTTATGGGTTAGGGTTAGGGTTAGTGTTAGGGTTATGGTACGGCTTAGGTTATGGGATAGGGTACAGGTGAGGGTATGGCATAGGGTAGGGGTTAGGGATAGGGTTAGAGTTAGGGTTAGGGTTAGGGTACGGCTTAGGGTACGGGTGAGGGTATGGGTGTGGATACTGCGTAGGGTATTGATTAGGGTTAGGGTACGGCTTAGGATACGGGTTAGGGTACGTGTTAGGGTATGGCGTACGGTATGGGTTAGGGTTAGGGTTAGGGTTAGGGTCAGGGTTAGGGTTAGGGTACGGCTTAGGGTACGGGTTAGGGTACGGGTGAGGTTACGGCATAGGGTATAGTTTAGGGTTAGGGTTAGGGTACGGCTTAGGATACGGGTTAGGGTATGTGTGAGGGTACGGCGTAGCGTATGGTTTAGGGTTAGGGTTAGGGTTAGGGTACGGCTTAGAGTACGGGTTAGGGTACGGGTGAGGGTACGGCGTAGGTTATGGGTTAGGGTTAGGGTTAGGGTTAGGGTTAGTTTTAGGGTTAGGGATTGGTTTAAGGTACGGGTTAGGATTAGCATACGTGTTCGGGTTAGGGTTTTGGTTAGGTTTAGGGTACGCGTTAGGGTTAGGGTATGGGTTAGGTTTAGGGTACACTTTAGGATTAGGGTATTTATTAAACCTATCCCACTCTCTAGATACCACTTAGCACGTAAAGGAATATTATTTGGGGTTCAGCCATGGAGAAGATTTTAGTCACTAGGATAAGATAAAGAATAAACACATTATAAAAAAATCACATAAGGTTTTCTTTTTAACCTGTTCCTTAAAACACTAGTGTTTAGGAAATCTAATGGAGGCAAAAGCAGTAAAGGGTAGTTTAGGGTTAGGGTTAGGGTTAGGGTTAGGGTAGGGCTTAGGATACGGGTGAGGGTACTGGTGAGGGTACTGCGTAGGTTATTGGTTAGGGTTAGGGTACGGCTTAGGATACGGGTTAGGGTATGGGTGAGGGTACGGCGTAGCGTATGGGTTAGGGTTAGTGTTAGGGTTAGGGTTAGAGTATGGCTTAGGGTACGGGTGAGGGTACTGTGTAGGTCATTGGTTAGGGTTAGGTTAAGGCTTAGGATACAGGTTATTGTATGTGTTAGGGTACGGCGCAGGGTATGGGTAAGGGTTAGGGTTAGGGTTAGGGTTAGAGTTAGGGTACGGCTTAGGGTACGGGTTAGGGTACGGGTTAGGGTATCGCGTAGGGTATGGGTTAGGGTTAGGGTTAGGGTTAGGTTTAGGGTACGGCTTAGGGTACGGGTTAGGGTACGGGTGAGGGTACGGCGTAGTGTATAGGTTAGGGTTAGGGTTAGGGTACGGCTTAGGGTACGGGTTAGGTTACGGGTGAGGGTACGGCGTAGGGTATGGGTTAGGGTTAGGGTTAGGGTTAGTGTTAGTGTTAGGGTTAGGGTACGGCTTAGCGTATGGGATAGGGTACGGGTGAGGGTACGGCGTAGGGTAGGGATTAGGGTTAGAGTCAGGGTTAGGGTTGGGGTTAGGGTACGGCTTAGGGTACGGGTGAGGGTACGGGTGAGGTTACTGCGTAGGGTATTGGTTAGGGTTAGGATACGGCTTAGGATACGGGTTAGGGTACGGATTAGGGTATGGCGTAGGGTATGGGTTAGGGTTAGGGTTAGGGTTAGGGTTAGGTTTAGGGTACGGCTTAGGGTACGGGTGAGGGTACTGGTGAGGGTACTGCGTAGGGTATTGGTTAGGGTTAGGATACGGCTTAGGATACGGTTAGGGTACGGGTTAGGGTACGGCGTAGGGTACAGGTTAGGGTTAGGTTTAGGGTTAGGGTTAGGGTACGGCGTAGGGTACGGGTTAGGGTACGGTTGATGGTACGACGTAGGGTATAGGTTAGGTTTAGGGTTAGGGTACGGCTTAGGATACGGTTTAGGGTACGGGTGAGGGTACGGCGTAGCGTATGGGTTAGGGTTAGGGTTAGGGTTAGGGTACGGCTTAGGGTACGGGTGAGGGTACTGGTGAGGGTACTGCGTAGGTTATTGGTTAGGGTTAGGGTACGGCTTAGGATACGGGTTAGGATATGGGTTAGGTTACGGCGTTGGGTATGGGTGAGGGTTAGGGTTAGGGTTAGGGTAAGGCTTTGGGTACGGGTTAGGGTACGGGTGAGGGTACGGCGTAGGTTATGGGTTAGGGTTAGGGTTAGTGTTAGGGTTAGGGTACGGCTTAGGCTATGGGATAGGGTATGGGTGAGGGTACGGCATAGGGTAGGGTTTAGGGTTAGGGTTAGTGTTAGGGTTAGGGTTAGGGTATGGCTTAGGGTACCGGTGAGGGTACTGTGTAGGTCATTGGTTAGGGTTAGGTTAAGGCTTAGGATACAGGTTATTGTATGGGTTAGGGTACGGCGCAGGTTATGGGTAAGGGTTAGGGTTAGGGTTAGGGTTAGAGTTAGGGTACGGCTTAGGGTACGGGTTAGGGTACGGGTGAGGGTACGGCGTAGTGTATAGGTTAGGGTTCGGGTTAGGGTACGGCTTAGGGTACGGATTAGGTTACGGGTGAGGGTACGGCGTAGGGTATGGGTTAGGGTTAGGGTTAGGGTTAGTGTTAGTGTTAGGGTTAGGGTATGGCTTAGCGTATGGGATAGGGTACGGGTGAGGGTACGGCGTAGGGTAGGGGTTAGGGTTAGAGTTAGGGTTAGGGTTGGTGTTAGGGTACGGCTTTGGGTACGGGTGAGGGTACGGGTCAGGGTACTGCGTAGGGTATTGGTTAGGGTTAGGATATGGCTTAGGATACGGGTTAGGGTACGGGTTAGGGTGTGGCGTAGGGTATGGGTTAGGGTTAGGGTTAGGGTTAGGGTTAGGGTTAGGGTACGGCTTAGGATACGGGTTAGGGTATGGGTGAGGGTACGGCGTAGCGTATGGGTTAGGGTTAGGGTTAGGGTTAGGGTTAGTTTTAGGGTTAGGGATTGGTTTAGGGTACGGGGTAGGATTAGCGTACGTGTTAGGGTTAGGGTTTGGGTTAGGGTTAGGGTACGCATTAGGGTTAGGGTATGGGTTAGGGTTAGGGTACACGTTAGGATTAGGGTATTTATTAAACCTATCCCACTCTCTAGATACCACTTAGCACGTAAAGGAATATTATTTAGGGTCCAGCCATGGAGAAGATTTTCGTCACTAGGATAAGATAAAGAATAAACACATTATAAAAAAATCACATTAGGATTTTCTTTTTAACCTGTTCCTTAAAACACTAGTGCTTAGGAAATCTAATGGAGGCAAAAGCAGTCAAGGGTAGTTTAGGGTTAGGGTTAGGGTTAGGGTTAGTGTTAGGGTTAGGGTACAGCTTAGGGTATGGGATACCGTATGGGTGAGGATACGGCATAGGGTAGGTTTTAGGGTTAGGGTTAGTGTTAGGGTTAGGGTTAGGGTATGGCTTAGGGTACGGGTGAGGGTACTGTGTAGGTCATTGGTTAGGGTTAGGTTAAGGCTTAGGATACAGGTTATTGTATGTGTTAGGGTACGGCGCAGGGTATGGGTAAGGGTTAGGGTTAGGGTTAGGGTTAGAGTTAGGGTACGGCTTAGGGTACGGGTTAGGGTACGGGTTAGGGTATCGCGTAGGGTATGGGTTAGGGTTAGGGTTAGGGTTAGGTTTAGGGTACGGCTTAGGGTACGGGTGAGGGTACTGCGTAGGGTATTGGTTAGGGTTAGGATACGGCTTAGGATACGGTTAGGGTACGGGTTAGGGTACGGGGTAGGGTACAGGTTAGGGTTAGGTTTAGGGTTAGGGTTAGGGTACGGCGTAGGGTACGGGTTAGGGTACGGTTGATGGTACGACGTAGGGTATAGGTTAGGGTTAGAGTTAGGGTACGGCTTAGGATACGGTTTAGGGTACGGGTGAGGGTACGGGTGAGGGTACTGCGTAGGGTATTGGTTAGGGTTAGGGTACGGCTTAGGATACGTGTTAGGGTACGGGTTAGGGTACGGCGTAGAGTGTGGGTTAGGGTTAGGGTTAGTGTTAGGGTTAGGGTTACGGTACGTCCTAGGGTACGTGTTAGGATACGGGTGAGGTTACGGCGTAGGTTATGGGTTAGGGTTAGGGTTAGGGTTAGGGTTAGGGTATGGCTTAGGATACGGGTTAGGGTACGGGTGAGGGTACGGCGTAGGTTATGGGTTAGGGTTAGGGTTAGTGTTAGGGTTATGGTATGGCTTAGGTTATGGGATAGGGTACAGGTGAGGGTATGGCATAGGGTAGGGGTTAGTGCTAGGGTTAGGGTTAGGGTTAGGGTACTGCTTCGGGTACGGGTGAGGGTATGGGTGAGGATACTGCGTAGGGTATTGGTTAGGGTTAGGGTACGGCTTAGGATACGGGTTAGGGTACGTGTTAGGGTATGGCGTACGGTATGGGTTAGGGTTAGGGTTAGGGTTAGGGTTAGGGTTAGGGTTAGGGTACGGCTTAGGGTACGGGTTAGGGTACGGGTGAGGTTACGGCGTAGGGTATAGTTTAGGGTTAGGGTTAGGGTTAGGGTACGGCTTAGGATACGGGTTAGGGTACGGGTGAGTGTACGGCGTAGCATATGGTTTATGGTTAGGGTTAGGGTTAGGGTACGGCTTAGGGTACGGGTTAGGGTACGGGTGAGGGTATGGCGTAGTGTATAGGTTAGGGTTAGGGTTAGGGTATGGCTTAGGGTACGGTGAGGGTACGGGTGAGGGTACGGTGTAGGGTATTCGTTATGGTTAGGGTACGGCTTAGAATACGGGTTAGGGTACGGGTTAGGGTACGGCAAAGGGTATGGGTTAGGGTTAGGGTTAGGGTTAGGGTTAGGGTTAGGGTACGGCTTAGGGTACGGGTTAGGGTACGGGTGAGGGTACGGCGTAGTGTATAGGTTAGGGTTAGGGTTAGGGTATGGCTTAGGGTATGGGATAGGGTACGGGTGAGGGTACGGCGTAGGGTAGGGGTTAGGTTTAGGGTTAGGGTTAGTGTTAGGGTTAGGGTACGGCTTAGGGTATGGGATAGGTTACGGGTGAGGGTACGGCATAGGGTAGGGTTTAGGGTTAGGTTTAGGATTAGTGTTAGGGTTAGGGTACCGCTTAGGGTATGGGATAGTGTACGGCGTAGGGTAGCGGTTAGGGTTAGGGTTAGGGTTAGGGTTAGGGTACGGCTTTTGATACGGGTTAGGGTACGGGTGAGGGTACAGCGTAGCGTATGGGTTAGGGTTAGGGTTAGGGTTAGGGTACGGCTTAGGGTACGGGTTAGGGTACGGGTGAGGGTACGGCGTAGGTTATGGGTTAGGTTTAGGGTTAGGGTTAGGGTTAGTTTTAGGGTTAGGGATTGGTTTAGGGTATGGGTTAGGATTAGCATACTTGTTCGGGTTAGGGTTTTGTTTAGGGTTAGGGTACGCGTTAGGGTTAGGGTATGGGTTAGGTTTAGGGTACACTTTAGGATTAGGGTATTTATTAAACCTATCCCACTCTCTAGATACCACTTAGCACGTAAAGGAATATTACTTGGGGTTCAGCCATGGAGAAGATTTTAGTCACTAGGATAAGATAAAGAATAAACACATTATAAAAAAATCACATAAGGTTTTCTTTTTAACCTGTTCCTTAAAACACTAGTGTTCAGGAAACCTAATGGAGGCAAAAGCAGTAAAGGGTAGTTTAGGGTTAGGGTTAGGGTTAGGGTTAGGGTAGGGCTTAGGATACGGGTGAGGGTACTGGTGAGGGTACTGCGTAGGTTATTGGTTAGGGTTAGGGTACGGCTTAGGATACGGGTTAGGATATGGGTTAGGTTACGGCGTTGGGTATGGGTGAGGGTTAGGGTTAGGGTTAGGGTAAGGCTTTGGGTACGGGTTAGGGTACGGGTGAGGGTACGGCGTAGGGCAGAGGTTAGGGTTAGGTTTAAGGTTAGGGTACGGCTTAGGATACGGGTTAGGGTTTGGGTGAGGGTACGGCGTAGCGTATGGGTTAGGGTTAGGGTTAGGGTTAGGGTTAGTTTTAGGGTTAGGGATTGGTTTAGGGTACGGGTTAGGATTAGCGTACGTGTTAGGGTTAGGGTTTGGGTTAGGTTTAGGGTACGCATTAGGGTTAGGGTGTGGGCTAGGGTTAGGGTACACGTTAGGATTAGGGTATTTATTAAACCTATCCCACTCTCTAGATACCACTTAGCACGGAAAGGAATATTATTTGGGGTCCAGCCATGGAGAAGATTTTCGTCACTAGGATAAGATAAAGAATAAACACATTATAAAAAAATCACATTAGGATTTTCTTTTTAACCTGTTCCTTAAAACACTAGTGCTTAGGAAATCTAATGGAGGCAAAAGCAGTCAAGGGTAGTTTCGGGTTAGGGTTAGGGTTAGGGTTAGTGTTAGGGTTAGGGTACGGCTTAGGGTATGGGATAGGGTATGGGTGAGGGTACGGCATAGGGTAGTGTTTAGGGTTAGGGTTAGTGTTAGGGTTAGGGTTAGGGTATGGCTTAAGGTACGGGTGACGGTACTGTGTAGGTCATTGGATAGGGTTAGGTTAAGTCTTAGGATACAGGTTATTGTATGGGTTAGGGTACGGCGCAGGGTATGGGTAAGGGTTAGGGTTAGGGTTAGGGTTAGAGTTAGGGTACGGCTTAGGGTACGGGTTAGGTTACGGGTGAGGGTACGGCATAGTGTATAGGTTAGGGTTAGGGTTAGTGTACGGCTTAGGGTACGGGTTAGGTTACGGGTGAGGGTACGGCGTAGGGTATGGGTTAGGGTTAGGGTTAGGGTTAGTGTTACTGTTAGGGTTAGGGTACGGCTTAGCATATGGGATAGGATACGGGTGAGGGTACGGCGTAGGGTAGGGGTTAGGGATAGAGTTAGGGTTAGGGTTGGGGTTAGGGTAAGGCTTAGGTTACGAGTGAGGGTACGGGTGAGGGTACTGCGTAGGGTATTGGTTAGGGTTAGGATACGGCTTAGGATACGGGTTAGGGTACGGGTTAGGGTATGGCGTAGGGTATGGGTTAGGGTTAGGGTTAGGGTTAGGGTTAGGGGTAGGGTACGGCTTAGGATACGGGTTAGGGTACGGGTGAGGGTACGGCGTAGCGTATGGGTTAGGGTTAGGGTTAGGGTACGTCTTAGGGTACGGGTTAGGGTACGGGTGAAGGTACGGCGTAGGGTAAGGGTTAGGGTTATGGTTAGGGTTAGGGTTAGTTTTACGGTTAGGGATTGGTTTAGGGTACGGGTTAGGATTAGCGTACGTGTTAGGGTTAGGTTTTGGGTTAGGGTTAGGGTACGCGTTAGGGTTAGGGTATGGGTTAGGGTTAGGGTACACGTTAGGATTAGGGTATTTATTAAACCTATCCCACTCTCTAGATACCACTTAGCACGTAAAGGGATATTATTAGGGATCCAGCCATGGAGAAGATTTTAGTCACTAGGATAAGATAAAGAATAAACACATTATAAAAAAATCACATTAGGATTTTCTTTTTAACCTGTTCCTTAAAACACTAGTGCTTAGGAAATCTAATAGAGGCAAAAGCAATCAAGGGTAGTTTAGGGTTAGGGTTAGGGTTATGGTTAGTCTTAGGGTTAGGGTTAGGGTATGGCTTAGGGTACGGGTGAGGGTACGGGTGAGGGTACTGCGTAGGGTATTGGTTAGGGTTAGGGTACGGCTTAGGATACGTTTTAGGGTACGGGTTAGGGTACGGTGTACAGTGTGGGTTAGGGTTAGGGTTAGTGTTAGGGTTAGGGTTACGGTACGTCTTAGGGTACGTGTTAGGGTACGGGTGAGGGTACGGCGTAGGTTATGGGTTAGGGTTAGGGTTAGGGTTAGGGTTAGGGTACGGCTTAGGATACGGGTTAGGGTACGGGTGAGGGTACGGCGTAGGTTATGGGTTACGGTTAGGGTTAGTGTTAGGGTTATGGTACGCCTTAGGTTATGGGATAGTGTACAGGTGAGGGTATGGCATAGGGTAGGGGTTAGGGTTAGGGTTAGGGTTAGGGTTAGGGTTAGGGTATGGCTTAGGGTACGGGTGAGGATATGGGTGAGGATACTGCGTAGGGTATTGGTTAGGGTTAGGGTACGGCTTAGGATACGGGTTAGGGTACGTGTTAGGTTATGGCGTACGGTATGGGTTAGGGTTAGGGTTAGGGTTAGGGTTAGGGTACGGCTTAGGGTACGGGTTAGGGTACGGGTGAGGTTACGGCGTAGGGTATAGTTTAGAGTTAGGGTTAGGGTTAGGGTACGGCTTAGGATACGGGTTAGGGTACGGGTGAGGGTACGGCATAGCGTATGGTTTAGGGTTAGGGTTAGGGTTAGGGTACTGCTTAGGGTACGGGTTAGGGTACGGGTGAGGGTACGGCGTAGGTTATGGGTTAGGGTTAGGGTTAGGGTTAGGGTTAGTTTTAGGGTTAGGGATTGGTTTAGGGTACGGGTTAGGATTAGCATACTTGTTCGGGTTAGGGTTTTGGTTAGGGTTAGGGTACGCGTTAGGGTTAGGGTATGGGTTAGGTTTAGGGTACACTTTAGGATTAGGGTATTTATTAAACCTATCCCACTTTCTAGATACCACTTAGCACGTAAAGGAATATTATTTGGGGATCAGCCATGGACAAGATTTTATTCACTAGGATAAGATAAAGAATAAACACATTATAAAAAAATCACATAAGGTTTTCTTTTTAACCTGTTCCTTTAAACACTAGTGTTTAGGAAATCTAATGGAGGCAAAAGCAGTAAAGGGTAGTTTAGGGTTAGGGTTAGGGTTAGGGTTAGGGTAGGGCTTAGGATACGGGTGAGGGTACTGGTGAGGGTACTGCGTAGGTTATTGGTTAGGGTTAGGGTACGGCTTAGGATACGGGTTAGGATATGGGTTAGGTTACGGCGTTGGGTATGGGTGAGGGTTAGGGTTAGGGTTAGGGTAAGGCTTTGGGTACGGGTTAGGGTACGGGTGAGGGTACGGCATAGGGTAGAGTTTAGGGTCAGTTTTAGGGTTAGGGTACGGCTTAGGATACGGGTTAGGGTATGGGTGAGGGTACTGCGTAGCGTATGGGTTAGGGTTAGGGTTAGGGTTAGGGTTAGTTTTAGGGTTAGGGCTTGGTTTAGGGTATATGTTAGGATTAGCGTACGTGTTAGGGTTAGGGTTTGGGTTAGGGTTAGGGTACGCATTAGGGTTACGGTATGGGTTAGGGTTAGGGTACACGTTAGGATTAGGGTATTTATTAAACCTGTCCCACTCTCTAGATACCACTTAGCACGTAAAGGAATATTATTTAGGGTCCAGCCATGGAGAAGATTTTCGTCACTAGGATAAGATAAAGAATAAACACATTATAAAAAAATCACATTAGGATTTTCTTTTTAACCTGTTCCTTAAAACACTCGTGCTTAGGAAATCTAATGGAGGCAAAAGCAGTCAAGGGTAGTTTAGGGTTAGGGTTAGGGTTAGGGTTAGTGTTAGCGTTAGGGTACGGCTTAGGGTATGGGATAGGGTATGGGTGAGGGTACGGCATAGGGTAGGCTTTAGGGTTAGGGTTAGTGTTAGGGTTAGGGTTAGGGTATGGCTTAGGGTACGGGTGAGGGTACTGTGTAGTTCATTGGTTAGGGTTAGGTTAAGGCTTAGGATACAGGTTATTGTATGGGTTAGGGTACGGGGCAGGGTATGGGTAAGGGTTAGGGTTAGGGTTAGAGTTAGGGTACGGCTTAGGGTACGGGTTAGGGTACGGGTGAGGGTACGGCATAGTGTATAGGTTAGGGTTAGGGTTAGGGTACGGCTTAGGGTACGGGTTAGGTTACGGGTGAGGGTACGGCGTAGGGTATGGGTTAGGGTTAGGGTTAGGGTTAGGGTTAGTGTTAGTGTTAGGGTTAGGGTACGGCTTAGCGTATGGGATAGGGTACGGGTGAGGGTATGGCGTAGGGTAGGGGTTAGGGTTAGGATACGGCTTAGGATACGGGTTAGGGTACGGGTTAGGGTATGGCGTAGGGTATGGGTTAGGGTTAGGGTTAGGGTTAGGGTACGGCTTAGGATACGGGTTAGGTTACGGGTGAGGGTACGGCGTAGCGTATGGGTTAGGGTTAGGGTTAGGGTTAGGGTTAGTTTTAGGGTTAGGGATTGGTTTAGGGTACGGGTTAGGATTAGCGTACGTGTTAGGATTAGGTTTTGGGTTAGGGTTAGGGTACGCGTTAGGGTTAGGGTATAGGTTAGGGTTAGGGTACACGTAAGATTAGGGTATTTATTAAACCTATCCCACTCTCTAGATACCACTTAGCACGTAAAGGAATATTATTAGGGATCCAGCCATGGAGAAGATTTTAGTCACTAGGATAAGATAAAGAATAAACACATTATAAAAAAATCACATTAGGATTTTCTTTTTAACCTGTTCCTTAAAACACTAGTGCTTAGGAAATCTAATAGAGGCAAAAGCAATCAAGGGTAGTTTAGGGTTAGGGTTAGGGTTAGGGTTAGTGTTAGGGTTAGGGTACGGCTTAGGGTATGGGATAGGGTACGGGTGAGGGTACGGCGTAGGGTACGGTTTAGGGTTAGGGTTAGGGTTAGGGTTAGGGTATGGCTTAGTGTACGAGTGAGTGTACGGGTGAGGGTACTGCGTAGGGTATTGGTTAGGGTTAGGGTATGGCTTAGGATACGTGTTAGGGTACGAGTTAGGGTACGGCGTAGAGTGTGGGTTAGGGTTAGGGTTAGTGTTAGGGTTAGGGTTACGGTACGTCTTAGGGTACGTGTTAGGGTACGGGTGAGGGTACGGCGTAGGTTATGGGTTAGGGTTAGGGTTAGGGTTAGGGTTAGGGTACGGCTTAGGTTATGGGATAGGGTACAGGTGAGGGTATGGCATAGGGTATGGGTTAGGGTTAGGGTTAGGGTTAGGGTTAGGGTACGGCTTAGGGTACGGGTGAGGGTATGGGTGAGGATACTGCGTAGGGTATTGTTTAGGGTTACGGTACGTCTTAGGATACGGGTTAGCGTACGGGTGAGGGTACGGCGTAAGTTATGGGTTAGGGTTAGGTTTAGGGTTAGCGTTAGGGTTATGGTACGGCTTAGGTTATGGGATAGGGTACAGGTGAGGGTATGGCATAGGGTAGGGTTTAGGGTTAGGGTTAGGGTTAGATTTAGGGTTAGGGTACGGCTTAGGGTACGGGTGAGGGTATGGGTGAGGATACTGCATAGGGTATTGGTTATGGTTAGGGTATGGCTTAGGATACGTGTTAGGGTACGGGTTAGGGTATGGCGTAGAGTGTGGGTTAGGGTTAGGGTTAGTGTTAGGGTTAGGGTTACGGTACGTCCTAGGGTACGTGTTAGGGTACGGGTGAGGGTATGGCGTAGGTTATGGGTTAGGGTTAGGGTTAGGGTTAGGGTTAGGGTACGGCATAGGATACGGGTTAATGTACGGGTGAGGGTACGGCGTAGGTTATGGGTTAGGGTTAGGGTTAGTGTTAGGGTTATGGTACGGCTTAGGTTATGGGATAGGGTACAGGTGAGGGTATGGCATAGGTTAGGGGTTAGGGTTAGGGTTAGGTTTAGGGTTAGGGTACGGCTTCGGGTACGGGTGAGGGTATGGGTGAGGATACTGCGTAAGGTATTGGTTAGGGTTAGGGTACGGCTTAGGATACGGGTTAGGGTACGTGTTAGGGTATGGCGTACGGTATGGGTTAGGGTTACGGTTAGGGTTAGGGTTAGGGTTAGGGTTAGGGTACGGCTTAGGGTACGGGTTAGGGTACGTGTGAGGTTACGGCGTAGGGTATAGTTTAGGGTTAGGGTTAGGGTTAGGGTACGGCTTAGGATACGGGTTAGGGTATGGGTGAGGTTACGGCGTAGGGTATAGTTTAGGGTTAGGGTTAGGGTTAGGGTACGGCTTAGGATACGGGTTAGGGTACGGGTGAGGGTACGGCGTAGCGTATGGTTTAGGGTTAGGGTTAGGGTTAGGGTACGGCTTAGGGTACGGGTTAGGGTACGGGTGAGGGTATGGCGTAGTGTATAGGTTAGGGTTAGGGTTAGGGTACGGCTTAGGGTACGGGTGAGGGTACGGGTGAGGGTACTGCGTAGGGTATTGGTTAGGGTTAGGATACGGCTTAGGATACGGGTTAGGGTACGGGTTAGGGTATGGCGTAGGGTATGGGTTAGGGTTAGGGTTAGGGTTAGGGTTAGGGTACGGCTTAGGATACGGGTTAGGTTACGGGTGAGGGTACGGCGTAGCGTATGGGTTAGGGTTAGGGTTAGGGTTAGTTTTAGGGTTAGGGATTGGTTTAGGGTACGGGTTAGGATTAGCGTACGTGTTAGGATTAGGTTTTGGGTTAGGGTTAGGGTACGCGTTAGGGTTAGGGTATAGGTTAGTGTTAGGGTACAC
The DNA here is from genome assembly GCF_028564815.1 of Eubalaena glacialis. NCBI lineage: Eukaryota > Metazoa > Chordata > Mammalia > Artiodactyla > Balaenidae > Eubalaena > Eubalaena glacialis. Next base: position 72,406 of record NW_026871268.1, read on the forward strand.
GTTAGGATTAGGGTATTTATTAAACCTATCCCACTCTCTAGATACCACTTAGCACGTAAAGGAATGTTATTAGGGATCCAGCCATGGAGAAGATTTTAGTCACTAGGATAAGATAAAGAATAAACACATTATAAAAAAATCACATGAGGATTTTCTTTTTAACCTGTTCCTTAAAACACTAGTGTTTAGGAAATCTAATGGAGGCAAAAGCAGTAAAGGGTAGTTTAGGGTTAGGGTTAGGGTTAGGGTTAGGGTAGGGCTTAGGATACGGGTGAGGGTACTGGTGAGGGTACTGCGTAGGTTATTGGTTAGGGTTAGGGTACGGCTTAGGATACGGGTTAGGATATGGTTTAGGTTACGGCGTTGGGTATGGGTGAGGGTTAGGGTTAGGGTTAGGGTAAGGCTTTGGGTACGGGTTAGGGTACGGGTGAGGGTACGGCGTAGGGTAGAGGTTAGGGTTAGGTTTAGGGTTAGGGTACGGCTTAGGATACGGGTTAGGGTATGGGTGAGGGTACGGCGTAGCGTATGGGTTAGGGTTAGGGTTAGGGTTAGGGTTAGTTTTAGGGTTAGGGATTGGTTTAGGGTACGGGTTAGGATTAGCGTACGTGTTAGGGTTAGGGTTTGGGTTAGGGTTAGGGTACGCATTAGGGTTAGGGTGTGGGTTAGGGTTAGGGTACACGTTAGGATTAGGGTATTTATTAAACCTATCCCACTCTCTAGATACCACTTAGCACGTAAAGGTTTATTATTTGGGGTCCAGCCATGGAGAAGATTTTCGTCACTAGGATAAGATAAAGAATAAACACATTATAAAAAAATCACATTAGGATTTTCTTTTTAACCTGTTCCTTAAAACACTAGTGCTTAGGAAATCTAATGGAGGCAAAAGCAGTCAAGGGTAGTTTAGGGTTAGGGTTAGGGTTAGGGTTAGTGTTAGGGTTAGGGTACGGCTTAGGGTATGGGATAGGGTATGGGTGAGGGTACGGCATAGGGTAGGGTTTAGGGTTAGGGTTAGTGTTAGGGTTAGGGTTAGGGTATGGCTTAAGGTACGGGTGAGGGTACTGTGTAGGTCATTGGTTAGGGTTAGGTTAAGGCTTAGGATACAGGTTATTGTATGGGTTAGGGTACGGCGCAGGGTATGGGTAAGGGTTAGGGTTAGGGTTAGGGTTAGAGTTAGGGTACGGCTTAGGGTACGGGTTAGGGTACGGGTGAGGGTACGGCGTAGTGTATAGGTTAGGGTTAGGGTTAGGGTACGGCTTAGGGTACGGGTTAAGTTACGGGTGAGAGTACGGCGTAGGGTATGGGTTAGGGTTAGGGTTAGGGTTAGTGTTACTATTAGGGTTAGGGTACGGCTTAGCGTATGGGATAGGGTACGGGTGAGGGTACGGCGTAGGGTAGGGGTTAGGGTTAGAGTTAGGGTTAGGGTTGGGGTTAGGGTACGGCTTAGGGTACGGGTGAGGGTACGGGTGAGGGTACTGCGTAGGGTATTGGTTAGGGTTAGGATACGGCTTAGGATACGGGTTAGGGTAGGGGTTAGGGTATGGCGTAGGGTATGGGTTAGGGTTAGGGTTACGGTTAGGGTTAGGGTTAGGGTACGGCTTAGGATACGGGTTAGGGTACGGGTGAGGGTACGGCGTAGCGTATGGGTTAGGGTTAGGGTTAGGGTACGTCTTAGGGTACGGGTGAGGGTACGGGTGAGGGTACGGCGTAGGGTAAGGGTTAGGGTTAGGGTTAGGGTTAGGGTTAGTTTTAGGGTTAGGGATTGGTTTAGGGTACGGGTTAGGATTAGCGTACGTGTTAGGGTTAGGTTTTGGGTTAGGGTTAGGGTACGCGTTAGGGTTAGGGTATGGTTTAGGGTTAGGGTACACGTTAGGATTAGGGTATTTATTAAACCTATCCCACTCTCTAGATACCACTTAGCACGTAAAGGAATATTATTAGGGATCCAGCCATGGAGAAGATTTTAGTCACTAGGATAAGATAAAGAATAAACACATTATAAAAAAATCACATTAGGATTTTCTTTTTAACCTGTTCCTTAAAACACTAGTGCTTAGGAAATCTAATAGAGGCAAAAGCAATCAAGGGTAGTTTAGGGTTAGGGTTAGGGTTAGGGGTAGTCTTAGGGTTAGGGTTAGGGTATGGCTTAGGGTACGGGTGAGGGTACGGGTGAGGGTACTGCGTAGGGTATTGGTTTGGGTTAGGGTACGGCTTAGGATACGTGTTAGGGTACGGGTTAGGGTACGGCGTAGAGTGTTGGTTAGGGTTAGGGTTAGTGTTAGGGTTAGGGTTAGGGTATGGCTTAGGGTACGGGTGAGGGTACTGTGTAGGTCATTGGTTAGGGTTAGGTTAAGGCTTAGGATACAGGTTATTGTATGGGTTAGGGTACGGCGCAGGGTATGGGTAAGGGTTAGGGTTAGGGTTAGGGTTAGAGTTAGGGTACGGCTTAGGGTACGGGTTAGGGTACGGGTGAGGGTACGGCGTAGTGTATAGGTTAGGGTTAGGGTTAGGGTACGGCTTAGGGTACGGGTTAGGTTACGGGTGAGGGTACGGTGTAGGGTATGGGTTAGGGTTAGGTTTAGGGTACGTCTTAGGGTACGGGTTAGGGTACGGGTGAGGGTACGGCGTAGGGTAAGGGTTAGGGTTAGGGTTAGGGTTAGTTTTAGGGTTAGGGATTGGTTTCGGGTACGGGTTAGGATTAGCGTACGTGTTAGGGTTAGGTTTTGGGTTAGGGTTAGGGTACGCGTTAGGGTTAGTGTATGGGTTAGGGTTAGGGTACACGTTAGGATTAGGGTATTTATTAAACCTATCCCACTCTCTAGATACCACGTAGCACGTAAAGGAATATTATTAGGGATCCAGCCATGGAGAAGATTTTAGTCACTAGGATAAGATAAAGAATAAACACACTATAAAAAAATCACATTAGGATTTTCTTTTTAACCTGTTCCTTAAAACACTAGTGCTTAGGAAATCTAATAGAGGCAAAAGCAATCAAGGGTAGTTTAGGGTTAGGGTTAGGGTTAGGGTTAGTGTTAGGGTTAGGGTACGGCTTAGGGTATGGGATAGGGTACGGGTGAGGGTACGGCGTAGGGTAGGGGTTAGGGTTAGGGTTAGGGTTAGGGTACGGCTTAGGTTACGGGTTAGGGTATGGGTGAGGATACTGCGTAGGGTATTGGTTAGGGTTAGGGTACGGCTTAGGATACGGGTTAGGGTATGTGTTAGGGTATGGCGTACGGTATGGGTTAGGGTTAGGGTTAGGTTTAGGTTTAGGGTTAGGGTACGGCTTAGGGTACGGGTTAGGATACGGGTGAGGTTACGGCGTAGGGTATAGTTTAGAATTAGGGTTAGGGTTAGGGTACGGCTTAGGATACGGGTTAGGGTACGGGTGAGGGTACGGCGTAGCGTATGGTTTAGGGTTAGGGTTAGGGTTAGGGTACGGCTTAGGGTACGGGTTAGGGTACGGGTGAGGGTACGGCGTAGGTTATGGGTTAGGGTTAGGGTTAGGGTTAGGTTTAGTTTTAGGGTTAGGGATTGGTTTAGGGTACGGGTTAGGATTAGCATACTTGTTCGGGTTAGTGTTTTGGTTAGGGTTAGGGTACGCGTTAGGGTTAGGGTATGGGTTAGGTTTAGGGTACACTTTAGGATTAGGGTATTTATTAAACCTATCCCACTCTCTAGATACCACTTAGCACGTAAAGGAATATTATTTGGGGTTCAGCCATGGAGAAGTTTTTAGTCACTAGGATAAGATAAAGAATAAACACATTATAAAAAAATCACATAAGGTTTTCTTTTTAACCTGTTCCTTAAAACACTAGTGTTTAGGAAATCTAATGGAGGCAAAAGCAGTAAAGGGTAGTTTAGGGTTAGGGTTAGGGTTAGGGTTAGGGTAGGGCTTAGGATACGGGTGAGGGTACTGGTGAGGGTACTGCGTAGGTTATTGGTTAGGGTTAGGGTACGGCTTAGGATACGGGTTAGGATATGGGTTAGGTTATGGCGTTGGGTATGGGTGAGGGTTAGGGTTAGGGTTAGGGTAAGGCTTTGGGTACGGGTTAGGGTACGGGTGAGGGTACGGCGTAGGGTAGAGGTTAGGGTTAGGTTTAGGGTTAGGGTACGGCTTAGGATACGGTTTAGGGTATGGGTGAGGGTACGGCGTAGCGTATGGGTTAGGGTTAGTGTTAGGGTTAGGGTTAGTTTTAGGGTTAGGGCTTGGTTTAGGGTACAGGTTAGGATTAGCGTACGTGTTAGGGTTAGGGTTTGGGTTAGGGTTAGGGTACGCATTAGGGTTAGGGTGTGGGTTAGGGTTAGGGTACACGTTAGGATTAGGGTATTTATTAAACCTATCCCACTCTCTAGATACCACTTAGCACGTAAAGGAATATTATTTAGGGTCCAGCCATGGAGAAGATTTTCGTCACTAGGATAAGATAAAGAATAAACACATTATAAAAAAATCACATTAGGATTTTCTTTTTAACCTGTTCCTTAAAACACTAGTGCTTAGGAAATCTAATGGAGGCAAAAGCAGTCAAGGGTAGTTTAGGGTTAGGGTTAGGGTTAGGGTTAGTGTTAGGGTTAGGGTACGGCTTAGGGTATGGGATAGGGTATGGGTGAGGGTACGGCATAGGGTAGGGTTTAGGGTTAGGGTTAGTGTTAGGGTTAGGGTTAGGGTATGGCTTAGGGTACGGGTGAGGGTACCGTGTAGGTCATTGGTTAGGGTTAGGTTAAGGCTTAGGATACAGGTTATTGTATGGGTTAGGGTATGGCGCAGGGTATGGGTAAGGGTTAGGGTTAGGGTTAGGGTTAGAGTTAGGGTACGGCTTAAGGTACGGGTTAGGGTACGGGTGAGGGTACGGCATAGTGTATAGGTTAGGGTTAGGGTTAGGGTACGGCTTAGGGTACGGGTTAGGTTACGGGTGAGGGTACGGCATAGGGTATGGGTTAGGGTTAGGGTTAGGGTTAGGGTTAGTGTTAGTGTTAGGGTTAGGGTACGGCTTAGCGTATGGGATAGGGTACGGGTGAGGGTACGGCGTAGGTTATGGGTTAGGGTTAGGGTTAGTGTTAGGGTTATGGTACGGCTTAAGTTATGGGATAGGGTACAGGTGAGGGTATGGCATAGGGTAGGGTTTAGAGTTAGGGTTAGGGTTAGGGTTAGGGTACGGCTTAGGGTACGGGTGAGGGTATGGGTGAGGATACTGCATAGGGTATTGGTTAGGGTTAGGGTACGGCTTAGGATATGGGTTAGGGTACATGTTAGGGTATGGCGTACGGTATGGGTTAGGGTTAGGGTTAGGGTTAGGTTTAGGGTACGGCTTAGGGTACGGGTTAGGGTACAAGTGAGGGTATGGCGTAGTGTATAGGTTAGGGTTAGGGTTAGGGTTAGGGTACGGCTTAGGGTACGGGTTAGGGTACGGGTGAGGTTACGGCGTAGGGTATAGTTTAGGGTTAGGGTTAGGGTTAGGGTACGGCTTAGGATACGGGTTAGGGTACGGGTGAGGGTACGGCATAGCGTATGGTTTAGGGTTAGGGTTAGGGTTAGGGTACGGCTTAGGATACGGGTTAGGGTACGGGTGAGGGTACGGTGTAGGTTATGGGTTAGGGTTAGGTTTAGGGTTAGGGTTAGTTTTAGGGTTAGGGATTGGTTTAGGGTACGGGTTAGGATTAGCATACGTGTTCGGGTTAGGGTTTTGGTTAGGGTTAGGGTACGCGTTAGGGTTAGGGTATGCGTTAGGTTTAGGGTACACTTTAGGATTAGGGTATTTATTAAACCTATCCCACTCTCTAGATACCACTTAGCACGTAAAGGAATATTATTTGGGGTTCAGCCATGGAGAAGATTTTAGTCACTAGGATAAGATAAAGAATAAACACATTATAAAAAAATCACATAAGGTTTTCTTTTTAACCTGTTCCTTAAAACACTAGAGTTTAGGAAATCTAATGGAGGCAAAAGCAGTAAAGGGTAGTTTAGGGTTAGGGTTAGGGTTAGGGTTAGGGTAGGGCTTAGGATACGGGTGAGGGTACTGGTGAGGGTACTGCGTAGGTTATTGGTTAGGGTTAGGGTACGGCTTAGGATACGGGTTAGGATATGGGTTAGGTTACGGCGTTGGGTATGGGTGAGGGTTAGGGTTAGGGTTAGGGTAAGGCTTTGGGTACGGGTTAGGGTACGGGTGAGGGTACGGCGTAGGGCAGAGGTTAGGGTTAGGTTTAGGATTAGGGTACGGCTTAGGATACGGGTTAGGGTATGGGTGAGGGTACGGCGTAGCGTATGGGTTAGGGTTAGGGTTAGGGTTAGGGTTAGTTTTAGGGTTAGGGATTGGTTTAGGGTAAGGGTTTGGATTAGCGTACGTGTTAGGGTTAGGGTTTGGGTTAGGGTTAGGGTACGCATTAGGGTTAGGGTGTGGGTTAGGGTTAGGGTACACGTTAGGATTAGGGTATTTATTAAACCTATCCCACTCTCTAGATACCACTTAGCACGTAAAGGAATATTATTTAGGGTCCAGCCATGGAAAAGATTTTAGTCACTAGGATAAGATAAAGAATAAACACATTATAAAAAAATCACATTAGGATTTTCTTTTTAACCTGTTCCTTAAAACACTAGTGCTTAGGAAATCCAATGGAGGCAAAAGCAGTCAAGGGTAGTTTAGGGTTAGGGTTAGGGTTAGGGTTAGTGTTAGGGTTAGGGTACGGCTTAGGGTATGGGATAGGGTATGGGTGAGGGTACGGCATAGGGTAGGGTTTAGGGTTAGGGTTAGTGTTAGGGTTAGGGTTAGGGTATGGCTTAGGGTACGGGTGAGGGTACTGTGTAGGTCATTGGTTAGGGTTAGGTTAAGGCTTAGGATACAGGTTATTGTATGGGTTAGGGTACGGCGCAGGGTATGGGTAAGGGTTAGGGTTAGGGTTAGGGTTAGAGTTAGGGTACGGCTTAGGGTACGGGTTAGGGTACGGGTGAGGATACGGCGTAGTGTATAGGTTAGGGTTAGGGTTAGGGTACGGCTTAGGGTACGGGTTAGGGTACGGTTAGGGTTAGGGTTAGGGTTAGGGTTAGGGTTAGGGTATGGCTTAGGGTACGGGTGAGGGTACGGGTGAGGGTACTGCGTAGGGTATTGGTTAGGGTTAGGGTACGGCTTAGGATACGTGTTAGGGTACGGGTTAGGGTACGGCGTAGAGTGTGGGTTAGGGTTAGGGTTAGTGTTAGGGTTAGGGTTACGGTACGTCTTATGTTACGTGTTAGGGTACGGGTGAGGGTACGGCGTAGGTTATGGGTTAGGGTTAGGGTTAGGGTTAGGGTTAGGGTACGGCTTAGGATACGGGTTAGGGTACGGGTTTGGGTACGGCGTAGGTTATGGGTTAGGGTTAGGGTTAGTGTTAGGGTTATGGTACGGCTTAGGTTATGGGATAGGGTACAGGTGAGGGTATGGCATAGGGTAGGGGTTAGGGTTAGGGTTAGGGTTAGGGTTAGGGTTAGGGTACGGCTTAGGGTACGGGTTAGGGTATGGGTGAGGATACTGCGTAGGTTATTGGTTAGGGTTAGGGTACGGCTTAGGATACGGGTTAGGGTACGTGTTAGGGTATGGCGTACGGTATGGGTTAGGGTTAGGGTTAGGGTTAGGGTTAGGGTACGGCTTAGGGTACGGGTTACGGTACGGGTGAGGTTACGGCGTAGGGTATAGTTTAGAGTTAGGGTTAGGGTAAGGGTACGGCTTAGGATACGGGTTAGGGTACGGGTGAGGGTACGGCGTAGCGTATGGTTTAGGGTTAGGGTTAGGGTTAGGGTACGGCTTAGGGTACGGGTTAGGGTACGGGTGAGGGTACGGCGTAGTGTATAGGTTAGGGTTAGGGTTAGGGTACGGCTTAGGGTACGGGTTAGGTTACGGGTGAGAGTACGGCATAGGGTATGGGTTAGGGTTAGGGTTAGGGTTAGTGTTACTGTTAGGGTTAGGGTACGGCTTAGCGTATGGGATAGGGTACGGGTGAGGGTACGGCGTAGGGTAGGGGTTAGGGTTAGAGTTAGGGTTAGGGTTGGGGTTAGGGTACGGCTTAGGGTACGGGTGAGGGTACGGGTGAGGGTACTGCGTAGGGTATTGGTTAGGGTTAGGATACGGCTTAGGATACGGGTTAGGGTACGGGTTAGGGTATGGCGTAGGGTATGGGTTAGGGTTAGGGTTACGGTTAGGGTTAGGGTTAGGGTACGGCTTAGGATACGGGTTAGGGTACGGGTGAGGGTACGGCGTAGCGTATGGGTTAGGGTTAGGGTTAGGGTACGTTTTAGGGTACGGGTGAGGGTACGGGTGAGGGTACGGCGTAGGGTAAGGGTTAGGGTTAGGGTTAGGGTTAGGGTTAGTTTTAGGGTTAGGGATTGGTTTAGGGTACGGGTTAGGATTAGCGTACGTGTTAGGGTTAGGTTTTGGGTTAGGGTTAGGGTACGCGTTAGGGTTAGGGTATGGTTTAGGGTTAGGGTACACGTTAGGATTAGGGTATTTATTAAACCTATCCCACTCTCTAGATACCACTTAGCACGTAAAGGAATATTATTAGGGATCCAGCCATGGAGAAGATTTTAGTCACTAGGATAAGATAAAGAATAAACACATTATAAAAAAATCACATTAGGATTTTCTTTTTAACCTGTTCCTTAAAACACTAGTGCTTAGGAAATCTAATAGAGGCAAAAGCAATCAAGGGTAGTTTAGGGTTAGGGTTAGGGTTAGGGGTAGTCTTAGGGTTAGGGTTAGGGTATGGCTTAGGGTACGGGTGAGGGTACGGGTGAGGGTACTGCGTAGGGTATTGGTTTGGGTTAGGGTACGGCTTAGGATACGTGTTAGGGTACGGGTTAGGGTACGGCGTAGAGTGTTGGTTAGGGTTAGGGTTAGTGTTAGGGTTAGGGTTAGGGTATGGCTTAGGGTACGGGTGAGGGTACTGTGTAGGTCATTGGTTAGGGTTAGGTTAAGGCTTAGGATACAGGTTATTGTATGGGTTAGGGTACGGCGCAGGGTATGGGTAAGGGTTAGGGTTAGGGTTAGGGTTAGAGTTAGGGTACGGCTTAGGGTACGGGTTAGGGTACGGGTGAGGGTACGGCGTAGTGTATAGGTTAGGGTTAGGGTTAGGGTACGGCTTAGGGTACGGGTTAGGTTACGGGTGAGGGTACGGTGTAGGGTATGGGTTAGGGTTAGGGTTAGGGTACGTCTTAGGGTACGGGTTAGGGTACGGGTGAGGGTACGGCGTAGGGTAAGGGTTAGGGTTAGGGTTAGGGTTAGTTTTAGGGTTAGGGATTGGTTTCGGGTACGGGTTAGGATTAGCGTACGTGTTAGGGTTAGGTTTTGGGTTAGGGTTAGGGTACGCGTTAGGGTTAGTGTATGGGTTAGGGTTAGGGTACACGTTAGGATTAGGGTATTTATTAAACCTATCCCACTCTCTAGATACCACGTAGCACGTAAAGGAATATTATTAGGGATCCAGCCATGGAGAAGATTTTAGTCACTAGGATAAGATAAAGAATAAACACACTATAAAAAAATCACATTAGGATTTTCTTTTTAACCTGTTCCTTAAAACACTAGTGCTTAGGAAATCTAATAGAGGCAAAAGCAATCAAGGGTAGTTTAGGGTTAGGGTTAGGGTTAGGGTTAGTGTTAGGGTTAGGGTACGGCTTAGGGTATGGGATAGGGTACGGGTGAGGGTACGGCGTAGGGTAGGGGTTAGGGTTAGGGTTAGGGTTAGGGTACGGCTTAGGTTACGTGTTAGGGTATGGGTGAGGATACTGCGTAGGGTATTGGTTAGGGTTAGGGTACGGCTTAGGATACGGGTTAGGGTACGTGTTAGGGTATGGCGTACGGTATGGTTTAGGGTTAGGGTTAGGGTTAGGTTTAGGGTTAGGGTACGGCTTAGGGTACGGGTTAGGGTACGGGTGAGGTTATGGCGTAGGGTATAGTTTAGAATTAGGGTTAGGGTTAGGGTACGGCTTAGGATACGGGTTAGGGTACGGGTGAGGGTACGGCGTAGCGTATGGTTTAGGGTTAGGGTTAGGGTTAGGGTACGGCTTAGGGTACGGGTTAGGGCACGGGTGAGGGTACGGCATAGTGTATAGGTTAGGGTTAGGGTTAGGGTACGGCTTAGGGTACGGGTTAGGTTACGGGTGAGGGTACGGCATAGGGTATGGGTTAGGGTTAGGGTTAGGGTTAGGGTTAGTGTTAGTGTTAGGGTTAGGGTACGGCTTAGCGTATGGGATAGGGTATGGGTGAGGGTACGGCGTAGGTTATGGGTTAGGGTTAGGGTTAGTGTTAGGGTTATGGTACGGCTTAAGTTATGGGATAGGGTACAGGTGAGGGTATGGCATAGGGTAGGGTTTAGAGTTAGGGTTAGGGTTAGGGTTAGGGTACGGCTTAGGGTACGGGTGAGGGTATGGGTGAGGATACTGCATAGGGTATTGGTTAGGGTTAGGGTACGGCTTAGGATATGGGTTAGGGTACATGTTAGGGTATGGCGTACGGTATGGGTTAGGGTTAGGGTTAGGGTTAGGTTTAGGGTACGGCTTAGGGTACGGGTTAGGGTACAAGTGAGGGTATGGCGTAGTGTATAGGTTAGGGTTAGGGTTAGGGTTAGGGTACGGCTTAGGGTACGGGTTAGGGTATGGGTGAGGATACTGCGTAGGTTATTGGTTAGGGTTAGGGTACGGCTTAGGATACGGGTTAGGGTACGTGTTAGGGTATGGCGTACGGTATGGGTTAGGGTTAGGGTTAGGGTTAGGGTTAGGGTACGGCTTAGGGTACGGGTTACGGTACGGGTGAGGTTACGGCGTAGGGTATAGTTTAGAGTTAGGGTTAGGGTAAGGGTACGGCTTAGGATACGGGTTAGGGTACGGGTGAGGGTACGGCGTAGCGTATGGTTTAGGGTTAGGGTTAGGGTTAGGGTACGGCTTAGGGTACGGGTTAGGGTACGGGTGAGGGTACGGCGTAGTGTATAGGTTAGGGTTAGGGTTAGGGTACGGCTTAGGGTACGGGTTAGGTTACGGGTGAGAGTACGGCATAGGGTATGGGTTAGGGTTAGGGTTAGGGTTAGTGTTACTGTTAGGGTTAGGGTACGGCTTAGCGTATGGGATAGGGTACGGGTGAGGGTACGGCGTAGGGTAGGGGTTAGGGTTAGAGTTAGGGTTAGGGTTGGGGTTAGGGTACGGCTTAGGGTACGGGTGAGGGTACGGGTGAGGGTACTGCGTAGGGTATTGGTTAGGGTTAGGATACGGCTTAGGATACGGGTTAGGGTACGGGTTAGGGTATGGCGTAGGGTATGGGTTAGGGTTAGGGTTACGGTTAGGGTTAGGGTTAGGGTACGGCTTAGGATACGGGTTAGGGTACGGGTGAGGGTACGGCGTAGCGTATGGGTTAGGGTTAGGGTTAGGGTACGTTTTAGGGTACGGGTGAGGGTACGGGTGAGGGTACGGCGTAGGGTAAGGGTTAGGGTTAGGGTTAGGGTTAGGGTTAGTTTTAGGGTTAGGGATTGGTTTAGGGTACGGGTTAGGATTAGCGTACGTGTTAGGGTTAGGTTTTGGGTTAGGGTTAGGGTACGCGTTAGGGTTAGGGTATGGTTTAGGGTTAGGGTACACGTTAGGATTAGGGTATTTATTAAACCTATCCCACTCTCTAGATACCACTTAGCACGTAAAGGAATATTATTAGGGATCCAGCCATGGAGAAGATTTTAGTCACTAGGATAAGATAAAGAATAAACACATTATAAAAAAATCACATTAGGATTTTCTTTTTAACCTGTTCCTTAAAACACTAGTGCTTAGGAAATCTAATAGAGGCAAAAGCAATCAAGGGTAGTTTAGGGTTAGGGTTAGGGTTAGGGGTAGTCTTAGGGTTAGGGTTAGGGTATGGCTTAGGGTACGGGTGAGGGTACGGGTGAGGGTACTGCGTAGGGTATTGGTTTGGGTTAGGGTACGGCTTAGGATACGTGTTAGGGTACGGGTTAGGGTACGGCGTAGAGTGTTGGTTAGGGTTAGGGTTAGTGTTAGGGTTAGGGTTAGGGTATGGCTTAGGGTACGGCTGAGGGTACTGTGTAGGTCATTGGTTAGGGTTAGGTTAAGGCTTAGGATACAGGTTATTGTATGGGTTAGGGTACGGCGCAGGGTATGGGTAAGGGTTAGGGTTAGGGTTAGGGTTAGAGTTAGGGTACGGCTTAGGGTACGGGTTAGGGTACGGGTGAGGGTACGGCGTAGTGTATAGGTTAGGGTTAGGGTTAGGGTACGGCTTAGGGTACGGGTTAGGTTACGGGTGAGGGTACGGTGTAGGGTATGGGTTAGGGTTAGGGTTAGGGTACGTCTTAGGGTACGGGTTAGGGTACGGGTGAGGGTACGGCGTAGGGTAAGGGTTAGGGTTAGGGTTAGGGTTAGTTTTAGGGTTAGGGATTGGTTTCGGGTACGGGTTAGGATTAGCGTACGTGTTAGGGTTAGGTTTTGGGTTAGGGTTAGGGTACGCGTTAGGGTTAGTGTATGGGTTAGGGTTAGGGTACACGTTAGGATTAGGGTATTTATTAAACCTATCCCACTCTCTAGATACCACGTAGCACGTAAAGGAATATTATTAGGGATCCAGCCATGGAGAAGATTTTAGTCACTAGGATAAGATAAAGAATAAACACACTATAAAAAAATCACATTAGGATTTTCTTTTTAACCTGTTCCTTAAAACACTAGTGCTTAGGAAATCTAATAGAGGCAAAAGCAATCAAGGGTAGTTTAGGGTTAGGGTTAGGGTTAGGGTTAGTGTTAGGGTTAGGGTACGGCTTAGGGTATGGGATAGGGTACGGGTGAGGGTACGGCGTAGGGTAGGGGTTAGGGTTAGGGTTAGGGTTAGGGTACGGCTTAGGTTACGTGTTAGGGTATGGGTGAGGATACTGCGTAGGGTATTGGTTAGGGTTAGGGTACGGCTTAGGATACGGGTTAGGGTACGTGTTAGGGTATGGCGTACGGTATGGTTTAGGGTTAGGGTTAGGGTTAGGTTTAGGGTTAGGGTACGGCTTAGGGTACGGGTTAGGGTACGGGTGAGGTTATGGCGTAGGGTATAGTTTAGAATTAGGGTTAGGGTTAGGGTACGGCTTAGGATACGGGTTAGGGTACGGGTGAGGGTACGGCGTAGCGTATGGTTTAGGGTTAGGGTTAGGGTTAGGGTACGGCTTAGGGTACGGGTTAGGGCACGGGTGAGGGTACGGCATAGTGTATAGGTTAGGGTTAGGGTTAGGGTACGGCTTAGGGTACGGGTTAGGTTACGGGTGAGGGTACGGCATAGGGTATGGGTTAGGGTTAGGGTTAGGGTTAGGGTTAGTGTTAGTGTTAGGGTTAGGGTACGGCTTAGCGTATGGGATAGGGTACGGGTGAGGGTACGGCGTAGGTTATGGGTTAGGGTTAGGGTTAGTGTTAGGGTTATGGTACGGCTTAAGTTATGGGATAGGGTACAGGTGAGGGTATGGCATAGGGTAGGGTTTAGAGTTAGGGTTAGGGTTAGGGTTAGGGTACGGCTTAGGGTACGGGTGAGGGTATGGGTGAGGATACTGCATAGGGTATTGGTTAGGGTTAGGGTACGGCTTAGGATATGGGTTAGGGTACATGTTAGGGTATGGCGTACGGTATGGGTTAGGGTTAGGGTTAGGGTTAGGTTTAGGGTACGGCTTAGGGTACGGGTTAGGGTACAAGTGAGGGTATGGCGTAGTGTATAGGTTAGGGTTAGGGTTAGGGTTAGGGTACGGCTTAGGGTACGGGTTAGGGTACGGGTGAGGTTACGGCGTAGGGTATAGTTTAGGGTTAGGGTTAGGGTTAGGGTACGGCTTAGGATACGGGTTAGGGTACGGGTGAGGGTACGGCATAGCGTATGGTTTAGGGTTAGGGTTAGGGTTAGGGTACGGCTTAGGATACGGGTTAGGGTACGGGTGAGGGTACGGTGTAGGTTATGGGTTAGGGTTAGGTTTAGGGTTAGGGTTAGTTTTAGGGTTAGGGATTGGTTTAGGGTACGGGTTAGGATTAGCATACGTGTTCGGGTTAGGGTTTTGGTTAGGGTTAGGGTACGCGTTAGGGTTAGGGTATGCGTTAGGTTTAGGTTACACTTTAGGATTAGGGTATTTATTAAACCTATCCCACTCTCTAGATACCACTTAGCACGTAAAGGAATATTATTTGGGGTTCAGCCATGGAGAAGATTTTAGTCACTAGGATAAGATAAAGAATAAACACATTATAAAAAAATCACATAAGGTTTTCTTTTTAACCTGTTCCTTAAAACACTAGAGTTTAGGAAATCTAATGGAGGCAAAAGCAGTAAAGGGTAGTTTAGGGTTAGGGTTAGGGTTAGGGTTAGGGTAGGGCTTAGGATACGGGTGAGGGTACTGGTGAGGGTACTGCGTAGGTTATTGGTTAGGGTTAGGGTACGGCTTAGGATACGGGTTAGGATATGGGTTAGGTTACGGCGTTGGGTATGGGTGAGGGTTAGGGTTAGGGTTAGGGTAAGGCTTTGGGTACGGGTTAGGGTACGGGTGAGGGTACGGCGTAGGGCAGAGGTTAGGGTTAGGTTTAGGATTAGGGTACGGCTTAGGATACGGGTTAGGGTATGGGTGAGGGTACGGCGTAGCGTATGGGTTAGGGTTAGGGTTAGGGTTAGGGTTAGTTTTAGGGTTAGGGATTGGTTTAGGGTAAGGGTTTGGATTAGCGTACGTGTTAGGGTTAGGGTTTGGGTTAGGGTTAGGGTACGCATTAGGGTTAGGGTGTGGGTTAGGGTTAGGGTACACGTTAGGATTAGGGTATTTATTAAACCTATCCCACTCTCTAGATACCACTTAGCACGTAAAGGAATATTATTTAGGGTCCAGCCATGGAAAAGATTTTAGTCACTAGGATAAGATAAAGAATAAACACATTATAAAAAAATCACATTAGGATTTTCTTTTTAACCTGTTCCTTAAAACACTAGTGCTTAGGAAATCCAATGGAGGCAAAAGCAGTCAAGGGTAGTTTAGGGTTAGGGTTAGGGTTAGGGTTAGTGTTAGGGTTAGGGTACGGCTTAGGGTATGGGATAGGGTATGGGTGAGGGTACGGCATAGGGTAGGGTTTAGGGTTAGGGTTAGTGTTAGGGTTAGGGTTAGGGTATGGCTTAGGGTACGGGTGAGGGTACTGTGTAGGTCATTGGTTAGGGTTAGGTTAAGGCTTAGGATACAGGTTATTGTATGGGTTAGGGTACGGCGCAGGGTATGGGTAAGGGTTAGGGTTAGGGTTAGGGTTAGAGTTAGGGTACGGCTTAGGGTACGGGTTAGGGTACGGGTGAGGATACGGCGTAGTGTATAGGTTAGGGTTAGGGTTAGGGTACGGCTTAGGGTACGGGTTAGGGTACGGGTTAGGGTTAGGGTTAGGGTTAGGGTTAGGGTTAGGGTATGGCTTAGGGTACGGGTGAGGGTACGGGTGAGGGTACTGCGTAGGGTATTGGTTAGGGTTAGGGTACGGCTTAGGATACGTGTTAGGGTACGGGTTAGGGTACGGCGTAGAGTGTGGGTTAGGGTTAGGGTTAGTGTTAGGGTTAGGGTTACGGTACGTCTTATGTTACGTGTTAGGGTACGGGTGAGGGTACGGCGTAGGTTATGGGTTAGGGTTAGGGTTAGGGTTAGGGTTAGGGTACGGCTTAGGATACGGGTTAGGGTACGGGTTTGGGTACGGCGTAGGTTATGGGTTAGGGTTAGGGTTAGTGTTAGGGTTATGGTACGGCTTAGGTTATGGGATAGGGTACAGGTGAGGGTATGGCATAGGGTAGGGGTTAGGGTTAGGGTTAGGGTTAGGGTTAGGGTTAGGGTACGGCTTAGGGTACGGGTTAGGGTATGGGTGAGGATACTGCGTAGGTTATTGGTTAGGGTTAGGGTACGGCTTAGGATACGGGTTAGGGTACGTGTTAGGGTATGGCGTACGGTATGGGTTAGGGTTAGGGTTAGGGTTAGGGTTAGGGTACGGCTTAGGGTACGGGTTACGGTACGGGTGAGGTTACGGCGTAGGGTATAGTTTAGAGTTAGGGTTAGGGTAAGGGTACGGCTTAGGATACGGGTTAGGGTACGGGTGAGGGTACGGCGTAGCGTATGGTTTAGGGTTAGGGTTAGGGTTAGGGTACGGCTTAGGGTACGGGTTAGGGTACGGGTGAGGGTACGGCGTAGTGTATAGGTTAGGGTTAGGGTTAGGGTACGGCTTAGGGTACGGGTTAGGTTACGGGTGAGAGTACGGCATAGGGTATGGGTTAGGGTTAGGGTTAGGGTTAGTGTTACTGTTAGGGTTAGGGTACGGCTTAGCGTATGGGATAGGGTACGGGTGAGGGTACGGCGTAGGGTAGGGGTTAGGGTTAGAGTTAGGGTTAGGGTTGGGGTTAGGGTACGGCTTAGGGTACGGGTGAGGGTACGGGTGAGGGTACTGCGTAGGGTATTGGTTAGGGTTAGGATACGGCTTAGGATACGGGTTAGGGTACGGGTTAGGGTATGGCGTAGGGTATGGGTTAGGGTTAGGGTTACGGTTAGGGTTAGGGTTAGGGTACGGCTTAGGATACGGGTTAGGGTACGGGTGAGGGTACGGCGTAGCGTATGGGTTAGGGTTAGGGTTAGGGTACGTTTTAGGGTACGGGTGAGGGTACGGGTGAGGGTACGGCGTAGGGTAAGGGTTAGGGTTAGGGTTAGGGTTAGGGTTAGTTTTAGGGTTAGGGATTGGTTTAGGGTACGGGTTAGGATTAGCGTACGTGTTAGGGTTAGGTTTTGGGTTAGGGTTAGGGTACGCGTTAGGATTAGGGTATGGTTTAGGGTTAGGGTACACGTTAGGATTAGGGTATTTATTAAACCTATCCCACTCTCTAGATACCACTTAGCACGTAAAGGAATATTATTAGGGATCCAGCCATGGAGAAGATTTTAGTCACTAGGATAAGATAAAGAATAAACACATTATAAAAAAATCACATTAGGATTTTCTTTTTAACCTGTTCCTTAAAACACTAGTGCTTAGGAAATCTAATAGAGGCAAAAGCAATCAAGGGTAGTTTAGGGTTAGGGTTAGGGTTAGGGGTAGTCTTAGGGTTAGGGTTAGGGTATGGCTTAGGGTACGGGTGAGGGTACGGGTGAGGGTACTGCGTAGGGTATTGGTTTGGGTTAGGGTACGGCTTAGGATACGTGTTAGGGTACGGGTTAGGGTACGGCGTAGAGTGTTGGTTAGGGTTAGGGTTAGTGTTAGGGTTAGGGTTAGGGTATGGCTTAGGGTACGGCTGAGGGTACTGTGTAGGTCATTGGTTAGGGTTAGGTTAAGGCTTAGGATACAGGTTATTGTATGGGTTAGGGTACGGCGCAGGGTATGGGTAAGGGTTAGGGTTAGGGTTAGGGTACGGCTTAGGGTACGGGTTAGGGTACGGGTGAGGGTACGGCGTAGTGTATAGGTTAGGGTTAGGGTTAGGGTACGGCTTAGGGTACGGGTTAGGTTACGGGTGAGGGTACGGTGTAGGGTATGGGTTAGGGTTAGGGTTAGGGTACGTCTTAGGGTACGGGTTAGGGTACGGGTGAGGGTACGGCGTAGGGTAAGGGTTAGGGTTAGGGTTAGGGTTAGTTTTAGGGTTAGGGATTGGTTTCGGGTACGGGTTAGGATTAGCGTACGTGTTAGGGTTAGGTTTTGGGTTAGGGTTAGGGTACGCGTTAGGGTTAGTGTATGGGTTAGGGTTAGGGTACACGTTAGGATTAGGGTATTTATTAAACCTATCCCACTCTCTAGATACCACGTAGCACGTAAAGGAATATTATTAGGGATCCAGCCATGGAGAAGATTTTAGTCACTAGGATAAGATAAAGAATAAACACACTATAAAAAAATCACATTAGGATTTTCTTTTTAACCTGTTCCTTAAAACACTAGTGCTTAGGAAATCTAATAGAGGCAAAAGCAATCAAGGGTAGTTTAGGGTTAGGGTTAGGGTTAGGGTTAGTGTTAGGGTTAGGGTACGGCTTAGGGTATGGGATAGGGTACGGGTGAGGGTACGGCGTAGGGTAGGGGTTAGGGTTAGGGTTAGGGTTAGGGTACGGCTTAGGTTACGTGTTAGGGTATGGGTGAGGATACTGCGTAGGGTATTGGTTAGGGTTAGGGTACGGCTTAGGATACGGGTTAGGGTACGTGTTAGGGTATGGCGTACGGTATGGTTTAGGGTTAGGGTTAGGGTTAGGTTTAGGGTTAGGGTACGGCTTAGGGTACGGGTTAGGGTACGGGTGAGGTTATGGCGTAGGGTATAGTTTAGAATTAGGGTTAGGGTTAGGGTACGGCTTAGGATACGGGTTAGGGTACGGGTGAGGGTACGGCGTAGCGTATGGTTTAGGGTTAGGGTTAGGGTTAGGGTACGGCTTAGGGTACGGGTTAGGGCACGGGTGAGGGTACGGCATAGTGTATAGGTTAGGGTTAGGGTTAGGGTACGGCTTAGGGTACGGGTTAGGTTACGGGTGAGGGTACGGCATAGGGTATGGGTTAGGGTTAGGGTTAGGGTTAGGGTTAGTGTTAGTGTTAGGGTTAGGGTACGGCTTAGCGTATGGGATAGGGTACGGGTGAGGGTACGGCGTAGGTTATGGGTTAGGGTTAGGGTTAGTGTTAGGGTTATGGTACGGCTTAAGTTATGGGATAGGGTACAGGTGAGGGTATGGCATAGGGTAGGGTTTAGAGTTAGGGTTAGGGTTAGGGTTAGGGTACGGCTTAGGGTACGGGTGAGGGTATGGGTGAGGATACTGCATAGGGTATTGGTTAGGGTTAGGGTACGGCTTAGGATATGGGTTAGGGTACATGTTAGGGTATGGCGTACGGTATGGGTTAGGGTTAGGGTTAGGGTTAGGTTTAGGGTACGGCTTAGGGTACGGGTTAGGGTACGGGTGAGGTTACGGCGTAGGGTATAGTTTAGGGTTAGGGTTAGGGTTAGGGTACGGCTTAGGATACGGGTTAGGGTACGGGTGAGGGTACGGCGTAGCGTATGGTTTAGAGTTAGGGTTAGGGTTAGGGTACGGCTTAGGATACGGGTTAGTGTACGGGTGAGGGTACGGTGTAGGTTATGGGTTAGGGTTAGGTTTAGGGTTAGGGTTAGTTTTAGGGTTAGGGATTGGTTTAGGGTACGGGTTAGGATTAGCATACGTGTTCGGGTTAGGGTTTTGGTTAGGGTTAGGGTACGCGTTAGGGTTAGGGTATGCGTTAGGTTTAGGGTACACTTTAGGATTAGGGTATTTATTAAACCTATCCCACTCTCTAGATACCACTTAGCACGTAAAGGAATATTATTTGGGGTTCAGCCATGGAGAAGATTTTAGTCACTAGGATAAGATAAAGAATAAACACATTATAAAAAAATCACATAAGGTTTTCTTTTTAACCTGTTCCTTAAAACACTAGTGTTTAGGAAATCTAATGGAGGCAAAAGCAGTAAAGGGTAGTTTAGGGTTAGGGTTAGGGTTAGGGTTAGGGTAGGGCTTAGGATACGGGTGAGGGTACTGGTGAGGGTACTGCGTAGGTTATTGGTTAGGGTTAGGGTACGGCTTAGGATACGGGTTAGGATATGGGTTAGGTTACGGCGTTGGGTATGGGTGAGGGTTAGGGTTAGGGTTAGGGTAAGGCTTTGGGTACGGGTTAGGGTACGGGTGAGGGTACGGCGTAGGGCAGAGGTTAGGGTTAGGTTTAGGATTAGGGTACGGCTTAGGATACGGGTTAGGGTATGGGTGAGGGTACGGCGTAGCGTATGGGTTAGGGTTAGGGTTAGGGTTAGGGTTAGTTTTAGGGTTAGGGATTGGTTTAGGGTACGGGTTAGGATTAGCGTACGTGTTAGGGTTAGGGTTTGGGTTAGGGTTAGGGTACGCATTAGAGTTAGGGTATGGGTTAGGGTTAGGGTACACGTTAGGATTAGGGTATTTATTAAACCTATCCCACTCTCTAGATACCACTTAGCACGTAAAGGAATATTATTTAGGGTCCAGCCATGGAGAAGATTTTCGTCACTAGGATAAGATAAAGAATAAACACATTATAAAAAAATCACATTAGGATTTTCTTTTTAACCTGTTCCTTAAAACACTAGTGCTTAGGAAATCTAATGGAGGCAAAAGCAGTCAAGGGAAGTTTAGAGTTAGGGTTAGGGTTAGGGTTAGTGTTAGGGTTAGGGTACGGCTTAGGGTATGGGATAGGGTATGGGTGAGGGTACGGCATAGGGTAGGGTTTAGGGTTAGGGTTAGTGTTAGGGTTAGGGTTAGGGTATGGCTTAGGGTACGGGTGAGGGTACTGTGTAGGTCATTGGTTAGGGTTAGGCTAAGGCTTAGGATACAGGTTATTGTATTGGTTAGGGTACGGCGCAGGGTATGGGTAAGGGTTAGCGTTAGGGTTAGGGTTAGAGTTAGGGTACGGCTTAGGGAACGGGTTAGAGAACGGGTGAGGGTACGGCGTAGTGTATAGGTTAGGGTTAGGGTTAGGGTTAATGTTACTGTTAGGGTTAGGGTACGGCTTAGCGTATGGAATAGGGTACGGGTGAGGGTACGGCGTAGGGTAGGGGTTAGGGTTAGGGTTAGGGTTAGGGTTAGGGTATGGCTTAGGGTACGGGTGAGGGTACGGGTGAGGTTACTGCGTAGGGTATTGGTTAGGGTTAGGGTACGGCTTAGGATACGTGTTAGGGTACGGGTTAGGGTACGGCGTAGAGTGTGTGTTAGGGTTAGGGTTAGTGTTAGGGTTAGGGTTACGGTACGTCTTAGGGTATGTGTTAGGGTACGGGTGAGGGTACGGCGTAGGTTATGGGTTAGGGTTTGGGTTAGGGTTAGGGTTAGGGTACGGCTTAGGATACGGGTTAGGGTACGGGTGAGGGTACGGCGTAGGTTATGGGTTAGGGTTAGGGTTAGTGTTAGGGTTATGGTACGGCTTATGTTATGGGATAGGGTACAGGTGAGGGTATGGCATAGGGTAGGGGTTAGGGTTAGGGTTAGGGTTAGGGTTAGGGTTAGGGTACGGCTTAGGGTACGGGTGAGGGTATGGGTGAGGATACTGCGTAGGGTATTGGTTAGGGTTAGGGTACGGCTTAGGATACGGGTTAGGGTACGTGTTAGGGTATGGCGTACGGTATGGGTTAGGGTTAGGGTTAGGGTTAGGGTTAGAGTTAGGGTACGGCTTAGGGTACGGGTTAGGGTACGGGTGAGGTTATGGCGTAGGGTATAGTTTAGGGTTAGGGTTAGGGTTAGGGTACGGCTTAGGATACGGGTTAGGGTACGGGTGAGGTTACGGCGTAGCGTATGGTTTAGGGTTAGGGTTAGGTTTAGGGTACGGCTTAGGGTACGGGTTAGGGTACGGGTGAGGGTATGGTGTAGTGTATAGGTTAGGGTTAGGGTTAGGGTTAGGGTATGGCTTAGGGTACGGGTGAGGGTACGGGTGAGGGTACTGTGTAGGGTATTGGTTATGGTTAGGGTACGGCTTAGAATACGGGTTAGGGTACGGGTTAGGGTACGGCGTAGGGTATGGGTTAGGGTTAGGGTTAGGGTTAGGGTTAGGGTTAGGGTTAGGGATTGGTTTAGGGTACGGGTTAGGATTAGCGTACGTGTTAGGGTTAGATTTTGGGTTAGGGTTAGGGTACGCGTTAGGGTTAGGGTATGGGTTAGGGTTAGGGTACACGTTAGGATTAGGGTATTTATTAAACCTATCCCACTCTCTAGATACCACTTAGCACGTAAAGGAATATTATTAGGGATCCAGCCATGGAGAAGATTTTAGTCACTAGGATAAGATAAAGAATAAACACATTATAAAAAAATCACATTAGGATTTTCTTTTTAACCTGTTCCTTAAAACACTAGTGCTTAGGAAATCTAATAGAGGCAAAAGCAATCAAGGGTAGTTTAGGGTTAGGGTTAGGGTTAGGGTTAGGGTTAGAGTTAGGGTACGGCTTAGGGTACGGGTTAGGGTACGGGTGAGGGTACGGCGTAGTGTATAGGTTAGGGTTAAGGTTAGGGTACGGCTTAGGGTACGGGTTAGGTTACGGGTGAGGGTACGGCGTAGGGTATGGGTTAGGGTTAGGGTTAGGGTTAGTGTTAGTGTTAGGGTTAGGGTACGGCTTAGCGTATGGGATAGGGTACGGGTGAGGGTACGGCGTAGGGTAGGGGTTAGGGTTAGAGTTAGGGTTAGGGTTGGGGTTAGGGTACGGCTTAGGGTACGGGTGAGGGTACGGGTGAGGGTACTGCGTAGGGTATTGGTTAGGGTTAGGGTTAGGGTTAGGGTACGGCTTAGGGTACGGGTTAGGGTACGGTTGAGGGTACTGTGTAGGGTATTGGTTATGGTTAGGGTACGGCTTAGAATACGGGTTAGGGTACGGTTTAGGGTACGGCGTAGGGTATGGGTTAGGGTTAGGGTTAGGGTTAGGGTTAGGGTTAGGGTACGGCTTAGGGCACGGGTTAGGGTACGGGTGAGAGTACGGCGTAGTGTATAGGTTAGGGTTAGGGTTAGGGTTAGGGTACGGCTTAGGGTATGGGATAGGGTACGGGTGAGGGTACGGCGTAGGGTAGGGGTTAGGGTTAGGTTTAGGGTTAGTGTTAGGTTTAGGGTACCGCTTAGGGTATGGGATAGGGTACGGCGTAGGGTAGTGGTTACCGTTAGGGTTAGGGTTAGGGTACGGCTTAGGATACGGGTAAGGGTACGGGTGAGTGTGCGGCGTAGCGTATGGGTTAGGGTTAGGGTTAGGGTAAGGGTACGGCTTAGGGTACTGGTTAGGGTACGGGTGAGGGTACGGCGTAGGTTATGGGTTAGGGTTAGGGTTAGGGTTAGGGTTAGTTTTAGGGTTAGGGATTGGTTTAGGGTAAGGTTTAGGATTAGCATACTTGTTCGGGTTAGGGTTTTGGTTAGGGTTAGGGTATGCGTTAGTGTTAGGGTATGGGTTAGGTTTAGGGTACACGTTAGGATTAGGGTATTTATTAAACCTATCCCACTCTCTAGATACCACTTAGCACGTAAAGGAATATTATTTAGTGTCCAGCCATGGAGAAGATTTTCGTCACTAGGATAAGATAAAGAATAAACACATTATAAAAAAATCACATTAGGATTTTCTTTTTAACCTGTTCCTTAAAACACTCGTGCTTAGGAAATCTAATGGAGGCAAAAGCAGTCAAAGGTAGTTTAGGGTTAGGGTTAGGGTTAGGGTTAGTGTTAGGGTTAGGGTACGGCTTAGGGTATGGGATAGGGTATGGGTGAGGGTACGGCATAGGGTAGGGTTTAGGTTTAGGGTTAGTGTTAGGGTTAGGGTTAGAGTATGGCTTAGGGTACGGGTGAGGGTACTGTGTAGGTCATTGGTTAGGGTTAGGTTAAGGCTTAGGATACAGGTTATTGTATGGGTTAGGGTACGGCGCAGGGTATGGGTAAGGGTTAGGGTTAGGGTTAGGGTTAGAGTTAGGGTACGGCTTAGGGTACGGGTTAGGGTACGGGTGCGGGTACGGCATAGTGTATAGGTTAGGGTTAGGGTTAGGGTACGGCTTAGGGTACGGGTTAGGTTACGGGTGAGGGTACGGCATAGGGTATGGTTTAGGGTTAGGGTTAGGGTTAGGGTTAGGGTTAGGGTTACTGTTAGGGTTAGGGTACGGCTTAGCGTATGGGATAGGGTACGGGTGAGGGTACGGCGTAGGGTAGGGGTTAGGGTTAGAGTTAGGGTTAGGGCTGGGGTTAGGGTACGGCTTAGGGTACGGGTGAGTGTACGGGTGAGGGTACTGCGTAGGGTATTGGTTAGGGTTAGGATACGGCTTAGGATACGGGTTAGGGTACGGGTTAGGTTATGGCGTAGGGTATGGGTTAGGGTTAGAGTTAGGGTTAGGGTTAGGGTTAGGGTTACGGTTAGGGTACGGCTTAGGATACGTGTTAGAGTACGGGTGAACGTACGGCGTAGCATATGGGTTACGGTTAGGGTTAGGGTTAGGTTTAGGGTACGGCTTAGGTTATGGGATAGGGTACAGGTGAGGGTATGGCATAGGGTATGGGTTAGGGTTAGAGTTAGGGTTAGGGTTAGGGTACGGCTTAGGGTACGGGTGAGGGTATGGTTGAGGATACTGCGTAGGGTATTGGTTAGAGTTACGGTACGTCTTAGGATACGGGTTAGGGTACGGGTGAGGGTAAGGCGTAGGTTATGGGTTAGGGTTAGGGTTAGTGTTACTGTTAGGGTTAGGGTACGGCTTAGCGTATGGGATAGGGTACGGGTGAGGGTACGGCGTAGGGTAGGGGTTAGGGTTAGGGTTAGGGTTAGGGTTAGGGTATGGCTTAGGGTACGGGTGAGGGTACGGGTGAGGGTACTGCGTAGGGTATTGGTTAGGGTTAGGGTACGCCTTAGGATACGTGTTAGGGTACGGGTTAGGGTACGGCGTAGAGTGTGGGTTAGGGTTAGGGTTAGTGTTAGGGTTAGGGTTACGGTACGTCTTAGGGTACGTGTTAGGATACGGGTGAGGGTACGGCGTAGGTTATGTGTTAGGGTTAGGGTTAGGGTTAGGGTTAGGGTACGGCTTAGGATACGGGTTAGGGTACGGGTGAGGGTACGGCGTAGGTTATGGGTTAGGGTTAGGGTTAGTGTTAGGGTTATGGTACGGCTTAGGTTATGGGATAGGGTACAGGTGAGGGTATGGCATAGGGTAGGGGTTAGGGTTAGGGTTAGGGTTAGGGTTAGGGTTAGGGTACGGCTTAGGGTACGGGTGAGGGTATGGGTGAGGATACTGCGTACGGTATTGGTTAGGGTTAGGGTACGGCTTAGGATACGGGTTAGGGTACGTGTTAGTGTATGGCGTACGGTATGGGTTAGGGTTAGGGTTAGGGTTAGGGTTAGGGTTAGGGTTAGGGTTAGGGTACGGCTTAGGGTACGGGTTAGGGTACCGGTGAGGTTACGGCGTAGGGTATAGTTTAGGGTTAGGGTTAGGGTTAGGGTACGGCTTAGGATACGGGTTAGGGTATGGGTGAGGGTACGGCGTAGCGTATGGTTTAGGGTTAGAGTTAGGGTTAGGGTACGGCTTAGGGTACGGGGTAGGGTACGGGTGAGGGTATGGTGTAGTGTATAGGTTAGGGTTAGGGTTAGGGTTAGGGTATGGCTTAGGGTACGGGTGAGGGTACGGGTGAGGGTACTGTGTAGGGTATTGGTTATGGTTAGGGTACGGCTTAGAATACGGGTTAGGGTTAGGGTTAGGGTACGGCGTAGGGTATAGTTTAGGGTTAGGGTTAGGGTTAGGGTACGGCTTAGGATATGGGTTAGGGTACGGGTGAGGGTACGGCGTAGTGTATAGGTTAGGGTTAGTGTTAGGGTTAGGGTACGGCTTAGGGTAAGGGTTAGGGTACGGGTGAGGGTATGGCGTAGTGTATAGGTTAGGGTTAGGGTTAGGGTTAGGGTACGGCTTAGGGTATGGGATAGGGTACGGGTGAAGGTACGGCGTAGGTTATGGGTTAGGGTTAGGGTTAGGGTTAGGGTTAGGGTTAGTTTTAGGGTTAGGGATTGGTTTAGGGTACGGGTTAGGATTAGCATACTTGTTCGGGTTAGGGTTTTGGTTAGGGTTAGGGTACGCGTTAGGGTTAGGGTATGGGTTAGGTTTAGGGTACACGTTAGGATTAGGGTATTTATTAAACCTATCCCACTCTCTAGATACCACTTAGCACGTAAAGGAATATTATTTGGGGTTCAGCCATGGAGAAGATTTTAGTCACTAGGATAAGATAAAGAATAAACACATTATAAAAAAATCACATAAGGTTTTCTTTTTAACCTGTTCCTTAAAACACTAGTGTTTAGGAAATCTAATGGAGGCAAAAGCAGTAAAGGGTAGTTTAGGGTTAGGGTTAGGGTTAGGGTTAGTGTTAGGGTTAGGGTATGGCTTAGGGTACGGGTGAGGGTACGGGTGAGGGTACTGCGTAGGGTATTGGTTAGGGTTAGGGTACGGCTTAGGATACGTGTTAGGGTACGGGTTAGGGTACGGCGTAGAGTGTGGGTTAGGGTTAGGGTTAGTGTTAGGGTTAGGGTTACGGTACGTCTTAGGGTACGTGTTAGGGTACGGGTGAGGGTACGGCGTAGGTTATGGGTTAGGTTTAGGGTTAGTGTTAGGGTTAGGGTACGGCTTAGTGTATGGGATAGGGTACGGGTGAGGGTACGGCGTAGGGTAGGGGTTAGTGTTAGGGTTAGGGTTAGGGTTAGGGTATGGCTTAGGGTACGGGTGAGGGTACGGGTGAGGGTACTGCGTAGGGTATTGGTTAGGGTTAGGGTACGTCTTAGGATACGTGTTAGGGTACGGGTTAGGGTACGGCGTAGGTTATGGGTTAGGGTTAGGGTTAGTGTTAGGGTTATGGTACGGCTTAGGTTATGGGATAGGGTACAGGTGAGGGTATGGCATAGGGTAGGGGTTAGGGTTAGGTTTAGGGTTAGGGTTAGGGTTAGGGTACGCCTTAGGGTACGGGTGAGGGTATGGGTGAGGATACTGCGTAGGGTATTGGTTAGGGTTGGGGTACGGCTTAGGATACGGGTTAGGGTACGTGTTAGGGTATGGCGTACGCTATGGGTTAGGGTTAGGTTTAGGGTTAGGGTTAGGGTTAGGGTACGGCTTAGGGTACGGGTTAGGGTACGGGTGAAGTTACGGCGTAGGGTATAGTTTAAGGTTAGGGTTAGGGTTAGGGTACGGCTTAGGGTACGGGTTAGGGTACGGGTGAGGGTATGGCGTAGTGTATAGGTTAGGGTTAGTGTTAGGGTTAGGGTACAGCTTAGGGTACGGGTGAGGGTACGGGTGAGGGTACTGCGTAGGGTATTGGTTAGGGTTAGGATACGGCTTAGGATACAGGTTAGGGTACGGGTTAGGGTATGGCGTAGGGTATGGGTTAGGGTTAGGTTTAGGGTTAGGGTTAGGGTTAGGGTTAGGGTTAGGGTACGGCTTAGGATACGGGTTAGGGTACGGGTGAAGGTACGGCGTAGCGTATGGGTTAGGGTTAGGGTTAGGGTTAGGGTTAGGGTACGGCTTAGGTTATGGGATAGGGTACAGGTGAGGGTATGGCATAGGGTATGGGTTAGGGTTAGGGTTAGGGTTAGGGTTAGGGTACGGCTTAGGGTACGGGTGAGTGTATGGGTGAGGATACTGCGTAGGGTATTGGTTAGGGTTACGGTACGTCTTAGGATACGGGTTAGGGTACGGGTGAGGGTACGGCGTAGGTTATGGGTTAGGGTTAGGGTTAGTGTTAGGGTTATGGTACGGCTTAGGTTATGGGATAGGGTACAGGTGAGGGTATGGCATAGGGTAGGGTTTAGGGTTAGGGTTAGGGTTAGGGTTAGGGTTAGGGTACGGCTTAGGGTACGGGTGAGGGTATGGGTGAGGATACTGCATAGGGTATTGGTTAGGGTTAGGGTACGGCTTAGGGTACGGGTTAGGGTACGGGTGACGGTACGGTGTAGGTTATGGGTTAGGGTTAGGGTTAGTGTTAGGGTTAGGGTTAGGGTATGGCTTAGGTTACGGGTGAGGGTACTGTGTAGGTCATTGGTGAGGGTTAGGTTAAGGCTTAGGATACCGGTTATTGTATGGGTTAGGGTACGGCGCAGGGTATGGGTAAGGGTTAGGGTTAGGGTTAGGGTTAGGGTTAGGGTTGGGGTTAGGGTACGGCTTAGGGTACGGGTGAGGGTACGGGTGAGGGTACTGCGTAGGGTATTGGTTAGGGTTAGGATATGGCTTAGGATACGGGTTAGGGTACGGGTTAGGGTATGGCGTAGGGTATGGTTTAGGGTTAGGGTTAGGGTTAGGGTTAGGGTTAGGGTACGGCTTAGGATACGGGTTAGGGTACGGGTGAGGGTACGGCGTAGCGTATGGGTTAGGGTTAGGGTTAGGGTACGTCTTAGGCTACGGGTTAGGGTACGGGTGAGGGTACGGCGTAGGGTAAGAGTTAGGGTTAGGGTTAGGGTTAGGGTTAGTTTTAGGGTTAGGGTTTGGTTTAGGGTACGGGTTAGGATTAGCGTACGTGTTAGGGTTAGGTTTTGGGTTAGGGTTAGGGTACGCGTTAGGGTTAGGTTATGGGTTAGGGTTAGGGTACACGTTAGGATTAGGGTATTTATTAAACCTATCCCACTCTCTAGATACCACTTAGCACGTAAAGGAATATTATTAGGGATCCAGCCATGGAGAAGATTTTAGTCACTAGGATAAGATAAAGAATAAACACATTATAAAAAAATCACATTAGGATTTTCTTTTTAACCTGTTCCTTAAAACACTAGTGCTTAGGAAATCTAATAGAGGTAAAAGCAATCAAGGGTAGTTTAGGGTTAGGGTTAGGGTTAGGGTTAGTGTTAGGGTTAGGGTACGGCTTAGGGTATGGGATAGGGTACGGGTGAGGGTACGGCGTAGGGTAGGGGTTAGGGTTAGGGTTAGGGTTATGGTTAGGGTATGGCTTAGGGTACGGGTGAGGGTACAGGTGAGGGTACTGCGTAGGGTATTGGTTAGGGTTAGGGTACGGCTTAGGATACGTGTTAGGGTACGGGTTAGGGTACGGCGTAGAGTGTGGGTTAGGGATAGGGTTAGTGTTAGGGTTAGAGTTACGGTACGTCTTAGGGTACGTGTTAGGGTACGGGTGAGGGTACGGCGTAGGTTATGGGTTAGGGTTAGGGTTAGGGTTAGGGTTAGGGGACGGCTTAGGATACGGGTTAGGGTACGGGTGAGGGTACGGCGTAGGTTATGGGTTAGGGTTAGGGTTAGTGTTAGGGTTATGGTACGGCTTAGGTTATGGGATAGGGTACAGGTGAGGGTATGGCATAGGGTAGGGTTTAGGGTTAGGTTTAGGGTTAGGGTTAGGGTTAGGGTACGCCTTAGGGTACGGGTGAGGGTATGGGTGAGGATACTGCGTAGGGTATTGGTTAGGGTTAGGGTACGGCTTAGGGTACGGGTTAGGTTACGGGTGAGGGTACGGCATAGGGTATGGTTTAGGGTTAGGGTTAGGGTTAGGGTTAGTGTTAGTGTTAGGGTTAGGGTACGGCTTAGCGTATGGGATAGGGTACGGGTGAGGGTACGGCGTAGGGTAGGGGTTAGGGTTAGAGTTAGGGTTAGGGTTGGGGTTAGGGTACGGCTTAGGGTACGGGTGAGGGTACGGGTGAGGGTACTGCGTAGGGTATTGGTTAGGGTTAGGATACGGCTTAGGATACGGTTAGGGTACGGGTTAGGGTATGGCGTAGGGTATGGGTTAGGGTTAGGGTTAGGGTTAGGGTTAGGGTTAGGGTTAGGGTACGGCTTAGGATACGGCTTAGGGTACGGGTGAAGGTACGGCGTAGCGTATGGGTTAGGGTTACAGTTAGGGTTAGAGTTAGGGTACGGCTTAGGTTATGGGATAGGGTACAGGTGAGGGTATGGCATAGGGTATGGGTTAGGGTTAGGGTTAGGGTTAGGGTTAGGGTACGGCTTAGGGTACGGGTGAGGGTATGGGTGAGGATACTGCGTAGGGTATTGGTTAGGGTTACGGTACGTCTTAGGATACGGGTTAGGGTACGGGTGAGGGTACGGCGTAGGTTATGGGTTAGGGTTAGGGTTAGTGTTAGGGTTATGGTACGGCTTAGGTTATGGGATAGGGTACAGGTGAGGGTATGGCATAGGGTAGGGTTTAGGGTTAGGGTTAGGGTTAGGGTTAGGGTTAGGGTTAGGGTACGGCTTAGGGTAGGGGTTAGGGTACGGGTGAGATTACGGCGTAGGGTATAGTTTAGGGTTAGGGTTAGGGTTAGGGTACGGCTTAGGATACGGGTTAGGGTACGGGTGAGGGTACGGCGTAGGGTAGGGGTTAGTGTTAGGGTTAGGGTTAGGGTTAGGGTATGGCTTAGGGTACGGGTGAGGGTACGGGTGAGGGTACTGCGTAGGGTATTGGTTAGGGTTAGGGTACGTCTTAGGATACGTGTTAGGGTACGGGTTAGGGTACGGCGTAGGTTATGGGTTAGGGTTAGGGTTAGTGTTAGGGTTATGGTACGGCTTAGGTTATGGGATAGGGTACAGGTGAGGGTATGGCATAGGGTAGGGGTTAGGGTTAGGTTTAGGGTTAGGGTTAGGGTTAGGGTACGCCTTAGGGTACGGGTGAGGGTATGGGTGAGGATACTGCGTAGGGTATTGGTTAGGGTTGGGGTACGGCTTAGGATACGGGTTAGGGTACGTGTTAGTGTATGGCGTACGCTATGGGTTAGGGTTAGGTTTAGGGTTAGGGTTAGGGTTAGGGTACGGCTTAGGGTACGGGTTAGGGTACGGGTGAGGTTACGGCGTAGGGTATAGTTTAAGGTTAGGGTTAGGGTTAGGGTACGGCTTAGGGTACGGGTTAGGGTACGGGTGAGGGTATGGCGTAGTGTATAGGTTAGGGTTAGTGTTAGGGTTAGGGTACAGCTTAGGGTACGGGTGAGGGTACGGGTGAGGGTACTGCGTAGGGTATTGGTTAGGGTTAGGATACGGCTTAGGATACAGGTTAGGGTACGGGTTAGGGTATGGCGTAGGGTATGGGTTAGGGTTAGGTTTAGGGTTAGGGTTAGGGTTAGGGTTAGGGTTAGGGTACGGCTTAGGATACGGGTTAGGGTACGGGTGAAGGTACGGCGTAGCGTATGGGTTAGGGTTAGGGTTAGGGTTAGGGTTAGGGTACGGCTTAGGTTATGGGATAGGGTACAGGTGAGGGTATGGCATAGCGTATGGTTTAGGGTTAGGGTTAGGGTTAGGGTACGGCTTAGGGTACGGGTTAGGGTACGTGTGAGGGTACGGTGTAGGTTATGGGTTAGGGTTAGGGTTAGGGTTAGGGTTAGTTTTAGGGTTAGGGATTGGTTTAGGGTACGGGTTAGGATTAGCATACGTGTTCGGGTTAGGGTTTTCGTTAGGGTTAGGGTACGCGTTAGGTTTAGGGTATGGGTTAGGTTTAGGGTACACTTTAGGATTAGGGTATTTATTAAACCTATCCCACTCTCTAGATACCACTTAGCACGTAAAGGAATATTATTTGGGGTTCAGCCATGGAGAAGATTTTAGTCACTAGGATAAGATAAAGAATGAACACATTATAAAAAAATCACATAAGGTTTTCTTTTTAACCTGTTCCTTAAAACACTAGTGTTTAGGAAATATAATGGAGGCAAAAGCAGTAAAGGGTAGTTTAGGGTTAGGGTTAGGGTTAGGGTTAGGGTAGGGCTTAGGATACGGGTGAGGGTACTGGTGAGAGTACTGAGTAGGTTATTGGTTAGGGTTAGGGTACGGCTTAGGATACGGGTTAGGATATGGGTTACGTTACGGCGTTGGGTATGGGTGAGGGTTAGGGTTAGGGTTAGGGTAAGGCTTTGGGTACGGGTTAGGGTACGGGTGAGGGTACGGCGTAGGGTAGAGGTTAGGGTAAGGTTTAGGATTAGGGTACGGCTTAGGATACGGGTTAGGGTATGGGTGAGGGTACGGCGTAGCGTATGGGTTAGGGTTAGGGTTAGTTTTAGGGTTAGGGATTGGTTTAGGGTACGGGTTAGGATTAGCGTACGTGTTAGGGTTAGGGTTTGGGTTAGGGTTAGGGTACGCATTAGGGTTAGGGTATGGGTCAGGGTTAGGGTACACGTTAGGATTAGGGTATTTATTAAACCTATCCCACTCTCTAGATACCACTTAGCACGTAAAGGAATATTATTTGGGGTCCAGCCATGGAGAAGCTTTTAGTCACTAGGATAAGATAAAGAATAAACACATTATAAAAAAATCACATTAGGATTTTCTTTTTAACCTGTTCCTTAAAACACTATTGCTTAGGAAATCTAATGGAGGCAAAAGCAGTCAACGGTAGTTTAGGGTTAGGGTTAGGGTTAGGGTTAGTGTTAGGGTTAGGGTACGTCTTAGGGTATGGGATAGGGTATGGGTGAGGGTACGGCATAGGGTAGGGTTTAGGGTTAGGGTTAGTGTTAGGGTTAGGGTTAGGGTATGGCTTAGGGTACGGGTGAGGGTACTGTGTAGGTCATTGGTTAGGGTTAGGTTAAGGCTTAGGATACAGGTTATTGTATGTGTTAGGGTACGGCGCAGGGTATGGGTAAGGGTTAGGGTTAGGGTTAGGGTTAGAGTTAGGGTACGGCTTAGGGTACGGGTTAGGGTACAGGTGAGGGTACGGCGTAGTGTATAGGTTAGGGTTAGGGTTAGGGTACGGCTTAGGGTACGGGTTAGGTTACGGGTGAGGGTAAGGCGTAGGGTATGGGTTAGGGTTAGGGTTAGGGTTAGTGTTAGTGTTAGGGTTAGGGTACGGCTTAGCGTATGGGATAGGGTACGGGTGAGGGTACGGCGTAGGGTAGGGGTTAGGGTTAGAGTTAGGGTTAGGGTTGGGGTTAGGGTACAGCTTAGGGTACGGGTGAGGGTACGGGTGAGGGTACTGCGTAGGGTATTGGTTAGGGTTAGGATATGGCTTAGGATACGGGTTAGGGTACGGGTTAGGGTATGGCGTAGGGTATGGGTTAGGGTTAGGGTTAGGGTTAGGGTTAGGGTTAGGGTACAGCTTAGGATACGGGTTAGGGTACGGGTGAGGGTACGGCGTAGCGTATGGGTTAGGGTTAGGGTTAGGGTACGTCTTAGGCTACGGGTTAGGGTACGGGTGAGGGTACGGCGTAGGGTAAGGGTTAGGGTTAGTTTTACGGTTAGGGTTTGGTTTAGGGTACGGGTTAGGATTAGCGTACGTGTTAGGGTTAGGTTTTGGGTTAGGGTTAGGGTACGCGTTAGGGTTAGGGTATGGGTTAGGGTTAGGGTTAGGGTTAGTGTTAGTGTTAGGGTTAGGGTATGGCTTAGCGTATCGGATAGGGTACGGGTGAGGGTACGGCGTAGGGTAGGGGTTAGGGTTAGGGTTAGGGTTAGGGTATGGCTTAGGGTACAGGTGAGGGTACGGGTGAGGGTACTGCGTAGGGTATTGGTTAGGGTTTGGGTACGGCTTAGGATACGTGTTAGGGTACGGGTTAGGGTACGGCGTAGAGTGTGGGTTAGGGTTAGGGTTAGTGTTAGGGTTAGGGTTACGGTACGTCTTAGGGTATGTGTTAGGGTACGGGTGAGGGTACGGCGTAGGTTATGGGTTAGGGTTAGGGTTAGGGTTAGGGTTAGGGTACGGCTTAGGATACGGGTTAGGGTACGGGTGAGGGTACGGCGTAGGTTATGGGTTAGGGTTAGGGTTAGTGTTAGGGTTATGGTACGGCTTAGGTTATGGAATAGGGTACAGGTGAGGGTATGGCATAGTGTAGGGGTTAGGGTTAGGTTTAGGGTTAGGGTTAGGGTTAGGGTACGGCTTAGGGTACGGGTGAGGTTATGGGTGAGGATACTGCGTAGGGCATTGGTTAGGGTTAGGGTACGGCTTAGATTACGGGTTAGGGTAGGTGTTAGGGTATGGCGTACGGTATGGGTTAGGGTTAGGGTTAGGGTTAGGGTTAGGGTTAGGGTACGGCTTAGGGTACGGGTTAGGGTACGGGTGAGGTTACGGCGTAGGGTATAGTTTAGGGTTAGGGTTAGGGTTAGGGTACGGCTTAGGATACGGGTTAGGGTACGGGTGAGGGTACGGCGTAGCGTATGGTTTAGGGTTAGGGTTAGGGTTAGGGTACGGCTTAGGGTACGGGTTAGGGTACGGGTGAGGGTATGGTGTAGTGTATAGGTTAGGGTTAGGGTTAGGGTTAGGGTATGGCTTAGGGTACGGGAGAGGGTACGGGTGAGGGTACTGTGTAGGGTATTGGTTATGGTTAGGGTACGGCTTAGAATACGGGTTAGGGTACGGGTGAGGGTACGGCGTAGGGTAGGGGTTAGGTTTAGGGTTATGGTTAGTGTTAGGGTTAGGGAACGGCTTAGGGTATGGGATAGGTTACGGGTGAGGGTACGGCGTAGGGTAGGGGTTAGGGTTAGGTTTAGGGTTAGTGTTAGGTTTAGGGTTCCGCTTAGGGTATGGGATAGGGTACGGCGTAGGGTAGCGGTTAGGGTTAGGGTTAGGGTTAGGGTTAGGGTACGGCTTAGGATACGGGTTAGGGTACGGGTGAGGGTACGGCGTAGGTTATGGGTTAGGGTTAGGGTTAGGGTTAGGGTTAGTTTTAGGGTTAGGGATTGATTTAGGGTACGGGTTAGGATTAGCATACTTGTTCGGGTTAGGGTTTTGGTTAGGGTTACGGTACGCGTTAGGGTTAGGGTATGGGTTAAGTTTAGGGTACACGTTAGGATTAGGGTATTTATTAAACCTATCCCACTCTCTAGATACCACTTAGCACGTAAAGGAATATTATTTGGGGTTCAGCCATGGAGAAGATTTTAGTCACTAGGATAAGATAAAGAATAAACACATTATAAAAAAATCACATAAGGTTTTCTTTTTAACCTGTTCCTTAAAACACTAGTGTTTAGGAAATCTAATGGAGGCAAAAGCAGTAAAGGGTAGTTTAGGGTTAGGGTTAGGGTTAGGGTTAGGGTAGGGCTTAGGATACGGGTGAGGTTACTGGTGAGGGTACTGCGTAGGTTATAGGTTAGTGTTAGGGTACGGCTTAGGATACGGGTTAGGATATGGGTTAGGTTACGGCGTTGGGTATGGGTGAGGGTTAGGGTTAGGGTTAGGGTAAGGCTTTGGGTACGGGTTAGGGTACGGGTGAGGGTACGGCGTAGGGTAGAGGTTAGGGTTAGGTTTAGGGTTAGGGTACGGCTTAAGATACGGGTTAGGGTATGGGTGAGGGTACGGCGTAGCGTATGGGTTAGGGTTAGGGTTAGGGTTAGGGTTAGTTTTAGGGTTAGGGATTGGTTTAGGGTACGGGTTAGGATTAGCGTACGTGTTACGGTTAGGGTTTGGGTTAGGGTTAGGTTACGCGTTAGGGTTAGGGTATGGGTTAGGGTTAGGGTACGCGTTAGGATTAGGGTATTTATTAAACCTATCCCACTCTCTAGATACCACTTAGCACGTAAAGGAATATTATTTAGGGTCCAGCCATGGAGAATATTTTCGTCACTAGGATAAGATAAAGAATAATCACATTATAAAAAAATCACATTAGGATTTTCTTTTTAACCTGTTCCTTAAAACACTAGTGCTTAGGAAATCTAATGGAGGCAAAAGCAGTCAAGGGTAGTTTAGGTTTAGGGTTAGGGTTAGGGTTAGTGTTAGGGTTAGGGTACGGCTTAGGGTATGGGATAGGGTATGGGTGAGGGTACGGCATAGGGTAGGGTTTAGGGTTAGGGTTAGTGTTAGGGTTAGGGTTAGGGTATGGCTTAGGGTACGGGTGAGGGTACTGTGTAGGTCATTGGTTAGGGTTAGGTTAAGGCTTAGGATACAGGTTATTGTATGGGTTAGGGTACGGCGCAGGGTATGGGTAAGGGTTAGGGTTAGGGTTAGGGTTAGAGTTAGGGTACGGCTTAGGGTACGGGTTAGGGTACGGGTGAGGGTACCGCGTAGTGTATAGGTTAGGGTTAGGGTTAGGGTACGGCTTAGGGTACGGGTTAGGTTACGGGTGAGTGTACGGCGTAAGGTATGGGTTAGGGTTAGGGTTAGGGTTAGTGTTAGTGTTAGGGTTAGGGTACGGCTTAGCATATGGGATAGGGTACGGGTGAGGGTACGGCGTAGGGTAGGGGTTAGGGTTAGAGTTAGGGTTAGGGTTGGGGTTAGGGTACGGCTTAGGGTACGGGTGAGGGTACTGGTGAGGGTACTGCGTAGGGTATTGGTTAGGGTTAGGATATGGCTTAGGATACGGGTTAGGGTATGGGTTAGGGTATGGCGGAGGGTATGGGTTAGGGTTAGGGTAAGGGTTAGGGTTAGGGTTAGGGTACGGCTTAGGATACGGGTTAGGGTACGGGTGAGGTTATGGCGTAGCGTATGGGTTAGGGTTAGGGTTAGGGTACGTCTTAGGGTACGGGTTAGGGTACGGGTGAGGGTACGGCGTAGGGTAAGGTTTAAGGTTAGGGTTAGGGTTAGTGTTAGTTTTAGGGTTAGGGATTGGTTTAGGGTACGGGTTAGGATTAGCGTACGTGTTAGGGTTAGGTTTGGGGTTAGGGTTAGGGTACGCGTTAAGGTTAGGGTATGGGTTAGGGTTAGGGTACACGTTAGGATTAGGGTATTTATTAAACGTATCCCACTCTCTAGATACCACTTAGCACGTAAAGGAATATTATTAGGGATCCAGCCATGGAGAAGATTTTAGTCACTAGGATAAGATAAAGAATAAACACATTATAAAAAAATCACATTAGGATTTTCTTTTTAACCTGTTCCTTAAAACACTAGTGCTTAGGAAATCTAATAGAGGCAAAAGCAATCAAGGGTAGTTTAGGGTTAGGGTTAGGGTTAGGGTTAGTGTTAGGGTTAGGGTACGGCTTAGGGTATGGGATAGGGTACGGGTGAGGGTACGGCGTAGGGTAGGGGTTAGGGTTACGGTTAGGGTTATGGTTAGGGTATTGCTTAGGGTACGGGTGAGGGTACGGGTGAGGGTACTGCGTAGGGTATTGGTTAGGGTTAGGGTACGGCTTAGGATACGTGTTAGGGTACGGGTTAGGGTACGGCGTAGAGTGTGGGTTAGGGTTAGGGTTAGTGTTAGGGTTAGGGTTACGGTACGTCTTAGGGTACGTGTTAGGGTACGGGTGAGGGTACGGCGTAGGTTATGGGTTAGGGTTAGGGTTAGGGTTAGGGTTAGGGTACGGCTTAGGGTACGGGTGAGGGTACGGCGTAGGTTATGGGTTAGGGTTAGAGTTAGTGTTAGGGTTATGGTACGGCTTAGGTTATGGGATAGGGTACAGGTGAGGGTATGGCATGGGGTAGGGGTTAGGGTTAGGTTTAGGGTTAGGGTTAGGGTTAGGGTACGGCTTAGGGTACGGGTGAGGGTATGGGTGAGGATACTGCGTAGGGTATTGGTTAGGGTTAGGGTACGGCTTAGGATACGGGTTAGGGTATGTGTTAGGGTATGGCGTACGCTATGGGTTAGGGTTAGGGTTAGGGTTAGGGTTAGGGTTAGGGTACGGCTTAGGGTACGGGTTAGGGTATGGGTGAGGTTACGGCGTAGGGTATAGTTTAGGGTTAGGGTTAGGGTTAGGGTATGGCTTAGGGTACGGGTTAGGGTACGGGTGAGGGTACGGCGTAGTGTATAGGTTAGGGTTAGGGTTAGGGTTAGGGTACGGCTTAGGGTATGGGATAGGGTACGGGTGAGGGTACGGCGTAGTGTAGGGGTTAGGTTTAGGGTTAGGGTTAGTGTTAGGGTTAGGGTACGGCTTAGGGTATGGGATAGGTTATGGGTGAGGGTACGGCGTAGGGTAGGGGTTAGGGTTAGGTTTAGGGTTAGTGTTACGTTTAGGGTACCGCTTAGGGTATGGGATAGGGTACGGCGTAGGGGAGAGGTTAGGGTTAGGGTTAGGGTTAGGGTACGGCTTAGGATACGGGTTAGGGTACGGGTGAGGGTGCGGCGTAGCGTATGGGTTAGGGTTAGGGTTAGGGTTAGGGTACGGCTTAGGGTACAGGTTAGGGTACGCGTGAGGGTACGGCGTAGGTTATGGGTTAGGGTTAGGGTTAGGGTTAGGGTTAGTTTTAGGGTTAGGGATTGGTTTAGGGTACGGGTTAGGATTAGCGTACGTGTTAGGGTTAGGTTTTGGGTTAGGGTTAGGATACGCGTTAAGGTTAGGGTATGGGTTAGGGTTAGGGTACACGTTAGGATTAGGGTATTTATTAAACCTATCCCACTCTCTAGATACCACTTAGCACGTAAAGGAATATTATTAGGGATCCAGCCATGGAGAAGATTTTAGTCACTAGGATAAGATAAAGAATAAACACATTATAAAAAAATCACATTAGGATTTTCTTGTTAACCTGTTCCTTAAAACACTAGTGCTTAGGAAATCTAATAGAGGCAAAAGCAATCAAGGGTAGTTTAGGGTTAGGTTTAGGGTTAGGGTTAGTGTTAGGGTTAGGGTACGGCTTAGGGTATGGGATAGGGTACGGGTGAGGGTACGGCGTAGGGTAGGGGTTAGGGTTAGGGTTAGGGTTATGGTTAGGGTATGGCTTAGGGTACGGGTGAGGGTATGGGTGAGGGTACTGCGTAGGGTATTGGTTAGGGTTAGGGTACGGCTTAGGATACGTGTTAGGGTACGGGTTAGGGTACGGCGTAGAGTGTGGGTTAGGGTTAGGGTTAGTGTTAGGGTTAGGGTTACGGTACGTCTTAGGGTACGTGTTAGGGTACGGGTGAGGGTACGGCGTAGGTTATGGGTTAGGGTTAGGGTTAGGGTTAGGGTTAGGGTACGGCTTAGGGTACGGGTGAGGGTACGGCGTAGGTTATGGGTTAGGGTTAGAGTTAGTGTTAGGGTTATGGTTCGGCTTAGGTTATGGGAGAGGGTACAGGTGAGGGTATGGCATGGGGTAGGGGTTAGGGTTAGGTTTAGGGTTAGGGTTAGGGTTAGGGTACGGCTTAGGGTACGGGTGAGGGTATGGGTGAGGATACTGCGTAGGGTATTGGTTAGGGTTAGGGTACGGCTTAGGATACGGGTTAGGGTACGTGTTAGGGTATGGCGTACGCTATGGGTTAGGGTTAGGGTTAGGGTTAGGGTTAGGGTTAGGGTACGGCTTAGGGTACGGGTTAGGGTATGGGTGAGGTTACGGCGTAGGGTATAGTTTAGGGTTAGGGTTAGGGTTAGGGTACGGCTTAGGGTACGGGTTAGGGTACGGGTGAGGGTATGGCGTAGTGTATAGGTTAGGGTTAGAGTTAGGGTTAGGGTATGGCTTAGGGTACGGGTGAGGGTACGGGTGAGGGTACTGTGTAGGGTATTGGTTATGGTTAGGGTACGGCTTAGAATACGGGTTAGGGTACGGTTTAGGGTACGGCGTAGGGTATGGGTTAGGGTTAGGGTTAGGGTTAGGGTTAGGGTACGGCTTAGGGTACGGGTTAGGGTACGGGTGAGGGTACGGCGTAGTGTATAGGTTAGGGTTAGGGTTAGGGTTAGGGTACGGCTTAGGGTATGGGATAGGGTACGGGTGAGGGTACGGCGTAGTGTAGGGGTTAGGTTTAGGGTTAGGGTTAGTGTTAGGGTTAGGGTACGGCTTAGGATATGGGATAGGTTATGGGTGAGGGTACGGCGTAGGGTAGGGGTTAGGGTTAGGTTTAGGGTTAGTGTTACGTTTAGGGTACCGCTTAGGGTATGGGATAGGGTACGGCGTAGGGGAGAGGTTAGGGTTAGGGTTAGGGTTAGGGTACGGCTTAGGAAACGGGTTAGGGTACGGGTGAGGGTGCGGCGTAGCGTATGGGTTAGGGTTAGGGTTAGGGTTAGGGTACGGCTTAGGGTACGGGTTAGGGTACGCGTGAGGGTACGGCGTAAGTTATGGGTTAGGGTTAGGGTTAGGGTTAGGGTTAGTTTTAGGGTTAGGGATTGGTTTAGGGTACGGGTTAGGATTAGCATACTTGTTCGGGTTAGGGTTTTGGTTAGGGTTAGGGTACGCGTTAGGGTTAGGGTATGGGTTAGGTTTAGGGTACACGTTAGGATTAGGGTATTTATTAAACCTATCCCACTCTCTAGATACCACTTAGCACGTAAAGGAATATTATTTGGGGTTCAGCCATGGAGAAGATTTTAGTCACTAGGATAAGATAAAGAATAAACACATTATAAAAAAAATCACATAAGATTTTCTTTTTAACCTGTTCTTTAAAACACTAGTGTTTAGGAAACCTAATGGAGGCAAAAGCAGTAAAGGGTAGTTTAGGGTTAGGGTTAGGGTTAGGGTTAGGGTAGGGCTTAGGATACGGGTGAGGGTACTGGTGAGGGTACTGCGTAGGTTATTGGTTAGGGTTAGGGTACGGCTTAGGATACGGGTTAGGATATGGGTTAGGTTACGGCGTTGGGTATGGGTGAGGGTTAGGGTTAGGGTTAGGGTAAGGCTTTGGGTACGGGTTAGGGTACGGTGAGGGTACGGCGTAGGGTAGAGGTTAGGGTTAGGTTTAGGGTAAGGGTACGGGTTAGGGTATGGCGTAGGGTATGGGTTAGGGTTAGGGTTAGGGTTAGGGTTAGGGTACGGCTTAGGATACGGGTTAGGGTACGGGTGAGGGTACGGCGTAGTGTATGGGTTAGGGTTAGGGTTAGGGTACGTCTTAGGGTACGGGTTAGGGTACGGGTGAGGGTACGGGGTAGGGTAAGGGTTAGGGTTAGGGTTAGGGTTAGTTTTAGGATTAGGGATTGGTTTAGGGTACGGGTTAGGATTAGCGTACGTGTTAGGGTTAGGGTTTGGGTTAGGGTTAGGGTACGCGTTAGGGTTAGGGTATGGGTTAGGGTTAGGGTACACGTTAGGATTAGGGTATTTATTAAACCTATCCCACTCTCTAGATACCACTTAGCACGTAAAGGAATATTATTAGGGATCCAGCCATGGAGAAGATTTTAGTCACTAGGATACGATAAAGAATTAACACATTATAAAAAAATCACATTAGGATTTTCTTTTTAACCTGTTCTTTAAAACACTAGTGCTTAGGAAATCTAATAGAGGCAAAAGCAATCAAGGGTAGTTTAGGGTTAGGGTTAGGGTTAGGGTTAGTGTTAGGGTTAGGGTAGGGCTTAGGGTATGGGATAGGGTACGGGTGAGGGTACGGCGTAGGGTAGGGGTTAGGGTTAGGGTTAGGGTTATGGTTAGGGTATGGCTTAGGGTACAGGTGAGGGTACGGGTGAGGGTACTGCGTAGGGTATTGGTTAGGGTTAGGGTACGGCTTAGGATACGTGTTAGGGTACGGGTTAGGGTACGGCGTAGAGTGTGGGTTAGGGTTAGGGTTAGTTTTAGGGTTAGGGTTACGGTACGTCTTAGGGTACGTGTTAGGGTACGGGTGAGGGTAGGGCGTAGGTTATGGGTTAGGGTTAGGGTTAGGGTTAGGGTTAGGGTACGGCTTAGGATACGGGTTAGGGTACGGGTGAGGGTACGGCGTAGGTTATGGGTTAGGGTTAGGGTTAGTGTTAGGGTTATGGTACGGCTTAGGTTATGGGATAGGGTACAGGTGAGGGTATGGCATAGGGTAGGGGTTAGGGTTAGGTTTAGGGTTAGGGTTAGGGTTAGGGTATGGCTTAGGGTACGGGTGAGGGTATGGGTGAGGATACTGCGTAGGGTATTGGTTAGGGTTAGGGTACGGCTTAGGATACGGGTTAGGGTACGTGTTAGGGTATGGCGTACGCTATGGGTTAGGGTTAGGGTTAGGGTTAGGTTTAGGGTTAGGGTACGGCTTAGTGTACGGGTTAGGGTACGGGTGAGGTTACGGCGTAGGGTATAGTTTAGGGTTAGGGTTAGGGTTAGGGTACGGCTTAGGGTACGGGTTAGGGTACGGGTGAGGGTATGGCGTAGTGTATAAGTTAGGGTTAGGGTTAGGGTTAGGGTATGGCTTAGGGTACGGGTGAGGGTACGGGTGAGGGTACTGTGTAGGGTATTGGTTATGGTTAGAGTACGGCTTAGAATACGGGTTAGGGTACAGTTTAGGGTACGGCGTAGGGTATGGTTTAGGGTTAGGGTTAGGGTTAGGGTACGGCTTAGGGTACGGGTTAGGGTACGGGTGAGGGTACGGCGTAGTGTATAGGTTAGGGTTAGGGTTAGGGTTAGGGTACGGCTTAGGGTATGGGATAGGGTAAGTGTGAGGGTAAGGCGTAGGTTAGGGGTTAGGTTTAGGGTTAGGGTTAGTGTTAGGGTTAGGGTACGGCTTAGGGTATGGGATAGGTTACGGGTGAGGGTACGGCGTAGGGTTGGGGTTAGGGTTAGGTTTAGGGTTAGTGTTAGGTTTAGGGTACCGCTTAGGGTATGGGATAGGGTACGGCGTAGGGTAGCGGTTAGGGTTAGGGTTAGGGTTAGGGTACGGCTTAGGATACGGGTTAGGGTACGGGTGAGGGTGCGTCGTAGCGTATGGGTTAGGGTTAGGGTTAGGGTACGGCTTAGGGTACGGGTTAGGGTACGGGTGAGGGTACTGCGTAGGTTATGGGTTAGGGTTAGGGTTAGGGTTAGGGTTAGTTTTAGGGTTAGGGATTGGTTTAGGGTAAGGGTTAGGATTAGCATACTTGTTCGGTTTAGGGTTTTGGTTAGGGTTAGGGTACGCGTTAGGGTTGGTATGAGTTAGGTTTAGGGTACACGTTAGGATTAGGGTATTTATTAAACCTATCCCACTGTCTAGATACCACTTAGCACGTAAAGGAATATTATTTAGGGTCCAGCCATGGAGAAGATTTTCGTCACTAGGATAAGATAAAGAATAAACACATTATAAAAAAATCACATTAGGATTTTCTTTTTATCCTGTTCCTTAAAACACTCGTGCTTAGGAAATCTAATGGAGGCAAAAGCAGTCAAGGGTAGTTTAGGGTTAGGGTTAGGGTTAGGGTTAGTGTTAGGGTTAGGGTACGGCTTAGGGTATGGGATAGGGTATGGGTGAGGGTATGGCATAGGGTAGGGTTTAGGGTTAGGGTTAGTGTTAGGGTTAGGGTTAGAGTATGGCTTAGGGTACGGTTGAGGGTACTGTGTAGGTCATTGGTTAGGGTTAGGTTAAGGCTTAGGATACAGATTATTGTATGGGTTAGGGTACGGCGCAGGGTATGGGTAAGGGTTAGGGTTAGGGTTAGGGTTAGAGTTAGGGTACGGCTTAGGGTATGCGTTAGGGTACGGGTGAGGGTACAGCATAGTGTATAGGTTAGGGTTAGGGTTAGGGTACGGCTTAGGGTACGGGTTAGGTTACGGGTGAGGGTACGGCATAGGGTATGGTTTAGGGTTAGGGTTAGGGTTAGGGTTAGTGTTAGGGTTAGGGATTGGTTTAGGGAACGGGTTAGGATTAGCGTACGTGTTAGGGGTAGGGTTTGGGTTAGGGTTAGGGTTAGGGTTAGTGTTAGTGTTAGGGTTAGGTTACGGCTTAGCGTATGGGATAGGGTACGGGTGAGGGTACGGCGTAGGGTAGGGGTTAGGTTTAGAGTTAGGGTTTGGGTTTGGGTTAGGGTACGGCTTAGGGTACGGGTGAGGGTACGGGTGAGGGTACTGCGTAGGGTATTGGTTAGGGTTAGGATACGGCTTAGGATACGGGTTAGGGTACGTGTTAGGGTATGGCGTAGGGTATGGGTTAGGGTTAGGGTTAGGTTTAGGGTTAGGGTTAGGTTTAGGGTTAGGGTACGGCTTAGGATACGGGTTAGGGTACGGGTGAAGGTACGGCGTAGCGTATGGGTTAGGGTTAGGGTTAGGGTTAGGGTTAGGGTACGGCTTAGGTTATGGGATAGGGTACAGGTGAGGGTATGGCATAGGGTATGGGTTAGGGTTAGGGTTAGGGTTAGGGTTAGGGTACGGCTTAGGGTACGGGTGAGGGTATGGGTGAGGATACTGCGTAGGGTATTGGTTAGGGTTACGGTACGTCTTAGGATACGGGTTAGGGTACGGGTGAGGGTACGGCATAGATTATGGGTTAGGGTTAGGGTTAGTGTTAGGGTTATAGTACGGCTTAGGTTATGGGATAGGGTACAGGTGAGGGTATGGCATAGGGTAGGGTTTAGGGTTAGGGTTAGGGTTAGGGTTAGGGTTAGGGTACGGCTTAGGGTACGGGTGAGGGTATGGGTGAGGATACTGCATAGGGTATTGGTTAGGGTTAGGGTACGGCTTAGGATACGGGTTAGGGTACGTGTTAGGGTATGGCGTACGGTATGGGTTAGGGTTAGTGTTAGGGTTAGGGTTAGGGTTAGGGTTAGGGTACGGCTTAGGGTACGGGTTAGGGTACGGGTGAGGTTACGGCGTAGGGTATAGTTTAGGGTTAGGGTTAGGGTTAGGGTACGGCTTAGGATACGGGTTAGGGTACAGGTGAGGGTACGGCGTAGCGTATGGTTTAGGGTTAGGGTTAGGGTTAGGGTACGGCTTAGGGTACGGGTTAGGGTACGGGTGAGGGTACGGTGTAGGTTATGGGTTAGGGTTAGGGTTAGGGTTAGGGTTAGTTAGGGTTAGGGTTAGGGTTAGGGTTAGGGTTAGGGTTAGGGTTAGGGTTAGGGTTAGGGTTAGGGTTAGGGTTAGGGTATGGGTTAGGTTTAGGGTACACTTTAGGATTAGGGTATTTATTAAACCTATCCCACTCTCTAGATACCACTTAGCACGTAAAGGAATATTATTTGGGGTTCAGCCATGGAGAAGATTTTAGTCACTAGGATAAGATAAAGAATAAACACATTATAAAAAAATCACATAAGGTTTTCTTTTTAACCTGTTCCTTAAAACACTAGTGTTTAGGAAATCTAATGGAGGCAAAAGCA
This sequence comes from Eubalaena glacialis, assembly GCF_028564815.1. NCBI lineage: Eukaryota > Metazoa > Chordata > Mammalia > Artiodactyla > Balaenidae > Eubalaena > Eubalaena glacialis. The sequence goes on from NW_026871268.1 coordinate 116,626, forward strand.
GTAAAGGGTAGTTTAGGGTTAGGGTTAGGGTTAGGGTTAGGGTAGGGCTTAGGATACGGGTGAGGGTACTGGTGAGCGTACTGCGTAGGTTATTGCTTAGGGTTAGGGTACGGCTTAGGATACGGGTTAGGATATGGGTTAGGTTACGGCATTGGGTATGGGTGAGGGATAGGGTTAGGGTTAGGGTAAGGCTTTGGGTACGGGTTAGGGTACGGGTGAGGGTACGGCGTAGGGTAGAGGTTAGGGTTAGGTTTAGGATTAGGGTACGGCTTAGGGTACGGGTTAGGGTACGGGTGAGGGTACGGTGTAGTGTATAGGTTAGGGTTAGGGTTAGGGTACGGCTTAGGGTACGGGTTAGGTTATGGCGTAGGGTATGGGTTAGGGTTAGGGTTAGTGTTAGTGTTAGGGTTAGGGTACGGCTTAGGGTACGGGTGAGGGTACGGGTGAGGGTACTGCGTAGGGTATTGGTTAGGGTTAGGATATGGCTTAGGATACGGGTTAGGGTATGGGTTAGGGTATGGCGTAGGGTATGGGTTAGGCTTAGGGTTAGGGTTAGGGTTAGGGTTAGGGTACGGCTTAGGATACGGGTAAGGGTACGGGTGAGGGTACGGCGTAGCATATGGGTTAGGGTTAGGGTTAGGGTACGTCTTAGGGTACGGGTTAGGGTACGGGTGAGGGTACGGCGTAGGGTAAGGGTTAGGGTTAGGGTTAGGGTTAGGGTTAGTTTTAGGGTTAGGGATTGGTTTAGGGTACGGTTTAGGATTAGCGTACGTGTTAGGGTTAGGTTTTGGGTTAGGGTTAGGGTACGCGTTAGGGTTAGGGTATGGGTTAGGGTTAGGGTACACGTTAGGATTAGGGTATTTATTAAACCTATCCCACTCTCTAGATACCACTTAGCACGTGAAGGAATATTATTAGGGATCCAGCCATGGAGAAGATTTTAGTCACTAGGAAAAGATAAAGAATAAACACATTATAAAAAAATCACATTAGGATTTTCTTTTTAACCTGTTCCTTAAAACACTAGTGCTTAGGAAATCTAATAGAGGCAAAAGCAACCAAGGGTAGTTTAGGGTTAGGGTTAGGGTTAGGGTTAGTGTTAGGGTTAGGGTACGGGTTAGGGTATGGGATAGGGTACGGGTGAGGGTACGGCGTAGGGTAGGGGTTAGGGTTAGGGTTAGGGTTATGGTTAGGGTATGGCTTAGGGTACGGGTGAGGGTACGGGTGAGGGTACTGCATAGGTTATGGGTTAGGGTTAGGGTTAGGGTTAGGGTACGGCTTAGGGTACGGGTTAGGGTACGGGTGAGGTTACGGCGTAGGGTATAGTTTAGGGTTAGGGTTAGGGTTAGGGTACAGCTTAGGGTACGGGTTAGGGTACGGGTGAGGTTATGGCGTAGTGTATAAGTTAGGGTTAGGGTTAGGGTTAGGGTATGGCTTAGGGTACGGGTGAGGGTACGGGTGAGGGTACTGTGTAGGGTATTGGTTATGGTTAGAGTACGGCTTAGAATACGGGTTAGGGTACAGTTTAGGGTACGGCGTAGGGTATGGGTTAGGGTTAGGGTTAGGGTTAGGGTACGGCTTAGGGTACGGGTTAGGGTACGGGTGAGGGTACGGCGTAGTGTATAGGTTAGGGTTAGGGTTAGGGTTAGGGTACGGCTTAGGGTATGGGATAGGGTACGGGTGAGGGTAAGGCGTAGGGTAGGGGTTAGGGTTAGGTTTAGGGTTAGTGTTAGGTTTAGGGTACCGCTTAGTGTATGGGATAGGGTACGGCGTAGGGTAGCGGTTAGGGTTAGGGTTAGGGTTAGGGTACGGCTTAGGATACGGGTTAGGGTACGGGTGAGGGTGCGGCGTAGCGTATGGGTTAGGGTTAGGGTTATGGTACGGCTTAGGGTACGGGTTAGGGTACGGGTGAGGGTACTGCGTAGGTTATGGGTTAGGGTTAGGGTTAGGGTTAGGGTTAGTTTTAGGGTTAGGGATTGGTTTAGGGTAAGGGTTAGGATTAGCATACTTGTTCGGTTTAGGGTTTTGGTTAGGGTTAGGGTACGCGTTAGGGTTGGTATGGGTTAGGTTTAGGGTACACGTTAGGATTAGGGTATTTATTAAACCTATCCCACTGTCTAGATACCACTTAGCACGTAAAGGAATATTATTTAGGGTCCAGCCATGGAGAAGATTTTCGTCACTAGGATAAGATAAAGAATAAACACATTATAAAAAAATCACATTAGGATTTTCTTTTTATCCTGTTCCTTAAAACAGTAGTGCTTAGGAAATCTAATGGAGGCAAAAGCAGTCAAGGGTAGTTTAGGGTTAGGGTTAGGGTTAGGGTTAGTGTTAGGGTTAAGGTACGGCTTAGGGTATGGGATAGGGTAAGGGTGAGGGTACGGCATAGGGTAGGGTTTAGGGTTAGGGTTAGTGTTAGGGTTAGGGTTAGAGTATGGCTTAGGGTACGGTTGAGGGTACTGTGTAGGTCATTGGTTAGGGTTAGGTTAAGGCTTAGGGTACTGGTTATTGTATGGGTTAGGGTACGGCGCAGGGTATGGGTAAGGTTTAGGGTTAGGGTTAGGGTTAGAGTTAGGGTACGGCTTAGGGTATGGGTTAGGGTACGGGTGAGGGTACGGCATAGTGTATAGGTTAGGGTTAGGGTTAGGGTACGGCTTAGGGTACGGGTTAGGTTACGGGTGAGGGTACGGCATAGGGTATGGTTTAGGGTTAGGGTTAGGGTTAGGGTTAGTGTTAGTGTTAGGGTTAGGTTACGGCTTAGCGTATGGGATAGGGTACGGGTGAGGGTACGGCGTAGGGTAGGGGTTAGGTTTAGAGTTAGGGTTTGGGTTTGGGTTAGGGTACGGCTTAGGGTACGGGTGAGGGTACGGGTGAGGGTACTGCGTAGGGTATTGGTTAGGGTTAGGATACGGCTTAGGATACGGGTTAGGGTACGTGTTAGGGTATGGCGTAGGGTATGGGTTAGGGTTAGGGTTAGGTTTAGGGTTAGGGTTAGGTTTAGGGTTAGGGTACGGCTTAGGATACGGGTTAGGGTACGGGTGAAGGTACGGCGTAGCGTATGGGTTAGGGTTAGGGTTAGGGTTAGGGTTAGGGTACGGCTTAGGTTATGGGATAGGGTACAGGTGAGGGTTTGGCATAGGGTATGGGTTAGGGTTAGGGTTAGGGTTAGGGTTAGGGTACGGCTTAGGGTACGGGTGAGGGTATGGGTGAGGATACTGCGTAGGGTATTGGTTAGGGTTACGGTACGTCTTAGGATACGGGTTAGGGTACGGGTGAGGGTACGGCATAGGTTATGGGTTAGGGTTAGGGTTAGTGTTAGGGTTATAGTACGGCTTAGGTTATGGGATAGGGTACAGGTGAGGGTATGGCATAGGGTAGGGTTTAGGGTTAGGGTTAGGGTTAGGGTTAGGGTTAGGGTACGGCTTAGGGTACGGGTGAGGGAATGGGTGAGGATACTGCATAGGGTATTGGTTAGGGTTAGGGTACGGCTTAGGATACGGGTTAGGGTACGTGTTAGGGTTTGGCGTACGGTATGGGTTAGGGTTAGGGTTAGGGTTAGGGTTAGGGTTAGGGTTAGGGTACGGCTTAGGGTACGGGTTAGGGTACGGGTGAGGTTACGGCGTAGGGTATAGTTTAGGGTTAGGGTTAGGGTTAGGGTACGGCTTAGGATACGGGTTAGGGTACAGGTGAGGGTACGGCGTAGCGTATGGTTTAGGGTTAGGGTTAGGGTTAGGGTACGGCTTAGGGTACGGGTTAGGGTACGGGTGAGGGTACGGTGTAGGTTATGGGTTAGGGTTAGGGTTAGGGTTAGGGTTAGTTTTAGGGTTAGGGATTGGTTTAGGGTACGGGTTAGGATTAGCATACGTGTTCGGGTTAGGGTTTTGGTTAGGGTTAGGGTACGCGTTAGGGTTAGGGTATGGGTTAGGTTTAGGGTACACTTTAGGATTAGGGTATTTATTAAACCTATCCCACTCTCTAGATACCACTTAGCACGTAAAGGAATATTATTTGGGGTTCAGCCATGGAGAAGATTTTAGTCACTAGGATAAGATAAAGAATAAACACATTATAAAAAAATCACATAAGGTTTTCTTTTTAACCTGTTCCTTAAAACACTAGTGTTTAGGAAATCTAATGGAGGCAAAAGCAGTAAAGGGTAGTTTAGGGTTAGGGTTAGGGTTAGGGTTAGGTTAGGGCTTAGGATACGGGTGAGGGTACTGGTGAGGGTACTGCGTAGGTTATTGGTTAGGGTTAGGGTACGGCTTAGGATACGGGTTAGGATATGTGTTAGGTTACGGCATTGGGTATGGGTGAGGGTTAGGGTTAGGGTTAGGGTAAGGCTTTGGGTACGGGTTAGGGTACGGGTGAGGGTACGGCGTAGGGTAGAGGTTAGGGTTAGGTTTAGGATTAGGGTACGGCTTAGGGTACGGGTTAGGGTACGGGTGAGGGTACGGCGTAGTGTATAGGTTAGGGTTAGGGTTAGGGTACGGCTTAGGGTACGGGTTAGGTTACGGCGTAGGGTATGGTTTAGGGTTAGGGTTAGTGTTAGTGTTAGGGTTAGGGTACGGCTTAGCGTATGGGATAGGGTACGGGTGAGGGTACGGCGTAGGGTAGGGGTTAGGGTTAGAGTTAGGGTTAGGGTTGGGGTTAGGGTACGGCTTAGGGTACGGGTGAGGGTACGGGTGAGGGTACTGCGTAGGGTATTGGTTAGGGTTAGGATATGGCTTAGGATACGGGTTACGGTATGGGTTAGGGTATGGCGTAGGGTATGGGTTAGGATTAGGGTTAGGGTTAGGGTTAGGGTTAGGGTACGGCTTAGGATACGGGTAAGGGTACGGGTGAGGGTACGGCGTAGCATATGGGTTAGGGTTAGGGTTAGGGTACGTCTTAGGGTACGGGTTAGGGTACGGGTGAGGGTACGGCGTAGGGTAAGGGTTAGGGTTAGGGTTAGGGTTAGGGTTAGTTTTAGGGTTAGGGATTGGTTTAGGGTACGGGTTAGGATTAGCGTACGTGTTAGGGTTAGGTTTTGGGTTAGGGTTAGGGTACGCGTTAGGGTTAGGGTATGGGTTAGGGTTAGGGTACACGTTAGGATTAGGGTATTTATTAAACCTATCCCACTCTCTAGATACCACTTAGCACGTGAAGGAATATTATTAGGGATCCAGCCATGGAGAAGATTTTAGTCACTAGGAAAAGATAAAGAATAAACACATTATAAAAAAATCACATTAGGATTTTCTTTTTAACCTGTTCCTTAAAACACTAGTGCTTAGGAAATCTAATAGAGGCAAAAGCAATCAAGGGTAGTTTAGGGTTAGGGTTAGGGTTAGGGTTAGTGTTAGGGTTAGGTTACGGGTTAGGGTATGGGATAGGGTACGGGTGAGGGTACGGCGTAGGGTAGGGGTTAGGGTTAGGGTTAGGGTTACGGTTAGGGTATGGCTTAGGGTACGGGTGAGGGTACGGGTGAGGGTACTGCATAGGTTATGGGTTAGGGTTAGGGTTAGGGTTAGGGTTAGGGTACGGCTTAGGATACGGGTTAGGGTACGGGTGAGGGTACGGCGTAGGTTATGGGTTAGGGTTAGGGTTAGTGTTAGGTTTATTGTACGGCTTAGGTTATGGGATAGGGTACAGGTGAGGGTATGGCATAGGGTAAGGGTTAGGGTTAGGTTTAGGGTTAGGGTTAGGTTTAGGGTACGGCTTAGGGTACGGGTGAGGGTATGGGTGAGGATACTGCGTAGGGTATTGTTTAGGGTTAGGGTACGGCTTAGGATACGGGTTAGGGTACGTGTTAGGGTATGGCGTACGCTATGGGTTAGGGTTAGGGTTAGGGTTAGGGTTAGGGTTAGGGTACGGCTTAGGGTACGGGTTAGGGTACGGGTGAGGTTACGGCGTAGGGTATAGTTTAGGGTTAGGGTTAGGGTTAGGGTACGGCTTAGGGTACGGTTTAGGGTACGGGTGAGGGTATGGCGTAGTGTATAAGTTAGGGTTAGGGTTAGGGTTAGGGTATGGCTTAGGGTACGGGTGAGGGTACGGGTGAGGGTAATGTGTAGGGTATTGGTTATGGTTAGGGTACGGCTTAGAATACGGGTTAGGGTACAGTTTAGGGTACGGCGAAGGGTATGGGTTAGGTTTAGGGTTAGGGTTAGGGTACGGCTTAGGGTACGGATTAGGGTACGGGTGAGGGTACGGCGTAGTGTATAGGTTAGGGTTAGGGTTAGGGTTAGGGTACGGCTTAGGGTATGGGATAGGGTACGGGTGAGGGTAAGGCGTAGGGTAGGGGTTAGGTTTAGGGTTAGGGTTAGTGTTAGGGTTAGGGTACGGCTTAGGGTATGGGATAGGTTACGGGTGAGGGTACGGCGTAGGGTAGGGGTTAGGGTTAGGTTTAGGGTTAGTGTTAGGGTTAGGGTACCGCTTAGGGTATGGGATAGGGTACGGCGTAGGGTAGCGGTTAGGGTTAGGGTTAGGGTTAGGGTACGGCTTAGGATACGGGTTAGGGTACGGGTGAGGGTGCGGCGTAGCGTATGGGTTAGGGTTAGGGTTAGGGTACGGCTTAGGGTACGGGTTAGGGTACGGGTGAGGGTACTGCGTAGGTTATGGGTTAGGGTTAGGGTTAGGGTTAGGGTTAGTTTTAGGGTTAGGGATTGGTTTAGGGTAAGGGTTAGGATTAGCATACTTGTTCGGGTTAGGGTTTTGGTTAGGGTTAGGGTACGCGTTAGGGTTGGTATGTGTTAGGTTTAGGGTACACGTTAGGATTAGGGTATTTATTAAACCGATCCCACTCTCTAGATACCACTTAGCACGTAAAGGAATATTATTTAGGGTCCAGCCATGGAGAATATTTTCGTCACTAGGATAAGATAAAGAATAAACACATTATAAAAAAATCACATTAGGATTTTCTTTTTAACCTGTTCCTTAAAACACTAGTGCTTAGGAAATCTAATGGAGGCAAAAGCAGTCAAGGGTAGTTTAGGGTTAGGGTTAGGGTTAGGGTTAGTGTTAGGGTTAGGGTACGGCTTAGGGTATGGGATAGGGTATGGGTGAGGGTACGGCATAGGGTAGGGTTTAGGGTTAGGGTTAGTGTTAGGGTTAGGGTTAGGGTATGGCTTAGGGTACGGGTGAGGGTACTGTGTAGGTCATTGGTTAGGGTTAGGTTAAGGCTTAGGATACAGGTTATTGTATGGGTTAGGGTACGGTGCAGGGTATGGGTAAGTGTTAGGGTTAGGGTTAGGGTTAGAGTTAGGGTACGGCTTAGGGTACGGGTTAGGGTACGGGTGAGGGTACGGCGTAGTGTATAGGTTAGGGTTAGGGTTAGGGTACGGCTTAGGGTACGGGTTAGGTTACGGCGTAGGGTATGGGTTAGGGTTAGGGTTAGGGTTAGTGTTAGTGTTAGGGTTAGGGTACGGCTTAGCGTATGGGATAGGGTACGGGTGAGGGTACGGCGTAGAGTAGGGGTTAGGGTTAGAGTTAGGGTTAGGGTTGGGGTTAGGGTACGGCTTAGGGTACGTGTGAGGGTACGGGTGAGGGTACTGCGTAGGGTATTGGTTAGGGTTAGGATATGGCTTAGGATACGGGTTAGGGTATGGGTTAGGGTATGGCGTAGGGTATGGGTTAGGCTTAGGGTTAGGGTTAGGGTTAGGGTTAGGGTACGGCTTAGGATACGGGTAAGGGTACGGGTGAGGGTACGGCGTAGCATATGGGTTAGGGTTAGGGTTAGGGTACGTCTTAGGGTACGGGTTAGGGTACGGGTGAGGGTACGGCGTAGGGTAAGGGTTAGGGTTAGGGTTAGGTTTAGGGTTAGTTTTAGGGTTAGGGATTGGTTTAGGGTACGGTTTAGGATTAGCGTACGTGTTAGGGTTAGGTTTTGGGTTAGGGTTAGGGTACGCGTTAGGGTTAGGGTATGGGTTAGGGTTAGGGTACACGTTAGGATTAGGGTATTTATTAAACCTATCCCACTCTCTAGATACCACTTAGCACGTGAAGGAATATTATTAGGGATACAGCCATGGAGAAGATTTTAGTCACTAGGAAAAGATAAAGAATAAACACATTATAAAAAAATCACATTAGGATTTTCTTTTTAACCTGTTCCTTAAAACACTAGTGCTTAGGAAATCTAATAGAGGCAAAAGCAATCAAGGGTAGTTTAGGGTTAGGGTTAGGGTTAGGGTTAGTGTTAGGGTTAGGGTACGGCTTAGGGTATGGGATAGGGTACGGGTGAGGGTACGGCGTAGGGTAGGGTTTAGGGTTAGGGTTAGGGTTAGGGTACGGCTTAGGATACGGGTTAGGGTACGGGTGAGGGTAAGGCGTAGGTTATGGGTTAGGGTTAGGGTTAGTGTTAGGGTTATGGTACGGCTTAGGTTATGGGATAGGGTACAGGTTAGGGTATGGCATAGGGTAGGGGTTAGGGTTAGGTTTAGGGTTAGGGTTAGGGTTAGGGTACGGCTTAGGGTACGGGTGAGGGTATGGGTGAGGATACTGCGTAGGGTATTGGTTAGGGTTAGGGTACGGCTTAGGATACGGGTTAGGGTACGTGTTAGGGTATGGCGTACGCTATGGGTTAGGGTTAGGGTTAGGGTTAGGGTTAGGGTTAGGGTACGGCTTAGGGTACGGGTTAGGGTACGGGTGAGGTTACGGCGTAGGGTATAGTTTAGGGTTAGGGTTAGGGTTATGGTACGGCTTAGGGTACGGGTTAGGGTACGGGTGAGGGTATGGCGTAGTGTATAAGTTAGGGTTAGGGTTAGGGTTAGGGTATGGCTTAGGGTACGGGTGAGGGTACGGGTGAGGGTACTGTGTAGGGTATTGGTTATGGTTAGGGTACGGCTTAGAATAAGGGTTAGGGTACAGTTTAGGGTACGGCGTAGGGTATGGGTTAGGGTTAGGGTTAGGGTTAGGGTACGGCTTAGGGTACGGGTTAGGGTACGGGTGAGGGTACGGCGTAGTGTATAGGTTAGGGTTAGGGTTAGGGTTAGGGTACGGCTTAGGGTATGGGATAGGGTACGGGTGAGGGTAAGGCGTAGGGTAGGGGTTAGGTTTAGGGTTAGGGTTAGTGTTAGGGTTAGGGTACGGCTTAGGGTATGGGATAGGTTACGGGTGAGGGTACGGCGTAGGGTAGGGGTTAGGGTTAGGTTTAGGGTTAGTGTTAGGGTTAGGGTACCGCTTAGGGTATGGGATAGGGTACGGCGTAGGGTAGCGGTTAGGGTTAGGGTTAGGGTTAGGGTACGGCTTAGGATACGGGTTAGGGTACGGGTGAGGGTGCGGCGTAGCGTATGGGTTAGGGTTAGGGTTAGGGTACGGCTTAGGGTACGGGTTAGGGTACGGGTGAGGGTACTGCGTAGGTTATGGGTTAGGGTTAGGGTTAGGGATAGGGTTAGTTTTAGGGTTAGGGATTGGTTTAGGGTAAGGGTTAGGATTAGCATACTTGTTCGGGTTAGGGTTTTGGTTAGGTTTAGGGTACGCGTTAGGGTTGGTATGGGTTAGGTTTAGGGTACACGTTAGGATTAGGGTATTTATTAAACCTATCCCACTCTCTAGATACCACTTAGCACGTAAAGGAATATTATTTAGGGTTCAGCCATGGAGAAGATTTTCGTCACTAGGATAAGATAAAGAATAAACACATTATAAAAAAATCACATTAAGATTTTCTTTTTATCCTGTTCCTTAAAACACTCGTGCTTAGGAAATCTAATGGAGGCAAAAGCAGTCAAGGGTAGTTTAGGGTTAGGGTTAGGGTTAGGGTTAGTGTTAGGGTTAGGGTACGGCTTAGGGTATGGGATAGGGTATGGGTGAGGGTACGGCATAGGGTAGGGTTTAGGGTTAGGGTTAGTGTTAGGGTTAGGGTTAGGGTATGGCTTAGGGTACGGGTGAGGGTACTGTGTAGGTCATTGGTTAGGGTTAGGTTAAGGCTTAGGATACAGGTTATTGTATGGGTTAGGGTACGGTGCAGGGTATGGGTAAGTGTTAGGGTTAGGGTTAGGGTTAGAGTTAGGGTACGGCTTAGGGTACGGGTTAGGGTACGGGTGAGGGTACGGCGTAGTGTATAGGTTAGGGTTAGGGTTAGGGTACGGCTTAGGGTACGGGTTAGGTTACGGCGTAGGGTATGGGTTAGGGTTAGGGTTAGGGTTAGTGTTAGTGTTAGGGTTAGGGTACGGCTTAGCGTATGGGATAGGGTACGGGTGAGGGTACATCGTAGAGTAGGGGTTAGGGTTAGAGTTAGGGTTAGGGTTGGGGTTAGGGTACGGCTTAGGGTACGTGTGAGGGTACGGGTGAGGGTACTGCGTAGGGTATTGGTTAGGGTTAGGATATGGCTTAGGATACGGGTTAGGGTATGGGTTAGGGTATGGCGTAGGGTATGGGTTAGGCTTAGGGTTAGGGTTAGGGTTAGGGTTAGGGTACGGCTTAGGATACGGGTAAGGGTACGGGTGAGGGTACGGCGTAGCATATGGGTTAGGGTTAGGGTTAGGGTACGTCTTAGGGTACGGGTTAGGGTACGGGTGAGGGTACGGCGTAGGGTAAGGGTTAGGGTTAGGGTTAGGTTTAGGGTTAGTTTTAGGGTTAGGGATTGGTTTAGGGTACGGTTTAGGATTAGCGTACGTGTTAGGGTTAGGTTTTGGGTTAGGGTTAGGGTACGCGTTAGGGTTAGGGTATGGGTTAGGGTTAGGGTACACGTTAGGATTAGGGTATTTATTAAACCTATCCCACTCTCTAGATACCACTTAGCACGTGAAGGAATATTATTAGGGATCCAGCCATGGAGAAGATTTTAGTCACTAGGAAAAGATAAAGAATAAACACATTATAAAAAAATCACATTAGGATTTTCTTTTTAACCTGTTCCATAAAACACTAGTGCTTAGGAAATCTAATAGAGGCAAAAGCAATCAAGGGTAGTTTAGGGTTAGGGTTAGGGTTAGGGTTAGTGTTAGGGTTAGGGTACGGCTTAGGGTATGGGATAGGGTACGGGTGAGGGTACGGCGTAGGGTAGGGTTTAGGGTTAGGGTTAGGGTTAGGGTACGGCTTAGGATACGGGTTAGGGTACGGGTGAGGGTAAGGCGTAGGTTATGGGTTAGGGTTAGGGTTAGTGTTAGGGTTATGGTACGGCTTAGGTTATGGGATAGGGTACAGGTGAGGGTATGGCATAGGGTAGGGGTTAGGGTTAGGTTTAGGGTTAGGGTTAGGGTTAGGGTACGGCTTAGGGTACGGGTGAGGGTATGGGTGAGGATACTGCGTAGGGTATTGGTTAGGGTTAGGGTACGGCTTAGGATACGGGTTAGGGTACGTGTTAGAGTATGGCGTACGCTATGGGTTAGGGTTAGGGTTAGGGTTAGGGTTAGGGTTAGGGTACGGCTTAGGGTACGGGTTAGGGTACGGGTGAGGTTACGGCGTAGGGTATAGTTTAGGGTTAGGGTTAGGGTTATGGTACGGCTTAGGGTACGGGTTAGGGTACGGGTGAGGGTATGGCGTAGTGTATAAGTTAGGGTTAGGGTTAGGGTTAGGGTATGGCTTAGGGTACGGGTGAGGGTACGGGTGAGGGTACTGTGTAGGGTATTGGTTATGGTTAGGGTACGGCTTAGAATAAGGGTTAGGGTACAGTTTAGGGTACGGCGTAGGGTATGGGTTAGGGTTAGGGTTAGGGTTAGGGTACGGCTTAGGGTACGGGTTAGGGTACAGTTTAGGGTACGGCGTAGTGTATAGGTTAGGGTTAGGGTTAGGGTTAGGGTACGGCTTAGGGTATGGGATAGGGTACGGGTGAGGGTAAGGCGTAGGGTAGGGGTTAGGTTTAGGGTTAGGGTTAGTGTTAGGGTTAGGGTACGGCTTAGGGTATGGGATAGGTTACGGGTGAGGGTACGGCGTAGGGTAGGGGTTAGGGTTAGGTTTAGGGTTAGTGTTAGGGTTAGGGTACCGCTTAGGGTATGGGATAGGGTACGGCGTAGGGTAGCGGTTAGGGTTAGGGTTAGGGTTAGGGTACGGCTTAGGATACGGGTTAGGGTACGGGTGAGGGTGCGGCGTAGCGTATGGGTTAGGGTTAGGGTTAGGGTACGGCTTAGGGTACGGGTTAGGGTACGGGTGAGGGTACTGCGTAGGTTATGGGTTAGGGTTAGGGTTAGGGTTAGGGTTAGTTTTAGGGTTAGGGATTGGTTTAGGGTAAGGGTTAGGATTAGCATACTTGTTCGGGTTAGGGTTTTGGTTAGGTTTAGGGTACGCGTTAGGGTTGGTATGGGTTAGGTTTAGGGTACACGTTAGGATTAGGGTATTTATTAAACCTATCCCACTCTCTAGATACCACTTAGCACGTAAAGGAATATTATTTAGGGTTCAGCCATGGAGAAGATTTTCGTCACTAGGATAAGATAAAGAATAAACACATTATAAAAAAATCACATTAGGATTTTCTTTTTATCCTGTTCCTTAAAACACTCGTGCTTAGGAAATCTAATGGAGGCAAAAGCAGTCAAGGGTAGTTTAGGGTTAGGGTTAGGGTTAGGGTTAGTGTTAGGGTTAGGGTACGGCTTAGGGTATGGGATAGGGTATGGGTGAGGGTACGGCATAGGGTAGGGTTTAGGGTTAGGGTTAGTGTTAGGGTTAGGGTTAGAGTATGGCTTAGGGTACGGGTGAGGGTACTGTGTAGGTCATTGGTTAGGGTTAGGTTAAGGCTTAGGATACAGGTTATTGTATGGGTTAGGGTACGGCGCAGGGTATGGGTAAGGGTTAGGGTTAGGGTTAGAGTTAGGGTACGGCTTAGGATACGGCTTAGGGTACGGGTGAGGGTACGTGTGAGGGTACTGCGTAGGGTATTGGTTAGGGTTAGGATACGGCTTAGGATACGGGTTAGGGTACGGGTTAGGGTATGGCGTGGGGTATGGTTTAGGGTTAGGGTTAGGGTTAGGGTTAGTTTTAGGGTTAGGGATTGGTTTAGGGTATGGGTTAGGATTAGCGTACGTTTTAGGGTTAGGGTTTGGGTTAGGGTTAGGGTACGCATTAGGGTTAGGGTTAGGGTACACGTTAGGATTAGGGTATTTATTAAACCTATCCCACTCTCTAGATACCACTTAGCACGTAAAGGAATATTATTTAGGGTCCAGCCATGGAGAAGATTTTCGTTACTAGGATAAGATAAAGAATAAACACATTATAAAAAAATCACATTAGGATTTTCTTTTTAACCTGTTCCTTAAAACACTAGTGCTTAGGAAATCTAATGGAGGGAAAAGCAGTCAAGGGTAGTTTAGGGTTAGGGTTAGGGTTAGGGTTAGTGTTAGGGTTAGGGTACGGCTTAGGGTATGGGATAGGGTATGGGTGATGGTACGGCATAGGGTAGGGTTTAGGGTTAGGGTTAGTGTTAGGGTTAGGGTTAGGGTATGGCTTAGGGTACGGGTGAGGGTACTGTGTAGGTCATTGGTTAGGGTTAGGTTAAGGCTTAGGATACAGGTTATTGTATGGGATAGGGTACGGCGCAGGGTATGGGTAAGGGTTAGGGTTAGGGTTAGGGTTAGAGTTAGGGTATGGCTTAGGGTACGGGTTAGGGTATGGGTGAGGGTACGGCGTAGTGTATAGATTAGGGTTAGGGTTAGGGTACGGCTTTGGGTACGGGTTAGGTTATGGGTGAGGGTACGGCGTAGGGTATGGGTTAGGGTTAGGGTTAGGGTTAGTGTTAGTGTTAGGGTTAGGGTACGGCTTAGCGTATGGGATAGGGTACGGGTGAGGGTACGGCGTAGGGTAGGGGTTAGGGTTAGAGTTAGGGTTAGGGTTGGGGTTAGGGTATGGCTTAGGGTACGGGTGAGGGTACGGGTGAGGGTACTGCGTAGGGTATTGGTTAGGGTTAGGATACGGCTTAGGATACGAGTTAGGGTACGGGTTAGGGTATGGCGTAGGGTATGGGTTAGGGTTAGGGTTAGGGTTAGGGTTAGGGTTAGGGTACGGCTTAGGATACGGGTTACGGTACGGGTGAGGGTACGGCGTAGCGTATGGGTTAGGGTTAGGGTTAGGGTACGTCTTAGGGTACGGGTTAGGGTACGGGTGAGGGTACGGCGTAGGGTAAGGGTTAGGGTTAGGGTTAGGGTTAGGGTTAGTTTTAGGGTTAGGGATTGGTTTAGGGTACGGGTTAGGATTAGCGTACGTGTTAGGGTTAGGTTTTTTGTTAGGGTTAGGGTACGCGTTAGGGTTAGGGTATGGGTTAGGTTTAGGGTACACGTTAGGATTAGGGTATTTATTAAACCTATCCCACTCTCTAGATACCACTTAGCACGTAAAGGAATATTATTAGGGATCCAGCCATGGAGAAGATTTTAGTCACTAGGATAAGATAAAGAATAAACACATTATAAAAAAATCACATTAGGATTTTCTTTTTAACCTGTTCCTTAAAACACTAGTGCTTAGGAAATCTAATAGAGGCAAAAGCAATCAAGGGTAGTTTAGGGTTAGGGTTAGGGTTAGGGTTAGTGTTAGGGTTAGGGTACGGCTTAGGGTATGGGATAGGGTACGGATGAGGGTACGGCGTAGGGTAGGGGTTAGGGTTAGGGTTAGGGTACGGCTTAGGGTACGGGTTAGGTTACGGGTGAGGGTACGGCATAGGGTATGGGTTAGAGTTAGGGTTAGGGTTAGTGTTAGTGTTAGGGTTAGGGTACGGCTTAGCGTATGGGATAGGGTACGGGTGAGGGTACGGCGTAGGGTAGGGGTTAGGGTTAGGGTTAGGGTTAGGGTTAGGGTATGGCTTAGGGTACGGGTGAGGGTACTGCGTAGGGTATTGGTTAGGGTTAGGGTACGGCTTAGGATACGTGTTAGGGTACGGGTTAGGGTACGGTGTAGAGTGTGGGTTAGGGTTAGGGTTAGTGTTAGGGTTAGGGTTACGGTACGTCTTAGGGTACGTGTTAGGGTACGGGTGAGGGTACGGCGTAGGTTATCGGTTAGGGTTAGGGTTAGGGTTAGGGTTAGGGTACGGCTTAGGATACGGGTTAGGGTACGGGTTAGGGTACGGGTGAGGGTATGGCATAGTGTATAGGTTACGGTTAGGGTTAGTTTTAGGGTATGGCTTAGGGTACGGTGAGGGTACGGGTGAGGGTACTGTGTAGGGTATTGGTTATGGTTAGGGTATGGCTTAGAATACGGGTTAGGGTACGGGTTAGGGTACGGCGTAGGGTATGGGTTAGGGTTAGGGTTAGGGTTAGGGTTAGGGTACGGCTTAGGGTACGGGTTAGGGTACGGGTGAGGGTACGGCGTAGTGTATAGGTTAGGGTTAGGGTTAGGGTTAGGGTACGGCTTAGGGTACGGGTTAGGGTACGGGTGAGGGTATGGCGTAGTGTATAGGTTAGGGTTAGGGTTAGGTTTAGGGTACGGCTTAGGGTATGGGATAGGTTACAGGTGAGGGTACGGCGTAGGGTAGGGGTTAGGTTTAGGGTTAGGGTTAGTGTTAGGGTTAGCGTACGGCTTAGGGTATGGGATAGGTTACGGGTGAGGGTACGGCGTAGGGTAGGGGTTAGGGTTAGGTTTAGGGTTAGTGTTAGGGTTAGGGTACTGCTTAGGGTATGGGATAGGGTACGGCGTAGGGTAGCGGTTAGTGTTAGGGTTAGGGTTAGGGTTAGGGTACGGCTTAGGATACGGGTTAGGGTACGGGTGAGGGTACGGCGTAGCGTATGGGTTAGGGTTAGGGTTAGGGTTAGGGTACGGCTTAGGTTACGGGTTAGGGTTAGGGTTAGGGTTAGGGTTAGGGTTAGGGTTAGTTTTAGGGTTAGGGATTGGTTTAGGGTACGGGTTAGGATTAGCATACTTGTTCGGGTTAGGGTTTTGGTTAGGGTTAGGGTACGCGTTAGGGTTAGGGTATGGGTTAGGTTTAGGGTACACTTTAGGATTAGGGTATTTATTAAACCTATCCCACTCTCTAGATACCACTTAGCACGTAAAGGAATATTATTTGGGGTTCAGCCATGGAGAAGATTTTAGTCACTAGGATAAGATAAAGAATAAACACATTATAAAAAAATCACATAAGGTTTTCTTTTTAACCTGTTCCTTAAAACACTAGTGTTTAGGAAATCTAATGGAGGCAAAAGCAGTCAAGGGTAGTTTAGGGTTAGGGTTAGGGTTAGGGTTAGTGTTAGGGTTAGGGTACGGCTTAGGGTATGGGATAGGGTATGGGTGAGGGTACGGCATAGGGTAGGGTTTAGGGTTAGGGTTTGTGTTAGGGTTAGGGTTAGGGTATGGCTTAGGGTACGGCTGAGGGTACTGTGTAGGTCATTGGTTAGGGTTAGGTTAAGGCTTAGGATACAGGTTATTGTATGGGTTAGGGTACGGCGCAGGGTATGGGTAAGGGTTAGGGTTAGGGTTAGGGTTAGAGTTAGGGTACGGCTTAGGGTACGGTTTAGGGTACGGGTGAGGGTACGGCATAGTGTATAGTTTAGGGTTAGGGTTAGGGTACGGCTTAGGGTATGGGTTGGGTTTCGGGTGAGGGTACGGCATAGGGTATGGTTTAGGGTTAGGGTTAGGGTTAGGGTTAGTGTTAGTGTTAGGGTTAGGTTACGGCATAGCGTATGGGATAGGGTACGGGTGAGGGTACGGCGTAGGGTAGGGGTTAGGGTTAGAGTTAGGGTTAGGGTTTGGGTTAGGGTATGGCTTAGGGTACGGGTGAGGGTACGGGTGAGGGTACTGCGTAGGGTATTGGTTAGGGTTAGGATACGGCTTAGGATATGGGTTAGGGTACGTGTTAGGGTATCGCGTAGGGTATGGGTTAGGGTTAGGGTTAGGGTTAGGGTTAGGGTTAGGGTTAGGGTTAGGGTACGGCTTAGGATACGGGTTAGGTTACGGGTGAAGGTACGGCGTAGCGTATGGGTTAGGGTTAGGGTTAGGGTTAGGGTTAGAGTTAGGGTACGGCTTAGGGTACGGGTTAGGGTACGGGTGAGGGTACGGCGTAGTGTATAGGTTAGGGTTAGGGTTAGGGTACGGCTTAGGGTACGGGTTAGGTTACGGGTGAGGGTACGGCGTAGGGTATGGGTTAGGGTTAGGGTTAGGGTTAGTGTTAGTGTTAGGGTTAGGGTACGGCTTAGTGTATGGGATAGGGTACGGGTGAGGGTACGGCGTAGGGTAAGGTTAGGGTTAGAGTTAGGGTTAGGGTTGGGGTTAGGGTACGGCTTAGGGTACGGGTGAGGGTACGTGTGAGGGTACTGCGTAGGGTATTGGTTAGGGTTAGGATACGGCTTAGGATACGGGTTAGGGTACGGGTTAGGGTATGGCGTAGGGTATGGGTTAGGGTTAGGGTTAGGGTTAGGGTTAGGGTTAGGGTACGGCTTAGGGTACGGGTTAGGGTACGGGTGAGGGTACGGCGTAGGGTAAGGGTTAGGGTTAGGGTTAGGGTTAGGGTTAGTTTTAGGGTTAGGGATTCGTTTAGGGTACGGGTTAGGATTAGCGTACGTGTTAGGGTTAGGTTTTGGGTTAGGGTTAGGGTACGCGTTAGGGTTAGGGTATGGGTTAGGGTTAGGGTACACGTTAGGATTAGGGTATTTATTAAACCTATCCCACTCTCTAGATACCACTTATCACGTAAAGGAATATTATTAGGGATCCAGCCATGGAGAAGATTTTAGTCACTAGGATAAGATAAAGAATAAACACATTATAAAAAAATCACATTAGGATTTTCTTTTTAACCTGTTCCTTAAAACACTAGTGTTTAGGAAATCTAATACAGGCAAAAGCAATCAAGGGTAGTTTAGGGTTAGGGTTAGGGTTAGGGTTAGTGTTAGGGTTAGGGTACGGCTTAGGGTATGGGATAGGGTACGGGTGAGGGTACGGCGTAGGGTAAGGGTTAGGGTTAGGGTTAGGGTTAGGGTATGGCTTAGGGTACGGGTGAGGGTACGGGTGAGGGTACTGCATAGGGTATTGGTTAGGGTTAGGGTACGGCTTAGGATACGTGTTAGGGTACGGGTTAGGGTACGGCGTAGAGTGTGGGTTAAGGTTAGGGTTAGTGTTAGGGTTAGGGTTACGGTACGTCTTAGGGTATGTGTTAGGGTACGGGTGAGGGTACGGCGTAGGTTATGGGTTAGGGTTAGGGTTAGGGTTAGGGTTAGGGTACGGCTTAGGATACGGGTTAGGGTACGGGTGAGGGTACGGCGTAGGTTATGGGTTAGGGTTAGGGTTAGTTTTAGGGTTATGGTACGGCTTAGGTTATGGGATAGGGTACAGGTGAGGGTATGGCATAGGGTAGGGGTTAGGGTTAGGGTTAGGGTTAGGGTTAGGGTACGGCTTAGGGTACGGGTGAGGCTATGGGTGAGGATACTGCGTAGGGTATTGGTTAGGGTTAGGGTACGGCTTAGGGTACGGGTTAGGGTACGGGTGAGGTTACGGCGTAGGGTATAGTTTAGGGTTAGGGTTAGGGTTAGGGTACGGCTTAGGGTACGGGTTAGGGTACGGGTGAGGTTACGGCGTAGGGTATAGTTTAGGGTTAGGGTTAGGGTTAGGGTACGGCTTAGGATACGGGTTAGGGTACGGGTGAGGGTACGGCGTAGCATATGGTTTAGGGTTAGGGTTAGGGTACGGCTTAGGGTACGGGTTAGGGTACGGGTGAGGGTACGGTGTAGGTTATGGGTTAGGGTTAGGGTTAGGGTTAGGGTTAGTTTTAGGGTTAGGGATTGGTTTAGGGTACGGGTTAGGATTAGCATACGTGTTCGGGTTAGGGTTTTGGTTAGGGTTAGGGTACGCGTTAGGGTTAGGGTATGGGTTAGGTTTAGGGTACACTTTAGGATTAGGGTATTTATTAAACCTATCCCACTCTCTAGATACCACTTATCACGTAAAGGAATATTATTTGGGGTTCAGCCATGGAGAAGATTTTAGTCACTAGGATAAGATAAAGAATAAACACATTATAAAAAAATCACATAAGGTTTTCTTTTTAACCTGTTCATTAAAACACTAGTGTTTAGGAAATCTAATGGAGGCAAAAGCAGTAAAGGGTAGTTTAGGGTTAGGGTTAGGGTTAGGGTTAGGGTAGGGCTTAGGATACGGGTGAGGGTACTGGTGAGGGTACTGCGTAGGTTATTGGTTAGGGTTAGGGTACGGCTTAGGATACGGGTTAGGATATGGGTTAGGTTACGGCGTTGGGTATGGGTGAGGGTTAGGGTTAGGGTTAGGGTAAGGCTTTGGGTACGGGTTAGGGTACGGGTGAGGGTACGGCGTAGGGTAGAGGTTAGGGTTAGGTTTAGGGTTAGGGTACGGCTTAGGATACGGGTTAGGGTATGGGTGAGGGTACGGCGTAGCGTATGGGTTAGGGTTAGGGTTAGGGTTAGGGTTAGTTTTAGGGTTAGGGATTGGTTTAGGGTACGGGTTAGGATTAGCGTACGTGTTAGGGTTAGGGTTTGGGTTAGGGTTAGGGTACGCATTAGGGTTAGGGTTAGGGTACACGTTAGGATTAGGGTATTTATTAAACCTATCCCATTCTCTAGATACCACTTAGCACGTAAAGGAATATTATTTAGGGTCCAGCCATGGAGAAGATTTTCGTTACTAGGATAAGATAAAGAATAAACACATTATAAAAAAATCACATTAGGATTTTCTTTTTAACCTGTTCCTTAAAACACTAGTGCTTAGGAAATCTAATGGAGGCAAAAGCAGTCAAGGGTAGTTTAGGGTTAGGGTTAGGGTTAGGGTTAGTGTTAGGGTTAGGGTACGGCTTAGGGTATGGGATAGGGTATGGGTGAGGGTACGGCATAGGGTAGGGTTTAGGGTTAGGGTTAGTGTTAGGGTTAGGGTTAGGGTATGGCTTAGGGTACGGGTGAGGGTACTGGGTAGGTCATTGGTTAGGGTTAGGTTAAGGCTTAGGATACAGGTTATTGTATGGGTTAGGGTACGGCGCAGGGTATGGGTAAGGGTTAGGGTTAGGGTTAGGGTTAGAGTTAGGGTACGGCTTAGGGTACGGGTTAGGGTACGGGTGAGGGTACGGCGTAGTGTATAGGTTAGGGTTAGGGTTAGGGTACGGCTTTGGGTACGGGTTAGGTTACGGGTGAGGGTACGGCGTAGGGTATGGGTTAGGGTTAGGGTTAGGGTTAGTGTTAGTGTTAGGGTTAGGGTACGGCTTAGCGTATGGGATAGGGTACGGGTGAGGGTACGGCGTAGGTTAGGGGTTAGGGTTAGAGTTAGGGTTAGGGTTGGGGTTAGGGTACGGCTTAGGGTACGGGTGAGGGTACGGGTGAGGGTACTGCGTAGGGTATTGGTTAGGGTTAGGATACGGCTTAGGATACGGGTTAGGGTACGGGTTATGGTATGGCGTAGGGTATGGGTTAGGGTTAGGGTTAGGGTTAGGGTTAGGGTACGGCTTAGGATACGGGTTAGGGTACGGGTGAGGGTACGGCGTAGCGTATGGGTTAGGGTTAGGGTTAGGGTACGTCTTAGGGTACGGGTTAGGTTACGGGTGAGGGTACGGCGTAGGGTAAGGGTTAGGGTTAGGGTTAGGGTTAGGGTTAGTTTTAGGGTTAGGGATTGGTTTAGGGTACGGGTTAGGATTAGCGTACGTGTTAGGGTTAGGTTTTTTGTTAGGGTTAGGGTACGCGTTAGGGTTAGGGTATGGGTTAGGTTTAGGGTACACGTTAGGATTAGGGTATTTATTAAACCTATCCCACTCTCTAGATACCACTTAGCACGTAAAGGAATATTATTAGGGATCCAGCCATGGAGAAGATTTTAGTCACTAGGATAAGATAAAGAATAAACACATTATAAAAAAATCACATTAGGATTTTCTTTTTAACCTGTTCCTTAAAACACTAGTGCTTAGGAAATCTAATAGAGGCAAAAGCAATCAAGGGTAGTTTAGGGTTAGGGTTAGGGTTAGGGTTAGTGTTAGGGTTAGGGTACGGGTTAGGGTATGGGATAGGGTACGGGTGAGGGTACGGCGTAGGGTAGAGGTTAGGGTTAGGGTTAGGGTACGGCTTAGGGTACGGGTTAGGTTACGGGTGAGGGTACGGTGTAGGGTATGGGTTAGAGTTAGGGTTAGGGTTAGTGTTAGTGTTAGGGTTAGGGTACGGCTTAGCGTATGGGATAGGGTACGGGTGAGGGTACGGCGTAGGGTAGGGGTTAGGGTTAGGGTTAGGGTTAGGGTTAGGGTATGGCTTAGGGTAAGAGTGAGGGTACGGGTGAGGGTACTGCGTAGGGTATTGGTTAGGTTTAGGGTACGGCTTAGGATACGTGTTAGGGTACGGGTTACGGTACGGTGTAGAGTGTGGGTTAGGGTTAGGGTTAGTGTTAGGGTTAGGGTTACGGTACGTCTTAGGGTACGTGTTAGGGTACGGGTGAGGGTACGGCGTAGGTTATGGGTTAGGGTTAGGGTTAGGGTTAGGGTTAGGGTACGGCTTAGGATACGGGTTAGGGTACGGGTGACGGTACGGCGTAGGTTATGGGTTAGGGTTAGGTTTAGTGTTAGGGTTATGGTACGGCTTAGGTTATGGGATAGGGTACAGGTGAGGGTATGGCATAGGGTAGGGGTTAGGGTTAGGGTTAGGGTTAGGGTTACGGTTAGGGTACGGCTTAGGGTATGGGTGAGGGTATGGGTGAGGATACTGCAAAGGGTATTGGTTAGGGTTAGGGTACGGCTTAGGATACGGGTTAGGGTACGTGTTAGGGTATGGCGTACGGTATGGGTTAGGGTTAGGGTTAGGGTTAGGGTTAGGGTTAGGGTACGGCTTAGGGTACGGGTTAGGGTACGGGTGAGGTTACGGCATAGGGTATAGTTTAGGGTTAGGGTTAGGGTTAGGGTACGGCTTAGGATACGGGTTAGGGTACGGATGAGGGTACGGCGTAGCGTATGGTTTAGGGTTAGGGTTAGGGTTAGGGTACGGCTTAGGGTACGGGGTAGGGTACGGGTGAGGGTACGGTGTAGGTTATGGGTTAGGGTTAGGGTTAGGGTTAGGGTTAGTTTTAGGGTTAGGGATTGGTTTAGGGTACGGGTTAGGATTAGCATACGTGTTCGGGTTAGGGTTTTGGTTAGGGTTAGGGTACGTGTTAGGGTTAGGGTATGGGTTAGGTTTAGGGTACACTTTAGGATTAGGGTATTTATTAAAACTATCCCACTCTCTAGATACCACTTAGCACGTAAAGGAATATTATTTGGGGTTCAGCCATGGAGAAGATTTTAGTCACTAGGATAAGATAAAGAATAAACACATTATAAAAAAATCACATAAGGTTTTCTTTCTAACCTTTTCCTTAAAACAGTAGTGTTTAGGAAATCTAATGGAGGCAAAAGCAGTAAAGGGTAGTTTAGGGTTAGGGTTAGGGTTAGGGTTAGGGTAGGGCTTAGGATACCGGTGAGGGTACTGGTGAGGGTACTGCGTAGGTTATTGGTTAGGGTTAGGGTACGGCTTAGGATATGGGTTAGGATATGGGTTAGGTTACGGCGTTGGGTATGGGTGAGGGTTAGGGTTAGGGTTAGGGTAAGGCTTTGGGTACGGGTTAGGGTACGGGTGAGGGTACGTCGTAGGGTAGAGGTTAGGGTTAGGTTTAGGGTTAGGGTACGGCTTAGGATACGGGTTAGGGTATGGGTGAGGGTACGGCGTAGCATATGGGTTAGGGTTAGGGTTAGGGTTAGGGTTAGTTTTAGGGTTAGGGATTGGTTTAGGGTACGGGTTAGGATTAGCGTACGTGTTAGGGTTAGGGTTTGGGTTAGGGTTAGGGTACGCATTAGGGTTAGGGTGTGGGTTAGGGTTAGGGTACACGTTAGGATTAGGGTATTTATTAAACCTATCCCACTCTCTAGATACCACTTAGCACGTAAAGGAATATTATTTAGTGTCCAGCCATGGAGAAGATTTTCGTTACTAGGATAAGATAAAGAATAAACACATTATAAAAAAATCACATTAGGATTTTCTTTTTAACCTGTTCCTTAAAACACTAGTGCTTAGGAAATCTAATGGAGGCAAAAGCAGTCAAAGGTAGTTTAGGGTTAGGGTTAGGGTTAGGGTTAGTGTTAGTGTTAGGGTACGGCTTAGGGTATGGGATAGGTTATGGGTGAGGGTACGGCATAGGGTAGGGTTTAGGGTTAGGGTTAGTGTTAGGGTTAGGGTTAGGGTATGGCTTAGGGTACGGGTGAGGGTACTGTGTAGGTCATTGGTTAGGGTTAGGTTAAGGCTTAGGATACAGGTTATTGTATGGGTTAGGGTACGGCGCAGGGTATGGGTAAGGGTTAGGGTTAGGGTTAGGTTTAGAGTTAGGGTACGGCTTAGGGTACGGGTTAGGGTACGGGTGAGGGTACGGCGTAGTGTATAGGTTAGGGTTAGGGTTAGGGTACGGCTTAGGGTACGGGTTAGGTTACGGGTGAGGGTACGGCGTAGGGTATGGGTTAGGGTTAGGGTTAGGGTTAGTGTTAGTGTTAGGGTTAGGGTACGGCTTAGTGTATGGGATAGGGTACGGGTGAGGGTATGGCGTAGGGTAAGGTTAGGGTTAGAGTTAGGTTTAGGGTTGGGGTTAGGGTACGGCTTAGGGTACGGGTGAGGGTACGTGTGAGGGTACTGCGTAGGGTATTGGTTAGGGTTAGGATACGGCTTAGGATACGGGTTAGGGTACGGGTTAGGGTATGGCGTGGGGCATGGATTAGGGTTAGGGTTAGGGTTAGGGTTAGGGTTAGGGTACGGCTTAGGGTACGGGTTAGGGTACGGGTGAGGGTACGGCGTAGCGTATGGGTTAGGGTTAGGGTTAGGGTTAGGGTTAGTTTTAGGGTTAGGGATTCGTTTAGGGTACGGGTTAGGATTAGCGTACGTGTTAGGGTTAGGTTTTGGGTTAGGGTTAGGGTACGCGTTAGGGTTAGGGTATGGATTAGGGTTAGGGTACACGTTAGGATTAGGGTATTTATTAAACCTATCCCACTCTCTAGATACCACTTAGCACGTAAAGGAATATTATTAGGGATCCAGCCATGGAGAAGATTTTAGTCACTAGGATAAGATAAAGAATAAACACATTATAAAAAAATCACATTAGGATTTTCTTTTTAACCTGTTCCTTAAAACACTAGTGTTTAGGAAATCTAATACAGGCAAAAGCAATCAAGGGTAGTTTAGGGTTAGGGTTAGGGTTAGGGTTAGTGTTAGGGTTAGGGTACGGCTTAGGGTATGGGATAGGGTACGGGTGAGGGTACGGCGTAGGGTAGGGGTTAGGGTTAGGGTTAGGGTTAGGGTTAGGGTAAGGCTTTGGGTACGGGTTAGGGTACGGGTGAGGGTACGGCGTAGGGTAGAGGTTAGGGTTAGGTTTAGGGTTAGGGTACGGCTTAGGATACGGGTTAGGGTATGGGTGAGGGTACGGCGTAGCGTATGGGTTAGGGTTAGGGTTAGGGTTAGGGTTAGTTTTAGGGTTAGGGATTGGTTTAGGGTACGGGTTAGGATTAGCGTACGTGTTAGGGTTAGGGTTTGGGTTAGGGTTAGGGTACGCATTAGGGTTAGGGTTAGGGTACACGTTAGGATTAGGGTATTTATTAAACCTATCCCACTCTCTAGATACCACTTAGCACGTAAAGGAATATTATTTAGGGTCCAGCCATGGAGAAGATTTTCGTTACTAGGATAAGATAAAGAATAAACACATTATAAAAAAATCACATTAGGATTTTCTTTTTAACGTGTTCCTTAAAACACTAGTGCTTAGGAAATCTAATGGAGGCAAAAGCAGTCAAGGGTAGTTTAGGTTTAGGGTTAGGGTTAGGGTTAGTGTTAGGGTTAGGGTACGGCTTAGGGTATGGGATAGGGTATGGGTGAGGGTACGGCATAGGGTAGGGTTTAGGGTTAGGGTTAGTGTTAGGGTTAGGGTTAGGGTATGGCTTAGGGTACGGCTGAGGGTACTGTGTAGGTCATTGGTTAGGGTTAGGTTAAGGCTTAGGATACAGGTTATTGTATGGGTTAGGGTACGGCGCAGGGTATGGGTAAGGGTTAGGGTTAGGGTTAGGGTTAGAGTTAGGGTACGGCTTAGGGTACGGGTTAGGGTACGGGTGAGGGTACGGCGTAGTGTATAGGTTAGGGTTAGGGTTAGGGTACGGCTTAGGGTACGGGTTAGGTTACGGGTGAGGGTACGGCGTAGGGTATGGGTTAGAGTTAGGGTTAGGGTTAGTGTTAGTGTTAGGGTTAGGGTACGGCTTAGCGTATGGGATAGGGTACGGGTGAGGGTACGGCGTAGGGTAGGGGTTAGGGTTAGGGTTAGGGTTAGGGTTAGGGTATGGCTTAGGGTACGGGTGAGGGTACGGGTGAGGGTACTGCGTAGGGTATTGGTTAGGGTTAGGGTACGGCTTAGGATACGTGTTAGGGTACGGGTTAGGGTACGGTGTAGAGTGTGGGTTAGGGTTAGTGTTAGGGTTAGGGTTACGGTACGTCTTAGGGTACGTGTTAGGGTACGGGTGAGGGTACGGCGTAGGTTATGGGTTAGGGTTAGGGTTAGGGTTAGGGTTAGGGTACGGCTTAGGATACGGGTTAGGGTACGGGTGAGGGTATGGCGTAGTGTATAGGTTAGGGTTAGGGTTAGGTTTAGGGTATGGCTTAGGGTACGGTGAGGGTACGGGTGAGGGTACTGTGTAGGGTATTGGTTATGGTTAGGGTACGGCTTAGAATACGGGTTAGGGTACGGGTTAGGGTACGGCGTAGGGTATGGGTTAGGGTTAGGGTTAGGGTTAGGGTTAGGGTACGGCTTAGGGTACGGGTTAGGGTACGGGTGAGGGTACGGCGTAGTGTATAGGTTAGGGTTAGGGTTAGGGTTAGGGTACGGCTTAGGGTACGGGTTAGGGTACGGGTGAGGGTATGGCGTAGTGTATAGGTTAGGGTTAGGGTTAGGTTTAGGGTACGGCTTAGGGTATGGGATAGGTTACAGGTGAGGGTACGGCGTAGGGTAGGGGTTAGGTTTAGGGTTAGGGTTAGGGTTAGTGTTAGGGTTAGCGTACGGCTTAGGGTATGGGATAGGTTACGGGTGAGGGTACGGCGTAGGGTAGGGGTTAGGGTTAGGTTTAGGGTTAGTGTTAGGGTTAGGGTACTGCTTAGGGTATGGGATAGGGTACTGCCTAGGGTAGTGGTTAGTGTTAGGGTTAGGGTTAGGGTTAGGGTACGGCTTAGGATACGGGTTAGGGTACGGGTGAGGGTACGGCGTAGCGTATGGGTTAGGGTTAGGGTTAGGGTTAGGGTACGGCTTAGGGTACGGGTTAGGGTTAGGGTTAGGGTTAGGGTTAGGGTTAGGGTTAGTTTTAGGGTTAGGGATTGGTTTAGGGTACGGGTTAGGATTAGCATACTTGTTCGGGTTAGGGTTTTGGTTAGGGTTAGGGTACGCGTTAGGGTTAGGGTATGGGTTAGGTTTAGGGTACACTTTAGGATTAGGGTATTTATTAAACCTATCCCACTCTCTAGATACCACTTAGCACGTAAAGGAATATTATTTGGGGTAGAGCCATGGAGAAGATTTTAGTCACTAGGATAAGATAAAGAATAAACACATTATAAAAAAATCACATAATGTTTTCTTTTTAACCTGTTCCTTAAAACACTAGTGTTTAGGAAATCTAATGGAGGCAAAAGCAGTCAAGGGTAGTTTAGGGTTAGGGTTAGGGTACGGCTTAGGGTACGGGTTAGGTTACGGGTGAGGGTACGGCGTAGGGTATGGGTTAGAGTTAGGGTTAGGGTTAGTGTTAGTGTTAGGGTTAGGGTACGGCTTAGCGTATGGGATAGGGTACGGGTGAGGGTACGGCGTAGGGTAGGGTTAGGGTTAGGGTTAGGGTTAGGGTTAGGGTATGGCTTAGGGTACGGGTGAGGGTACGGGTGAGGGTACTGCGTAGGGTATTGGTTAGGGTTAGGGTACGGCTTAGGATACGTGTTAGGGTACGGGTTAGGGTACGGTGTAGAGTGTGGGTTAGGGTTAGTGTTAGGGTTAGGGTTACGGTACGTCTTAGGGTACGTGTTAGGGTACGGGTGAGGGTACGGCGTAGGTTATGGGTTAGGGTTAGGGTTAGGGTTAGGGTTAGGGTACGGCTTAGGATACGGGTTAGGGTACGGGTGAGGGTATGGCGTAGTGTATAGGTTAGGGTTAGGGTTAGGTTTAGGGTATGGCTTAGGGTACGGTGAGGGTACGGGTGAGGGTACTGTGTAGGGTATTGGTTATGGTTAGGGTACGGCTTAGAATACGGGTTAGGGTACGGGTTAGGGTACGGCGTAGGGTATGGGTTAGGGTTAGGGTTAGGGTTAGGGTTAGGGTACGGCTTAGGGTACGGGTTAGGGTACGGGTGAGGGTACGGCGTAGTGTATAGGTTAGGGTTAGGGTTAGGGTTAGGGTACGGCTTAGGGTACGGGTTAGGGTACGTGTGAGGGTATGGCGTAGTGTATAGGTTAGGGTTAGGGTTAGGTTTAGGGTACGGCTTAGGGTATGGGATAGGTTACAGGTGAGGGTACGGCGTAGGGTAGGTGTTAGGTTTAGGGTTAGGGTTAGGGTTAGTGTTAGGGTTAGCGTACGGCTTAGGGTATGGGATAGGTTACGGGTGAGGGTACGGCGTAGGGTAGGGGTTAGGGTTAGGTTTAGGGTTAGTGTTAGGTTTAGGGTACTGCTTAGGGTATGGGATAGGGTACTGCGTAGGGTAGCGGTTAGTGTTAGGGTTAGGGTTAGGGTTAGGGTTAGGGTACGGCTTAGGATACGGGTTAGGGTACGGGTGAGGGTACGGCGTAGCGTATGGGTTAGGGTTAGGGTTAGGGTTAGGGTACGGCTTAGGGTACGGGTTAGGGTTAGGGTTAGGGTTAGGGTTAGGGTTAGGGTTAGTTTTAGGGTTAGGGATTGGTTTAGGGTACGGGTTAGGATTAGCATACTTGTTCGGGTTAGGGTTTTGGTTAGGGTTAGGGTACGCGTTAGGGTTAGGGTATGGGTTAGGTTTAGGGTACACTTTAGGATTAGGGTATTTATTAAACCTATCCCACTCTCTAGATACCACTTAGCACGTAAAGGAATATTATTTGGGGTAGAGCCATGGAGAAGATTTTAGTCACTAGGATAAGATAAAGAATAAACACATTATAAAAAAATCACATAATGTTTTCTTTTTAACCTGTTCCTTAAAACACTAGTGTTTAGGAAATCTAATGGAGGCAAAAGCAGTCAAGGGTAGTTTAGGGTTAGGGTTAGGGTTAGGGTTAGTGTTAGGGTTAGGGTACGGCTTAGGGTATGGGATAGGGTATGGGTGAGGGTACGGCATAGGGTAGGGTTTAGGGTTAGGGTTAGTGTTAGGGTTAGGGTTAGGGTATGGCTTAGGGTACGGGTGACGGTACTGTGTAGGTCATTGGTTAGGGTTAGCTTAAGGCTTAGGATACAGGTTATTTTATGGGTTAGGGTACGGCGCAGGGTATGGGTAAGGGTTAGGGGTAGGGTTAGGGTTAGAGTTAGGGTACGGCTTAGGGTACGGGTTAGGTTACGGGTGAGGGTACGGCATAGGGTATGGTTTATGGTTAGGGTTAGGGTTAGGGTTAGTGTTAGTGTTAGGGTTAGGTTACGGCTTAGCGTATGGGATAGGGTACGGGTGAGGGTACGGCGTAGGGTAGGGGTTAGGGTTAGAGTTAGGGTTAGGGTTTGGGTTAGGGTACGGCTTAGGGTACGGGTGAGGGTACGGGTGAGGGTACTGCGTAGGGTATTGGTTAGGGTTAGGATACGGCTTAGGATACGGGTTAGGGTACGTGTTAGGGTATGGCGTAGGGTATGGGTTAGGGTTAGGGTTAGGGTTAGGGTTAGGGTTAGGGTTAGGGTTAGGGTTAGGGTACGGCTTAGGATACGGGTTAGGGTACGGGTGAAGGTACGGCGTAGCGTATGGGTTAGGGTTAGGGTTAGGGTTAGGGTTAGGGTACGGCTTAGGTTATGGGATAGGGTACAGGTGAGGGTATGGCATAGGGTATGGGTTAGGGTTAGGGTTAGGGTTAGGGTTAGGGTACGGCTTAGGGTACGGGTGAGGGTATGGGTGAGGATACTGCGTAGGGTATTGGTTAGGGTTACGGTACGTCTTAGGATACGGGTTAAGGTACGGGTGAGGGTACGGCATAGGTTATGGGTTAGGGTTAGGGTTAGTGTTAGGGTTATAGTACGGCTTAGGTTATGGGATAGGGTACAGGTGAGGGTATGGCATAGGGTAGGGTTTAGGGTTAGGGTTAGGGTTAGGGTTAGGGTTAGGGTACGGCTTAGGGTACGGGTTAGGGTACGGGTGAGGTTACGGCGTAGGGTATAGTTTAGGGTTAGGGTTAGGGTTAGGGTACGGCTTAGGATATGGGTTAGGGTATGGGTGAGGGTACGGCGTAGCGTATGGTTTAGGGTTAGGGTTAGGGTTAGGGTACGGCATAGGGTACGGGTTAGGGTACGGGTGAGGGTACGGTGTAGGTTATGGGTTAGGGTTAGGGTTAGGGTTAGGGTTAGTTTTAGGGTTAGGGATTGGTTTAGGGTACGGGTTAGGATTAGCATACGTGTTCGGGTTAGGGTTTTGGTTAGGGTTAGGGTACGCGTTAGGGTTAGGGTATGGGTTAGGTTTAGGGTACACTTTAGGATTTGGGTATTTATTAAACCTATCCCACTCTCTAGATACCACTTAGCACGTAAAGGAATATTAGTTGGGGTTCAGCCATGGAGAAGATTTTAGTCACTAGGATAAGATAAAGAATAAACACATTATAAAAAAATCTCATAAGGTTTTCTTTTTAACCTGTTCCTTAAAACACTAGTGTTTAGGAAATCTAATGGAGGCAAAAGCAGTAAAGGGTAGTTTAGGGTTAGGGTTAGGGTTAGGGTTAGGGTAGGGCTTAGGATACGGGTGAGGGTACTGGTGAGGGTACTGCGTAGGTTATTGGTTAGGGTTAGGGTACGGCTTAGGATACGGGTTAGGATATGGGTTAGGTTACAGCATTGGGTATGGGTGAGGGTTAGGGTTAGGGTTAGGGTAAGGCTTTGGGTACGGGTTAGGGTACGGGTGAGGGTACGGCGTAGGGTAGAGGTTAGGTTTAGGTTTAGGATTAGGGTACGGCTTAGGATACGGGTTAGGGTATGGGTGAGGGTACGGCGTAGCGTATGGGTTAGGGTTAGGGTTAGGGTTAGGGTTAGTTTTAGGGTTAGGGATTGGTTTAGGGTACGGGTTAGGATTAGCGTACGTGTTAGGGTTAGGGTTTGGGTTAGGGTTAGGGTAAGCATTAGGGTTAGTGTATGGGTTAGGGTTAGGGTACACGTTAGGATTAGGGTATTTATTAAACCTATCCCACTCTCTAGATACCACTTAGCACGTAAAGGTATGTTATTTAGGGTCCAGCCATGGAGAATATTTTCGTCACTAGGATAAGATAAAGAATAAACACATTATAAAAAAATCACATTAGGATTTTCTTTTTAACCTGTTCCTTAAAACACTAGTGCTTAGGAAATCTAATGGAGGCAAAAGCAGTCAAGGGTAGTTTAGGGTTAGGTTTAGGGTTAGGGTTAGTGTTAGGGTTAGGGTACGGCTTAGGGTATGGGATAGGGTATGGGTGAGGGTACGGCATAGGGTAGGGTTTAGGGTTAGGGTTAGTGTTAGGGTTAGGGTTAGGGTATGGCTTAGGGTACGGGTGAGGGTACTGTGTAGGTCATTGGTTAGGGTTAGGTTAAGGCTTAGGATACAATTTATTGTATGGGTTAGGGTACGGCACACGGTATGGGTAAGGGTTAGGGTTAGGGTTAGGCTTAGAGTTAGGGTACGGCTTAGGGTACGGGTTAGGGTACGGGTGAGGGTACGGCGTAGTGTATAGGTTACGGTTAGTGTTAGTGTTAGGGTTAGGGTACGGCTTAGCGTATGGGATAGGGTACGGGTGAGGGTACGGCGTAGGGTAGGGGTTAGGCTTAGAGTTAGGGTTAGGGTTGGGTTTAGGGTACGGCTTAGGATACGGGTGAGGGTACGGGTGAGGGTACTGCGTAGGGTATTGGTTAGGGTTAGGATATGGCTTAGGATACGGGTTAGGGTATGGGTTAGGGTATGGCGTAGGGTATGGGTTAGGCTTAGGGTTAGGGTTAGGGTTAGGGTTAGGGTACGGCTTAGGATACAGGTTAGTGTACGGGTGAGGTTACGGCGTAGCATATGGGTTAGGGTTAGGGTTAGGGTACGTCTTAGGGTACGGGTTAGGGTACGGGTGAGGGTACGGCGTAGGGTAAGGGTTAGGGTTAGGGTTAGGGTTAGGGTTAGTTTTAGGGTTAGGGATTGGTTTAGGGTATGGGTTAGGATTAGCGTACGTGTTAGAGTTAGGTTTTGGGTTAGGGTTAGGGTACGCGTTAGGGTTAGGGTATGGGTTAGGGTTAGGGTACACGTTAGGATTAGGGTATTTATTAAACCTATCCCACTCTCTAGATACCACTTAGCACGTAAAGGAATATTATTAGGGATCCAGCCATGGAGAAGATTTTAGTCACTAGGATAAGATAAAGAATAAACACATTATAAAAAAATCACATTAGGATTTTCTTTTTAACCTGTTCCTTAAAACACTAGTGCTTAGGAAATCTAATAGAGGCAAAAGCAATCAAGGGTAGTTTAGGGTTAGGGTTAGGGTTAGGGTTAGTGTTAGGGTTAGGGTACGGCTTAGGGTATGGGATAGGGTACGGGTGAGGGTACGGCGTAGGGTAGGGGTTAGGGTTAGGGTTAGGGTTATGGTTAGGGTATGGCTTAGGGTACGGGTGAGGGTACGGGTGAGGGTACTGCGTAGGGTATTGGTTAGGGTTAGGGTATGGCTTAGGATACGTGTTAGGGTACGGGTTAGGGTACGGCGTAGAGTGTGGGTTAGGGTTAGGGTTAGTGTTAGGGTTAGGGTTACGGTACGTCTTAGGGTACGTGTTAGGGTACGGGTGAGGGTACGGCGTATGTTATGGGTTAGGGTTAGGGTTAGGGTTAGGGTTAGGGTACGGCTTAGGATACGGGTTAGGGTACGGGTGAGGGTACGGCGTAGGTTATGGGTTAGGGTTAGGGTTAGGGTTAGGGTTAGGGTACGGCTTAGGTTATGGGATAGGTTACAGGTGAGGGTATGGCATAGGGTAGGGGTTAGGGTTAGGTTTAGGGTTAGGGTTAGGGTTAGGGTACGGCTTAGGGCACGGGTGAGGGTATGGGTGAGGATACTGCGTAGGGTATTGGTTAGGGTTAGGGTACGGCTTAGGATACGGGTTAGGGTACGTGTTAGGGTATGGCGTACGCTATGGGTTAGGGTTAGGGTTAGGGTTAGGGTTAGGGTACGGCTTAGGGTACGGGTTAGGGTACGGGTGAGGTTACAGCGTAGGGTATAGTTTAGGGTTAGGGTTAGGGTTAGGGTACGGCTTAGGGTACGGGTTAGGGTACGGGTGAGAGTATGGCGTAGTGTATAGGTTAGGGTTAGGGTTAGGGTTAGGGTATGGCTTAGAGTACGGGTGAGGGTACGGGTGAGGGTACTGTGTAGGGTATTGGTTATGGTTAGGGTACGGCTTAGAATACGGGTTAGGGTACGGTTTAGGGTACGGCGTAGGGTATGGGTTAGGGTTAGGGTTAGGGTTAGGGTTAGGGTTAGGGTACGGCTTAGGGTACGGGTTAGGGTACGGGTGAGGTTATGGCATAGGGTA
Organism: Eubalaena glacialis; assembly: GCF_028564815.1. Taxonomy (NCBI): domain Eukaryota; kingdom Metazoa; phylum Chordata; class Mammalia; order Artiodactyla; family Balaenidae; genus Eubalaena; species Eubalaena glacialis. Next base: position 149,200 of record NW_026871268.1, read on the forward strand.
TAGTTTAGGGTTAGGGTTAGGGTTAGGGTACGGCTTAGGATACGAGTTAGGGTACGGGTGAGGGTACGGCGTAGCGTATGGTTTAGGGTTAGGGTACGGCTTAGGGTACGGGTTAGGGTACGGGTGAGGGTACGGTGTAGGTTATGGGTTAGGGTTAGGGTTAGGGTTAGGGCTAGTTTTAGGGTTAGGGATTGGTTTAGGGTACGGGTTAGGATTAGCATACGTGTTCGGGTTAGGGTTTTGGTTAGGGTTAGGGTACGCGTTAGGGTTAGGGTATGGGTTAGGTTTAGGGTACACTTTAGGATTAGGGTATTTATTAAACCTATCCCACTCTCTAGATACCACTTAGCACGTAAAGGAATATTATTAGGGATCCAGCCATGGAGAAGATTTTAGTCACTAGGATAAGATAAAGAATAAACACATTATAAAAAAATCACATAAGGTTTTCTTTCTAACCTGTTCCTTAAAACACTAGTGTTTAGGAAATCTAATGGAGGCAAAAGCAGTAAAGGGTAGTTTAGGGTTAGGGTTAGGGTTAGGGTTAGGGTAGGGCTTAGGATACCGGTGAGGGTACTGGTGAGGGTACTGCGTAGGTTATTGGTTAGGGTTAGGGTACGGCTTAGGATACGGGTTAGGATATGTGTTAGGTTACGGCGTTGGGTATGGGTGAGGGTTAGGGTTAGGGTTAGGGTAAGGCTTTGGGTACGGGTTAGGGTACGGGTGAGGGTACGGCGTAGGGTAGAGGTTAGGGTTAGGTTTAGGGTTAGGGTACGGCTTAGGATACGGGTTAGGGTATGGGTGAGGGTACGGTGTAGCATATGGGTTAGGGTTAGGGTTAGGGTTAGGGTTAGTTTTAGGGTTAGGGATTGGTTTAGGGTACGGGTTAGGATTAGCGTACGTGTTAGGGTTAGGGTTTGGGTTAGGGTTAGGGTACGCATTAGGGTTAGGGTGTGGGTTAGGGTTAGGGTACACGTTAGGATTAGGGTATTTATTAAATCTATCCCACTCTCTAGATACCACTTAGCACGTAAAGGAATATTATTTAGGGTCCAGCCATGGAGAAGATTTTCGTTACTAGGATAAGATAAAGAATAAACACATTATAAAAAAATCACATTAGGATTTTCTTTTTAACCTGTTCCTTAAAACAGTAGTGCTTAGGAAATCTAATGGAGGCAAAAGCAGTCAAAGTTAGTTTAGGGTTAGGGTTAGGGTTAGGGTTAGTGTTAGGGTTAGGGTACGGCTTAGGGTATGGGATAGGTTATGGGTGAGGGTACGGCATAGGGTAGGGTTTAGGGTTAGGGTTAGTGTTAGGGTTAGGGTTAGGGTATGGCTTAGGGTACGGGTGAGGGTACTGTGTAGGTCATTGGTTAGGGTTAGGTTAAGGCTTAGGATACAGGTTATTGTATGGGTTAGGGTACGGCGCAGGGTATGGGTAAGGGTTAGGGTTAGGGTTAGGTTTAGAGTTAGGGTACGGCTTAGGGTACGGGTTAGGGTACGTGTGAGGGTACGGCGTAGTGTATAGGTTAGGGTTAGGGTTAGGGTACGGCTTAGGGTACGGGTTAGGGTACGGGTGAGGTTACGGCGTAGGGTATAGTTTAGGGTTAGGGTTAGGGTTAGGGTACGGCTTAGGATACGGGTTAGGGTACGGGTGAGGGTACGGCGTAGCATATGGTTTAGGGTTAGGGTTAGGGTACGGCTTAGGGTACGGGTTAGGGTACGGGTGAGGGTACGGTGTAGGTTATGGGTTAGGGTTAGGGTTAGGGTTAGGGTTAGTTTTAGGGTTAGGGATTGGTTTAGGGTACGGGTTAGGATTAGCATACGTGTTCGGGTTAGGGTTTTGGTTAGGGTTAGGGTACGCGTTAGGGTTAGGGTATGGGTTAGGTTTAGGGTACACTTTAGGATTAGGGTATTTATTAAACCTATCCCACTCTCTAGATACCACTTAGCACGTAAAGGAATATTATTTGGGGTTCAGCCATGGAGAAGATTTTAGTCACTAGGATAAGATAAAGAATAAACACATTATAAAAAAATCACATAAGGTTTTCTTTTTAACCTGTTCCTTAAAACACTAGTGTTTAGGAAATCTAATGGAGGCAAAAGCAGTAAAGGGTAGTTTAGGTTTAGGGTTAGGGTTAGGGTTAGGGTAGGGCTTAGGATACCGGTGAGGGTACTGGTGAGGGTACTGCGTAGGTTATTGGTTAGGGTTAGGGTACGGCTTAGGATACGGGTTAGGATATGGGTTAGGTTACGGCGTTGGGTATGGGTGAGGGTTAGGGTTAGGGTTAGGGTAAGGCTTTGGGTAGGGGTTAGGGTACGGGTTAGGGTACGTGTGAGGGTACGGCGTAGGGTAGAGGTTAGGGTTAGGTTTAGGGTTAGGGTACGGCTTAGGATACGGGTTAGGGTATGGTGAGGGTACGGCGTAGCGTATGGGTTAGGGTTAGGGTTAGGGTTAGGGTTAGTTTTAGGGTTAGGGATTGGTTTAGGGTACGGGTTAGGATTAGCGTACGTGTTAGGGTTAGGGTTTGGGTTAGGGTTAGGGTACGCATTAGGGTTAGGGTTAGGGTACACGTTAGGATTAGGGTATTTATTAAACCTATCTCACTCTCTAGATACCACTTAGCACGTAAAGGAATATTATTTAGGGTCCAGCCATGGAGAAGATTTTCGTTACTAGGATAAGATAAAGAATAAACACATTATAAAAAAATCACATTAGGATTTTCTTTTTAACCTGTTCCTTAAAACACTAGTGCTTAGGAAATCTAATGGAGGCAAAAGCAGTCAAGGGTAGTTTAGGGTTAGGGTTAGGGTTAGGGTTAGTGTTAGGGTTAGGGTACGGCTTAGGGTATGGGATAGGGTATGGGTGAGGGTACGGCATAGGGTAGGGTTTAGGGTTAGGGTTAGTGTTAGGGTTAGGGTTAGGGTATGGCTTAGGGTACGGGTGAGGGTACTGTGTAGGTCATTGGTTAGGGTTAGGTTAAGGCTTAGGATACAGGTTATTGTATGGGTTAGGGTACGGCGCAGGGTATGGGTAAGGGTTAGGGTTAGGGTTAGGGTTAGAGTTAGGGTACGGCTTAGGGTACGGGTTAGGGTACGGGTGAGGGTACGGCGTAGTGTATAGGTTAGGGTTAGGGTTAGGGTACGGCTTTGGGTACGGGTTAGGTTACGGGTGAGGGTACGGCGTAGGGTATGGGTTAGGGTTAGGGTTAGGGTTAGGGTTAGGGTACGGCTTAGGATACGGGTTAGGGTACGGGTGAGGGTACGGCGTAGGTTATGGGTTAGGGTTAGGGTTAGTGTTAGGGTTATGGTACGGCTTAGGTTATGGGATAGGGTACAGGTGAGGGTATGGCATAGGGTAGGGGTTAGGGTTAGGGTTAGGGTTAGGGTTAGGGTTAGGGTACGGCTTAGGGTACGGGTGAGGCTATGGGTGAGGATACTGCGTAGGGTATTGGTTAGGGTTAGGGTACGGCTTAGGATACGGGTTAGGGTACGTGTTAGGGTATGGCGTACGGTATGGGTTAGGGTTAGGGTTAGGGTTAGGGTTAGGGTTAGGGTTAGGGTACGGCTTAGGGTACGGGTTAGGGTACGGGTGAGGTTACGGCGTAGGGTATAGTTTAGGGTTAGGGTTAGGGTTAGGGTACGGCTTAGGATACGGGTTAGGGTACGGGTGAGGTTACGGCGTAGCATATGGTTTAGGGTTAGGGTTAGGGTACGGCTTAGGGTACGGGTTAGGGTACGGGTGAGGTTACGGCGTAGGGTATAGTTTAGGGTTAGGGTTAGGGTTAGGGTACGGCTTAGGATACGGGTTAGGGTACGGGTGAGGGTACGGCGTAGCATATGGTTTAGGGTTAGGGTTAGGGTACGGCTTAGGGTACGGGTTAGGGTACGGGTGAGGGTACGGTGTAGGTTATGGGTTAGGGTTAGGGTTAGGGTTAGGGTTAGTTTTAGGGTTAGGGATTGGTTTAGGGTACGGGTTAGGATTAGCATACGTGTTCGGGTTAGGGTTTTGGTTAGGGTTAGGGTATGCGTTAGGGTTAGGGTATGGGTTAGGTTTAGGGTACACTTTAGGATTAGGGTATTTATTAAACCTATCCCACTCTCTAGATACCACTTAGCACGTAAAGGAATATTATTTGGGGTTCAGCCATGGAGAAGATTTTAGTCACTAGGATAAGATAAAGAATAAACACATTATAAAAAAATCACATAAGGTTTTCTTTTTAACCTGTTCCTTAAAACACTAGTGTTTAGGAAATCTAATGGAGGCAAAAGCATTCAAGGGTAGTTTAGGGTTAGGGTTAGGGTTAGGGTTAGTGTTAGGGTTAGGGTACGGCTTAGGGTATGGGATAGGGTATGGGTGAGGGTACGGCATAGGGTAGGGTTTAGGGTTAGGGTTAGTGTTAGGGTTAGGGTTAGGGTATGGCTTAGGGTACGGGTGACGGTACTGTGTAGGTCATTGGTTAGGGTTAGCTTAAGGCTTAGGATACAGGTTATTGTATGGGTTAGGGTACGGCTCAGGGTATGGGTAAGGGTTAGGGGTAGGGTTAGGGTTAGAGTTAGGGTACGGCTTAGGGTACGGGTTAGGTTACGGGTGAGGGTACGGCATAGGGTATGGTTTATGGTTAGGGTTAGGGTTAGGGTTAGGGTTAGTGTTAGTGTTAGGGTTAGGTTACGGCTTAGCGTATGGGATAGGGTACGGGTGAGGGTACGGCGTAGGGTAGGGGTTAGGGTTAGAGTTAGGGTTAGGGTTTGGGTTAGGGTACGGCTTAGGGTACGGGTGAGGGTACGGGTGAGGGTACTGCGTAGGGTATTGGTTAGGGTTAGGATACGGCTTAGGATACGGGTTAGGGTACGTGTTAGGGTATGGCGTAGGGTATGGGTTAGGGTTAGGGTTAGGGTTAGGGTTAGGGTTAGGGTTAGGGTTAGGGTTAGGGTACGGCTTAGGATACGGGTTAGGGTACGGGTGAAGGTACGGCGTAGCGTATGGGTTAGGGTTAGGGTTAGGGTTAGGGTTAGGGTACGGCTTAGGTTATGGGATAGGGTACAGGTGAGGGTATGGCATAGGGTATGGGTTAGGGTTAGGGTTAGGGTTAGGGTTAGGGTACGGCTTAGGGTACGGGTGAGGGTATGGGTGAGGATACTGCGTAGGGTATTGGTTAGGGTTACGGTACGTCTTAGGATACGGGTTAGGGTACGGGTGAGGGTACGGCATAGGTTATGGGTTAGGGTTAGGGTTAGTGTTAGGGTTATAGTACGGCTTAGGTTATGGGATAGGGTACAGGTGAGGGTATGGCATAGGGTAGGGTTTAGGGTTAGGGTTAGGGTTAGGGTTAGGGTTAGGGTACGGCTTAGGGTACGGGTTAGGGTACGGGTGAGGTTACGGCGTAGGGTATAGTTTAGGGTTAGGGTTAGGGTTAGGGTACGGCTTAGGATATGGGTTAGGGTATGGGTGAGGGTACGGCGTAGCGTATGGTTTAGGGTTAGGGTTAGGGTTAGGGTACGGCATAGGGTACGGGTTAGGGTACGGGTGAGGGTACGGTGTAGGTTATGGGTTAGGGTTAGGGTTAGGGTTAGGGTTAGTTTTAGGGTTAGGGATTGGTTTAGGGTACGGGTTAGGATTAGCATACGTGTTCGGGTTAGGGTTTTGGTTAGGGTTAGGGTACGCGTTAGGGTTAGGGTATGGGTTAGGTTTAGGGTACACTTTAGGATTTGGGTATTTATTAAACCTATCCCACTCTCTAGATACCACTTAGCACGTAAAGGAATATTAGTTGGGGTTCAGCCATGGAGAAGATTTTAGTCACTAGGATAAGATAAAGAATAAACACATTATAAAAAAATCTCATAAGGTTTTCTTTTTAACCTGTTCCTTAAAACACTAGTGTTTAGGAAATCTAATGGAGGCAAAAGCAGTAAAGGGTAGTTTAGGGTTAGGGTTAGGGTTAGGGTTAGGGTAGGGCTTAGGATACGGTTGAGGGTACTGGTGAGGGTACTGCGTAGGTTATTGGTTAGGGTTAGGGTACGGCTTAGGATACGGGTTAGGATATGGGTTAGGTTACAGCATTGGGTATGGGTGAGGGTTAGGGTTAGGGTTAGGGTAAGGCTTTGGGTACGGGTTAGGGTACGGGTGAGGGTACGGCGTAGGGTAGAGGTTAGGGTTAGGTTTAGGATTAGGGTACGGCTTAGGATACGGGTTAGGGTATGGGTGAGGGTACGGCGTAGCGTATGGGTTAGGGTTAGGGTTAGGGTTAGGGTTAGTTTTAGGGTTAGGGATTGGTTTAGTGTACGGGTTAGGATTAGCGTACGTGTTAGGGTTAGGGTTTGGGTTAGGGTTAGGGTAAGCATTAGGGTTAGTGTATGGGTTAGGGTTAGGGTACACGTTAGGATTAGGGTATTTATTAAACCTATCCCACTCTCTAGATACCACTTAGCACGTAAAGGTATATTATTTAGGGTCCAGCCATGGAGAATATTTTCGTCACTAGGATAAGATAAAGAATAAACACATTATAAAAAAATCACATTAGGATTTTCTTTTTAACCTGTTCCTTAAAACACTAGTGCTTAGGAAATCTAATGGAGGCAAAAGCAGTCAAGGGTAGTTTAGGGTTAGGTTTAGGGTTAGGGTTAGTGTTAGGGTTAGGGTACGGCTTAGGGTATGGGATAGGGTATGGGTGAGGGTACGGCATAGGGTAGGGTTTAGGGTTAGGGTTAGTGTTAGGGTTAGGGTTAGGGTATGGCTTAGGGTACGGGTGAGGGTACTGTGTAGGTCATTGGTTAGGGTTAGGTTAAGGCATAGGATACAATTTATTGTATGGGTTAGGGTACGGCGCACGGTATGGGTAAGGGTTAGGGTTAGGGTTAGGGTTAGAGTTAGGGTACGGCTTAGGGTACGGGTTAGGGTACGGGTGAGGGTACGGCGTAGTGTATAGGTTACGGTTAGTGTTAGTGTTAGGGTTAGGGTACGGCTTAGCGTATGGGATAGGGTACGGGTGAGGGTACGGCGTAGGGTAGGGGTTAGGGTTAGAGTTAGGGTTAGGGTTGGGTTTAGGGTACGGCTTAGGATACGGGTGAGGGTACGGGTGAGGGTACTGCGTAGGGTATTGGTTAGGGTTAGGATATGGCTTAGGATACGGGTTAGGGTATGGGTTAGGGTATGGCGTAGGGTATGGGTTAGGCTTAGGGTTAGGGTTAGGGTTAGGGTTAGGGTACGGCTTAGGATACAGGTTAGTGTACGGGTGAGGTTACGGCGTAGCATATGGGTTAGGGTTAGGGTTAGGGTACGTCTTAGGGTACGGGTTAGGGTACGGGTGAGGGTACGGCGTAGGGTAAGGGTTAGGGTTAGGGTTAGGGTTAGGTTTAGTTTTAGGGTTAGGGATTGGTTTAGGGTATGGGTTAGGATTAGCGTACGTGTTAGAGTTAGGTTTTGGGTTAGGGTTAGGGTACGCGTTAGGGTTAGGGTATGGGTTAGGGTTAGGGTACACGTTAGGATTAGGGTATTTATTAAACCTATCCCACTCTCTAGATACCACTTAGCACGTAAAGGAATATTATTAGGGATCCAGCCATGGAGAAGATTTTAGTCACTAGGATAAGATAAAGAATAAACACATTATAAAAAAATCACATTAGGATTTTCTTTTTAACCTGTTCCTTAAAACACTAGTGCTTAGGAAATCTAATAGAGGCAAAAGCAATCAAGGGTAGTTTAGGGTTAGGGTTAGGGTTAGGGTTAGTGTTAGGGTTAGGGTACGGCTTAGGGTATGGGATAGGGTACGGGTGAGGGTACGGCGTAGGGTAGGGGTTAGGGTTAGGGTTAGGGTTATGGTTAGGGTATGGCTTAGGGTACGGGTGAGGGTACGGGTGAGGGTACTGCGTAGGGTATTGGTTAGGGTTAGGGTATGGCTTAGGATACGTGTTAGGGTACGGGTTAGGGTACGGCGTAGAGTGTGGGTTAGGGTTAGGGTTAGTGTTAGGGTTAGGGTTACGGTACGTCTTAGGGTACGTGTTAGGGTACGGGTGAGGGTACGGCGTATGTTATGGGTTAGGGTTAGGGTTAGGGTTAGGGTTAGGGTACGGCTTAGGATACGGGTTAGGGTACGGGTGAGGGTACGGCGTAGGTTATGGGTTAGGGTTAGGGTTAGGGTTAGGGTTAGGGTACGGCTTAGGTTATGGGATAGGTTACAGGTGAGGGTATGGCATAGGGTAGGGGTTAGGGTTAGGTTTAGGGTTAGGGTTAGGGTTAGGGTACGGCTTAGGGCACGGGTGAGGGTATGGGTGAGGATACTGCGTAGGGTATTGGTTAGGGTTAGGGTACGGCTTAGGATACGGGTTAGGGTACGTGTTAGGGTATGGCGTACGCTATGGGTTAGGGTTAGGGTTAGGGTTAGGGTTAGGGTACGGCTTAGGGTACGGGTTAGGGTACGGGTGAGGTTACAGCGTAGGGTATAGTTTAGGGTTAGGGTTAGGGTTAGGGTACGGCTTAGGGTACGGGTTAGGGTACGGGTGAGAGTATGGCGTAGTGTATAGGTTAGGGTTAGGGTTAGGGTTAGGGTATGGCTTAGAGTACGGGTGAGGGTACGGGTGAGGGTACTGTGTAGGGTATTGGTTATGGTTAGGGTACGGCTTAGAATACGGGTTAGGGTACGGTTTAGGGTACGGCGTAGGGTATGGGTTAGGGTTAGGGTTAGGGTTAGGGTTAGGGTTAGGGTACGGCTTAGGGTACGGGTTAGGGTACGGGTGAGGGTACGGCGTAGTGTATAGGTTAGGGTTAGGGTTAGGGTTAGTGTTAGGTTTAGGGTACCGCTTAGGGTATGGGATAGGGTACGGCGTAGGGTAGCAGTTAGGGTTAGGGTTAGGGTTAGGGTACGGCTTAGGATACGGGTTAGGGTACAGCTGAGGGTGCGGCGTAGCGTATGGGTTAGGGTTAGGGTTAGGGGTAGGGTACGGCTTAGGATAAGGGTTAGGGTATGGGTGAGGGTACGGCGTAGCGTATGGGTTAGGGTTAGGGTTAGGGTTAGGGTTAGTTTTAGGGTTAGGGATTGGTTTAGGGTACGGGTTAGGATTAGCGTACGTGTTAGGGTTAGGGTTTGGGTTAGGGTTAGGGTACGCGTTTGGGTTAGGGTATGGGTTAGGTTTAGGGTACACGTTAGGATTAGGGTATTTATTAAACCTATCCCACTCTCTAGATACCACTTAGCACGTAAAGGAATATTATTTGGGGTTCAGCCATGGAGAAGATTTTAGTCACTAGGATAAGATAAAGAATAAACACATTATAAAAAAATCACATAAGGTTTTCTTTTTAACCTGTTCTTTAAAACACTAGTGTTTAGGAAATCTAATGGAGGCAAAAGCAGTAAAGGGTAGTTTAGGGTTAGGGTTAGGGTTAGGGTTAGGGTAGGGCTTAGGATACGGGTGAGGGTACTGGTGAGGGTACTGTGTAGGTTATTGGTTAGGGTTAGGGTACGGCTTAGGATACGTGTTAGGGTACGGGTTAGGGTACGGCGTAGAGTCTGGGTTAGGGTTAGGGTTAGTGTTAGGGTTAGGGTTACGGTACGTCTTAGGGTACGTGTTAGGGTACGGGTGAGGGTACGGCGTAGGTTATGGGTTAGGGTTAGGGTTAGGGTTAGGGTTAGGGTACGGCTTAGGGTACGGGTGAGGGTACGGCGTAGGTTATGGGTTAGGGTTAGGGTTAGTGTTAGGGTTATGGTACGGCTTAGGTTATGGGATAGGGTACAGGTGAGGGTATGGCATAGGGAAGGGGTTAGGGTTAGGGTTAGGGTTAGGGTTACGGTTAGGGTACGGCTTAGGGTATGGGTGAGGGTATGGGTGAGGATACTGCGTAGGGTATTGGTTAGGGTTAGGGTACGGCTTAGGATACGGGTTAGGGTACGTGTTAGGGTATGGCTTACGGTATGGGTTAGGGTTAGGGTTAGGGTTAGGGTTAGGGTTAGGGTACGGCTTAGGGTACGGGTTAGGGTACGGGTGAGGTTACGGCATAGGGTATAGTTTAGGGTTAGGGTTAGGGTTAGGGTACGGCTTAGGATACGAGTTAGGGTACGGGTGAGGGTACGGCGTAGCGTATGGTTTAGGGTTAGGGTACGGCTTAGGGTACGGGTTAGGGTACGGGTGAGGGTACGGTGTAGGTTATGGGTTAGGGTTAGGGTTAGGGTTAGGGCTAGTTTTAGGGTTAGGGATTGGTTTAGGGTACGGGTTAGGATTAGCATACGTGTTCGGGTTAGGGTTTTGGTTAGGGTTAGGGTACGCGTTAGGGTTTGGGTATGGGTTAGGTTTAGGGTACACTTTAGGATTAGGGTATTTATTAAACCTATCCCACTCTCTAGATACCACTTAGCACGTAAAGGAATATTATTTGGGGTTCAGCCATGGAGAAGATTTTAGTCACTAGGATAAGATAAAGAATAAACACATTATAAAAAAATCACATAAGGTTTTCTTTCTAACCTGTTCCTTAAAACACTAGTGTTTAGGAAATCTAATGGAGGCAAAAGCAGTAAAGGGTAGTTTAGGGTTAGGGTTAGGGTTAGGGTTAGGGTAGGGCTTAGGATACCGGTGAGGGTACTGGTGAGGGTACTGCGTAGGTTATTGGTTAGGGTTAGGGTACGGCTTAGGATACGGGTTAGGATATGTGTTAGGTTACGGCGTTGGGTATGGGTGAGGGTTAGGGTTAGGGTTAGGGTAAGGCTTTGGGTACGGGTTAGGGTACGGGTGAGGGTACGGCGTAGGGTAGAGGTTAGGGTTAGGTTTAGGGTTAGGGTACGGCTTAGGATACGGGTTAGGGTATGGGTGAGGGTACGGTGTAGCATATGGGTTAGGGTTAGGGTTAGGGTTAGGGTTAGTTTTAGGGTTAGGGATTGGTTTAGGGTACGGGTTAGGATTAGCGTACGTGTTAGGGTTAGGGTTTGGGTTAGGGTTAGGGTACGCATTAGGGTTAGGGTGTGGGTTAGGGTTAGGGTACACGTTAGGATTAGGGTATTTATTAAATCTATCCCACTCTCTAGATACCACTTAGCACGTAAAGGAATATTATTTAGGGTCCAGCCATGGAGAAGATTTTCGTTACTAGGATAAGATAAAGAATAAACACATTATAAAAAAATCACATTAGGATTTTCTTTTTAACCTGTTCCTTAAAACAGTAGTGCTTAGGAAATCTAATGGAGGCAAAAGTAGTCAAAGGTAGTTTAGGGTTAGGGTTAGGGTTAGGGTTAGTGTTAGGGTTAGGGTACGGCTTAGGGTATGGGATAGGTTATGGGTGAGGGTACGGCATAGGGTAGGGTTTAGGGTTAGGGTTAGTGTTAGGGTTAGGGTTAGGGTATGGCTTAGGGTACAGGTGAGGGTACTGTGTAGGTCATTGGTTAGGGTTAGGTTAAGGCTTAGGATACAGGTTATTGTATGGGTTAGGGTACGGCGCAGGGTATGGGTAAGGGTTAGGGTTAGGGTTAGGTTTAGAGTTAGGGTACGGCTTAGGGTACGGGTTAGGGTACGTGTGAGGGTACGGCGTAGTGTATAGGTTAGGGTTAGGGTTAGGGTACGGCTTAGGGTACGGGTTAGGGTACGGGTGAGGTTACGGCGTAGGGTATAGTTTAGGGTTAGGGTTAGGGTTAGGGTACGGCTTAGGATACGGGTTAGGGTACGGGTGAGGGTACGGCGTAGCATATGGTTTAGGGTTAGGGTTAGGGTACGGCTTAGGGTACGGGTTAGGGTACGGGTGAGGGTACGGTGTAGGTTATGGGTTAGGGTTAGGGTTAGGGTTAGGGTTAGTTTTAGGGTTAGGGATTGGTTTAGGGTACGGGTTAGGATTAGCATACGTGTTCGGGTTAGGGTTTTGGTTAGGGTTAGGGTACGCGTTAGGGTTAGGGTATGGGTTAGGTTTAGGGTACACTTTAGGATTAGGGTATTTATTAAACCTATCCCACTCTCTAGATACCACTTAGCACGTAAAGGAATATTATTTGGGGTTCAGCCATGGAGAAGATTTTAGTCACTAGGATAAGATAAAGAATAAACACATTATAAAAAAATCACATAAGGTTTTCTTTTTAACCTGTTCCTTAAAACACTAGTGTTTAGGAAATCTAATGGAGGCAAAAGCAGTAAAGGGTAGTTTAGGTTTAGGGTTAGGGTTAGGGTTAGGGTAGGGCTTAGGATACCGGTGAGGGTACTGGTGAGGGTACTGCGTAGGTTATTGGTTAGGGTTAGGGTACGGCTTAGGATACGGGTTAGGATATGGGTTAGGTTACGGCGTTGGGTATGGGTGAGGGTTAGGGTTAGGGTTAGGGTAAGGCTTTGGGTACGGGTTAGGGTACGGGTTAGGGTACGTGTGAGGGTACGGCGTAGGGTAGAGGTTAGGGTTAGGTTTAGGGTTAGGGTACGGCTTAGGATACGGGTTAGGGTATGGTGAGGGTACGGCGTAGCGTATGGGTTAGGGTTAGGGTTAGGGTTAGGGTTAGTTTTAGGGTTAGGGATTGGTTTAGGGTACGGGTTAGGATTAGCGTACGTGTTAGGGTTAGGGTTTGGGTTAGGGTTAGGGTACGCATTAGGGTTAGGGTTAGGGTACACGTTAGGATTAGGGTATTTATTAAACCTATCTCACTCTCTAGATACCACTTAGCACGTAAAGGAATATTATTTAGGGTCCAGCCATGGAGAAGATTTTCGTTACTAGGATAAGATAAAGAATAAACACATTATAAAAAAATCACATTAGGATTTTCTTTTTAACCTGTTCCTTAAAACACTAGTGCTTAGGAAATCTAATGGAGGCAAAAGCAGTCAAGGGTAGTTTAGGGTTAGGGTTAGGGTTAGGGTTAGTGTTAGGGTTAGGGTACGGCTTAGGGTATGGGATAGGGTATGGGTGAGGGTACGGCATAGGGTAGGGTTTAGGGTTAGGGTTAGTGTTAGGGTTAGGGTTAGGGTATGGCTTAGGGTACGGGTGAGGGTACTGTGTAGGTCATTGGTTAGGGTTAGGTTAAGGCTTAGGATACAGGTTATTGTATGGGTTAGGGTACGGCGCAGGGTATGGGTAAGGGTTAGGGTTAGGGTTAGGGTTAGAGTTAGGGTACGGCTTAGGGTACGGGTTAGGGTACGGGTGAGGGTACGGCGTAGTGTATAGGTTAGGGTTAGGGTTAGGGTACGGCTTTGGGTACGGGTTAGGTTACGGGTGAGGGTACGGCGTAGGGTATGGGTTAGGGTTAGGGTTAGGGTTAGGGTTAGGGTACGGCTTAGGATACGGGTTAGGGTACGGGTGAGGGTACGGCGTAGGTTATGGGTTAGGGTTAGGGTTAGTGTTAGGGTTATGGTACGGCTTAGGTTATGGGATAGGGTACAGGTGAGGGTATGGCATAGGGTAGGGGTTAGGGTTAGGGTTAGGGTTAGGGTTAGGGTTAGGGTTAGGGTACGGCTTAGGGTACGGGTGAGGCTATGGGTGAGGATACTGCGTAGGGTATTGGTTAGGGTTAGGGTACGGCTTAGGATACGGGTTAGGGTACGTGTTAGGGTATGGCGTACGGTATGGGTTAGGGTTAGGGTTAGGGTTAGGGTTAGGGTTAGGGTTAGGGTACGGCTTAGGGTACGGGTTAGGGTACGGGTGAGGTTACGGCGTAGGGTATAGTTTAGGGTTAGGGTTAGGGTTAGGGTACGGCTTAGGATACGGGTTAGGGTACGGGTGAGGTTACGGCGTAGCATATGGTTTAGGGTTAGGGTTAGGGTACGGCTTAGGGTACGGGTTAGGGTACGGGTGAGGGTACGGTGTAGGTTATGGGTTAGGGTTAGGGTTAGGGTTAGGGTTAGTTTTAGGGTTAGGGATTGGTTTAGGGTACGGGTTAGGATTAGCATACGTGTTCGGGTTAGGGTTTTGGTTAGGGTTAGGGTATGCGTTAGGGTTAGGGTATGGGTTAGGTTTAGGGTACACTTTAGGATTAGGGTATTTATTAAACCTATCCCACTCTCTAGATACCACTTAGCACGTAAAGGAATATTATTTGGGGTTCAGCCATGGAGAAGATTTTAGTCACTAGGATAAGATAAAGAATAAACACATTATAAAAAAATCACATAAGGTTTTCTTTTTAACCTGTTCCTTAAAACACTAGTGTTTAGGAAATCTAATGGAGGCAAAAGCAGTAAAGGGTAGTTTAGGTTTAGGGTTAGGGTTAGGGTTAGGGTAGGGCTTAGGATACCGGTGAGGGTACTGGTGAGGGTACTGCGTAGGTTATTGGTTAGGGTTAGGGTACGGCTTAGGATACGGGTTAGGATATGGGTTAGCTTACGGCGTTGGGTATGGGTGAGGGTTAGGGTTAGGGTTAGGGTAAGGCTTTGGGTACGGGTTAGGGTACGGGTGAGGGTACGGCGTAGGTTAGAGGTTAGGGTTAGGTTTAGGGTTAGGGTACGGCTTAGGATACGGGTTAGGGTATGGTGAGGGTACGGCGTAGCGTATGGGTTAGGGTTAGGGTTAGGGTTAGGGTTAGTTTTAGGGTTAGGGATTGGTTTAGGGTTTGGGTTAGGGTTAGGGTACGCATTAGGGTTAGGGTATGGGTTAGGTTTAGGGTACACGTTAGGATTAGGGTATTTATTAAACCTATCCCACTCTCTAGATACCACTTAGCACGTAAAGGAATATTATTAGGGATCCAGCCATGGAGAAGATTTTAGTCACTAGGATAAGATAAAGAATAAACACATTATAAAAAAATCACATTAGGATTTTCTTTTTAACCTGTTCCTTAAAACACTAGTGCTTAGGAAATCTAATAGAGGCAAAAGCAATCAAGGGTAGTTTAGGGTTAGGGTTAGGGTTAGGGTTAGTGTTAGGCTTAGGGTACGGCTTAGGGTATGGGATAGGGTACGGGTGAGGGTACGGCGTAGGGTATGGGTTAGGGTTAGGGTTAGGGTTAGGGTTAGTGTTAGGGTTAGGGTACGGCTTAGGGTATGGGATAGGGTACGGGTGAGGGTACGGCGTAGGGTAGGGGTTAGGGTTAGGGTTAGGGTACGTCTTAGGGTACGGGTTAGGTTAAGGGTGAGGGTACGGCGTAGGGTATGGGTTAGAGTTAGGGTTAGTTTTAGTGTTAGTGTTAGGGTTAGTGTACGGCTTAGCGTATGGGATAGGGTATGGGTGAGGGTACGGCGTAGGGTAGGGGTTAGGGTTAGGGTTAGGGTTAGGGTTAGGGTATGGCTTAGGGTACTGGTGAGGGTACGGGTGAGGGTACTGCGTAGGGTATTGGTTAGGGTTAGGGTACGGCTTAGGATACGTGTTAGGGTACGGGTTAGGGTACGGTGTAGAGTGTGGGTTAGGGTTAGGGTTAGTGTTAGGGTTAGGGTTACGGTACGTCTTAGGGTACGTGTTAGGGTACGGGTGAGGGTACGGCGTAGGTTATGGGTTAGGGTTAGGGTTAGGGTTAGGGTTAGGGTACGGCTTAGGATACGGGTTAGGGTACGGGTTAGGGTACGGGTGAGGGTATGGCGTAGTGTATAGGTTAGGGTTAGGGTTAGGTTTAGGGTATGGCTTAGTGTACGGTGAGGGTACGGGTGAGGGTACTGTGTAGGGTATTGGTTATGGTTAGGGTACGGCTTAGAATACGGGTTAGGGTACGGCGTAGAGTATGGGTTAGGGTTAGGGTTAGGGTTAGGGTTAGAGTTAGGGTACGGCTTAGGGTACGGGTTAGGGTACGGGTGAGGGTACGGCGTAGTGTATAGGTTAGGGTTAGGGTTAGGGTTAGGGTACGGATTAGGGTATGGGATAGGGTACGGTGAGGGTACGGCGTAGGGTAGGGGTTAGGTTTAGGGTTAGGGTTAGTGTTAGGGTTAGCGTACGGCTTAGGGTATGGGATAGGTTACGGGTGAGGGTACGGCGTAGGGTAGGGGTTAGGGTTAGGTTTAGGGTTAGTGTTAGAGTTAGGGTACTGCTTAGGGTATGGGATAGGGTACGGCGTAGGGTAGCGGTTAGTGTTAGGGTTAGGGTTAGGGTTAGGGTACGGTTTAGGATACGGGTTAGGGTACGGGTGAGGGTACGGCGTAGCGTATGGGTTAGCGTTAGGGTTAGGGTTAGGGTTAGGGTACGGCTTAGGGTACGGGTTAGGGTTAGGGTTAGGGTTAGGGTTAGCGTTAGGGTTAGGGTTAGTTTTAGGGTTAGGGATTGGTTTAGGGTACGGGTTAGGATTAGCATACGTGTTCGGGTTAGGGTTTTGGTTAGGGTTAGGGTACGCGTTAGGGTTAGGGTATGGGTTAGGTTTAGGGTACACTTTAGGATTAGGGTATTTATTAAACCTATCCCACTCTCTAGATACCACTTAGCACGTAAAGGAATATTATTTGGGGTTCAGCCATGGAGAAGATTTTAGTCACTAGGATAAGATAAAGAATAAACACATTATAAAAAAATCACATAAGGTTTTCTTTTTAACCTGTTCCTTAAAACACTAGTGTTTAGGAAATCTAATGGAGGCAAAAGCAGTAAAGGGTAGTTTAGGTTTAGGGTTAGGGTTAGGGTTAGGGTAGGGCTTAGGATACCGGTGAGGGTACTGGTGAGGGTACTGCGTAGGTTATTGGTTAGGGTTAGGGTACGGCTTAGGATACGGGTTAGGATATGGGTTAGCTTACGGCGTTGGGTATGGGTGAGGGTTAGGGTTAGGGTTAGGGTAAGGCTTTGGGTACGGGTTAGGGTACGGGTGAGGGTACGGCGTAGGTTAGAGGTTAGGGTTAGGTTTAGGGTTAGGGTACGGCTTAGGATACGGGTTAGGGTATGGTGAGGGTACGGCGTAGCGTATGGGTTAGGGTTAGGGTTAGGGTTAGGGTTAGTTTTAGGGTTAGGGATTGGTTTAGGGTTTGGGTTAGGGTTAGGGTACGCATTAGGGTTAGGGTATGTGTTAGGTTTAGGGTACACGTTAGGATTAGGGTATTTATTAAACCTATCCCACTCTCTAGATACCACTTAGCACGTAAAGGAATATTATTAGGGATCCAGCCATGGAGAAGATTTTAGTCACTAGGATAAGATAAAGAATAAACACATTATAAAAAAATCACATTAGGATTTTCTTTTTAACCTGTTCCTTAAAACACTAGTGCTTAGGAAATCTAATAGAGGCAAAAGCAATCAAGGGTAGTTTAGGGTTAGGGTTAGGGTTAGGGTTAGTGTTAGGGTTAGGGTACGGCTTAGGGTATGGGATAGGGTACGGGTGAGGGTACGGCGTAGGGTAGGGGTTAGGGTTAGGGTTAGGGTACGTCTTAGGGTACGGGTTAGGTTAAGGGTGAGGGTACGGCGTAGGGTATGGGTTAGAGTTAGGGTTAGTTTTAGTGTTAGTGTTAGGGTTAGTGTACGGCTTAGCGTATGGGATAGGGTATGGGTGAGGGTACGGCGTAGGGTAGGGGTTAGGGTTAGGGTTAGGGTTAGGGTTAGGGTATGGCTTAGGGTACTGGTGAGGGTACGGGTGAGGGTACTGCGTAGGGTATTGGTTAGGGTTAGGGTACGGCTTAGGATACGTGTTAGGGTACGGGTTAGGGTACGGTGTAGAGTGTGGGTTAGGGTTAGGGTTAGTGTTAGGGTTAGGGTTACGGTACGTCTTAGGGTACGTGTTAGGGTACGGGTGAGGGTACGGCGTAGGTTATGGGTTAGGGTTAGGGTTAGGGTTAGGGTTAGGGTACGGCTTAGGATACGGGTTAGGGTACGGGTTAGGGTACGGGTGAGGGTATGGCGTAGTGTATAGGTTAGGGTTAGGGTTAGGTTTAGGGTATGGCTTAGTGTACGGTGAGGGTACGGGTGAGGGTACTGTGTAGGGTATTGGTTATGGTTAGGGTACGGCTTAGAATACGGGTTAGGGTACGGCGTAGAGTATGGGTTAGGGTTAGGGTTAGGGTTAGGGTTAGAGTTAGGGTACGGCTTAGGGTACGGGTTAGGGTACGGGTGAGGGTACGGCGTAGTGTATAGGTTAGGGTTAGGGTTAGGGTTAGGGTACGGATTAGGGTATGGGATAGGGTACGGTGAGGGTACGGCGTAGGGTAGGGGTTAGGTTTAGGGTTAGGGTTAGTGTTAGGGTTAGCGTACGGCTTAGGGTATGGGATAGGTTACGGGTGAGGGTACGGCGTAGGGTAGGGGTTAGGGTTAGGTTTAGGGTTAGTGTTAGAGTTAGGGTACTGCTTAGGGTATGGGATAGGGTACGGCGTAGGGTAGCGGTTAGTGTTAGGGTTAGGGTTAGGGTTAGGGTACGGTTTAGGATACGGGTTAGGGTACGGGTGAGGGTACGGCGTAGCGTATGGGTTAGCGTTAGGGTTAGGGTTAGGGTTAGGGTACGGCTTAGGGTACGGGTTAGGGTTAGGGTTAGGGTTAGGGTTAGCGTTAGGGTTAGGGTTAGTTTTAGGGTTAGGGATTGGTTTAGGGTACGGGTTAGGATTAGCATACGTGTTCGGGTTAGGGTTTTGGTTAGGGTTAGGGTACGCGTTAGGGTTAGGGTATGGGTTAGGTTTAGGGTACACTTTAGGATTAGGGTATTTATTAAACCTATCCCACTCTCTAGATACCACTTAGCACGTAAAGGAATATTATTTGGGGTTCAGCCATGGAGAAGATTTTAGTCACTAGGATAAGATAAAGAATAAACACATTATAAAAAAATCACATAAGGTTTTCTTTTTAACCTGTTCCTTAAAACACTAGTGTTTAGGAAATCTAATGGAGGCAAAAGCAGTAAAGGGTAGTTTAGGTTTAGGGTTAGGGTTAGGGTTAGGGTAGGGCTTAGGATACCGGTGAGGGTACTGGTGAGGGTACTGCGTAGGTTATTGGTTAGGGTTCGGGTACGGCTTAGGATACGGGTTAGGATATGGGTTAGCTTACGGCGTTGGGTATGGGTGTGGGTTAGGGTTAGGGTTAGGGTAAGGCTTTGGGTACGGGTTAGGGTACGGGTGAGGGTACGGCGTAGGGTAGAGGTTAGGGTTAGGTTTAGGGTTAGGGTACGGCTTAGGATACGGGTTAGGGTATGGTGAGGGTACGGCGTAGCGTATGGGTTAGGGTTAGGGTTAGGGTTAGGGTTAGTTTTAGGGTTAGGGATTGGTTTAGGGTTTGGGTTAGGGTTAGGGTACGCATTAGGGTTAGGGTATGGGTTAGGTTTAGGGTACACGTTAGGATTAGGGTATTTATTAAACCTATCCCACTCTCTAGATACCACTTAGCACGTAAAGGAATATTATTAGGGATCCAGCCATGGAGAAGATTTTAGTCACTAGGATAAGATAAAGAATAAACACATTATAAAAAAATCACATTAGGATTTTCTTTTTAACCTGTTCCTTAAAACACTAGTGCTTAGGAAATCTAATAGAGGCAAAAGCAATCAAGGGTAGTTTAGGGTTAGGGTTAGGGTTAGGGTTAGTGTTAGGGTTAGGGTACGGCTTAGGGTATGGGATAGGGTACGGGTGAGGGTACGGCGTAGGGTAGGGGTTAGGGTTAGGGTTAGGGTACGTCTTAGGGTACGGGTTAGGTTAAGGGTGAGGGTACGGCGTAGGGTATGGGTTAGAGTTAGGGTTAGTTTTAGTGTTAGTGTTAGGGTTAGTGTACGGCTTAGCGTATGGGATAGGGTATGGGTGAGGGTACGGCGTAGGGTAGGGGTTAGGGTTAGGGTTAGGGTTAGGGTTAGGGTATGGCTTAGGGTACTGGTGAGGGTACGGGTGAGGGTACTGCGTAGGGTATTGGTTAGGGTTAGGGTACGGCTTAGGATACGTGTTAGGGTACAGGTTAGGGTACGGTGTAGAGTGTGGGTTAGGGTTAGGGTTAGTGTTAGGGTTAGGGTTACGGTACGTCTTAGGGTACGTGTTAGGGTATGGGTGAGGGTACGGCGTAGGTTATGGGTTAGGGTTAGGGTTAGGGTTAGGGTTAGGGTACGGCTTAGGATACGGGTTAGGGTACGGGTTAGGGTACGGGTGAGGGTATGGCGTAGTGTATAGGTTAGGGTTAGGGTTAGGTTTAGGGTATGGCTTAGTGTACGGTGAGGGTACGGGTGAGGGTACTGTGTAGGGTATTGGTTATGGTTAGGGTACGGCTTAGAATACGGGTTAGGGTACGGCGTAGAGTATGGGTTAGGGTTAGGGTTAGGGTTAGGGTTAGAGTTAGGGTACGGCTTAGGGTACGGGTTAGGGTACGGGTGAGGGTACGGCGTAGTGTATAG
This sequence comes from Eubalaena glacialis, assembly GCF_028564815.1. Taxonomy (NCBI): domain Eukaryota; kingdom Metazoa; phylum Chordata; class Mammalia; order Artiodactyla; family Balaenidae; genus Eubalaena; species Eubalaena glacialis. The sequence goes on from NW_026871268.1 coordinate 169,386, forward strand.
GTTAGGGTTAGGGTTAGGGTTAGGGTACGGCTAAGGGTATGGGTTAGGGTACGGGTGAGGGTATGGCGTAGTGTATAGGTTAGGGTTAGGGTTAGGTTTAGGGTACGGATTAGGGTATGGGATAGGGTACGGTGAGGGTACGGCGTAGGGTAGGGGTTAGGTTTAGGGTTAGGGTTAGTGTTAGGGTTAGCGTACGGCTTAGGGTATGGGATAGGTTACGGGTGAGGGTACGGCGTAGGGTAGGGGTTAGGGTTAGGTTTAGGGTTAGTGTTAGAGTTAGGGTACTGCTTAGGGTATGGGATAGGGTACGGCGTAGGGTAGCGGTTAGTGTTAGGGTTAGGGTTAGGGTTAGGGTACGGTTTAGGATACGGGTTAGGGTACGGGTGAGGGTACGGCGTAGCGTATGGGTTAGCGTTAGGGTTAGGGTTAGGGTTAGGGTACGGCTTAGGGTACGGGTTAGGGTTAGGGTTAGGGTTAGGGTTAGCGTTAGGGTTAGGGTTAGTTTTAGGGTTAGGGATTGGTTTAGGGTACGGGTTAGGATTAGCATACGTGTTCGGGTTAGGGTTTTGGTTAGGGTTAGGGTACGCGTTAGGGTTAGGGTATGGGTTAGGTTTAGGGTACACTTTAGGATTAGGGTATTTATTAAACCTATCCCACTCTCTAGATACCACTTAGCACGTAAAGGAATATTATTTGGGGTTCAGCCATGGAGAAGATTTTAGTCACTAGGATAAGATAAAGAATAAACACATTATAAAAAAATCACATAAGGTTTTCTTTTTAACCTGTTCCTTAAAACACTAGTGTTTAGGAAATCTAATGGAGGCAAAAGCAGTAAAGGGTAGTTTAGGGTTAGGGTTAGGGTTAGGGTTAGTGTTAGGGTTAGGGTACGGCTTAGGGTATGGGATAGGGTATGGGTGAGGGTACGGCATAGGGTAGGGTTTAGGGTTAGGGTTAGTGTTAGGGTTAGGGTTAGGGTATGGCTTAGGGTACGGGTGAGGCTACTGTGTAGGTCATTGGTTAGGGTTAGGTTGAGGCTTAGGATACAGGTTATTGTATGGGTTAGGGTACGGCGCAGGGTATGGGTAAGGGTTAGTGTTAGGGTTAGGGTTAGAGTTAGGGTACGGCTTAGGGTACGGGTTAGGGTACGTGTGAGGGTACGGCGTAGTGTATAGGTTAGGGTTAGGGTTAGGGCACGGCTTAGCGTATGGGATAGGGTACGGGTGAGAGTACGGCGTAGGGTAGGGGTTAGGGTTAGGGTTAGGGTTATGGTTAGGGTATGGCTTAGGGTACGGGTGAGGGTACGGGTGAGGGTACTGCGTAGGGTATTGGTTAGGGTTAGGGTACGGCTTAGGATACGTGTTAGGGTACGGGTTAGGGTACGGTGTAGAGTGTGGGTTAGGGTTAGGGTTAGTGTTAGGGTTAGGGTTACGGTACGTCTTAGGGTACGTGTTAGGGTACGGGTGAGGGTACGGCGTAGGTTATGGGTTAGGGTTAGGGTTAGGGTTAGGGTTAGGGTACGGCTTAGGGTACGGGTGAGGGTATGGGTGAGGATACTGCGTAGGGTATTGGTTAGGGTTAGGGTACGGCTTAGGATACGGGTTAGGGTACGTGTTAGGGTATGGCGTACGGTATGGGTTAGGGTTAGGGTTAGGGTTAGGGTTAGGGTTAGGGTTAGGGTACGGCTTAGGGTACGGGTTAGGGTACGGGTGAGGTTACGGCGTAGGGTATAGTTTAGGGTTAGGGTTAGGGTTAGGGTACGGCTTAGGATACTGGTTAGGGTACGGGTGAGGGTACTGCGTAGCGTATGGTTTAGGGTTAGGGTTAGGGTTAGGGTACGCGTTAGGGTTAGGGTATGGGTTAGGGTTAGGGTACACGTTAGGATTAGGGTATTTATTAAACCTATCCCACTCTCTAGATACCACTTAGCACGTAAAGGAATATTATTAGGGATACAGCCATGGAGAAGATTTTAGTCACTAGGATAAGATAAAGAATAAACACATTATAAAAAAATCACATTAGGATTTTCTTTTTAACCTGTTCCTTAAAACACTAGTGCTTAGGAAATCTAATAGAGGCAAAAGCAATCAAGGGTAGTTTAGGGTTAGGGTTAGGGTTAGGGTTAGTGTTAAGGTTAGGGTACGGCTTAGGGTATGGGATAGGGTACGGGTGAGGGTACGGCGTAGGGTAGGGGTTAGGGTTAGGGTTAGGGTTATGGTTAGGGTATGGCTTAGGGTACGGGTGAGGGTACAGGTGAGGGTACTGCGTAGGGTATTGGTTAGGGTTAGGGTACGGCTTAGGATACGTGTTAGGGTACGGGTTAGGGTACGGCGTAGAGTGTGAGTTAGGGTTATGGTTAGTGTTAGGGTTCGGGTTACGGTACGTCTTAGGGTACGTGTTAGGGTACTTGTGAGGGTACGGCGTAGGTTATGGGTTAGGGTTAGGGTTAGGGTTAGGGTACGTCTTAGGGTACGGGTGAGGGTATGGGTGAGGATACTGCGTAGGGTATTGGTTAGGGTTACGGTACGTCTTAGGATACGTGTTAGGGTACGGGTGAGGGTACGGCGTAGGTTATGGGTTAGGGTTAGGGTTAGTGTTAGGGTTATTATACGGCTTAGGTTATGGGATAGGGTACAGGTGAGGGTATGGCATAGGGTAGGGGTTAGGGTTAGGGTTAAGTTTAGGGTTAGGGTTAGGTTTAGGGTACGGCTTAGGGTACGGGTGAGGGTATGGGTGAGGAAACTGCGTAGGGTATTGGTTAGGGTTAGGGTACGGCTTAGGATACGGGTTAGGGTACGTGTTAGGTTATGGCGTACGGTATGGGTTAGGGTTAGGGTTAGGGTTAGGGTTAGTGTACGGCTTAGGGTACGGGTTCGGGTACGGGTGAGGTTACGGCGTAGGGTATAGTTTAGGGTTAGGGTTAGGGTTAGGGTACGGCTTAGGATACGGGTTAGGGTACGGGTGAGGGTACGGCGTAGCGTATGGTTTAGGGTTAGGGTTAGGGTTAGGTTTAGGGTACGGCTTAGGGTACGGGTTAGGGTACGAGTGAGGGTATGGCGTAGTGTATAGGTTAGGGTTAGGGTTAGGGTTAGGGTATGGCTTACGGTACGGGTTAGGGTACGAGTGAGGATATGGCGTAGTGTATAGGTTAGGGTTAGGGTTAGGGTTAGGGTATGGCTTAGGGTATGGTGAGGGTACGGGTGAGGGTACTGTGTAGGGTATTGGTTATGGTTAGGGTACGGCTTAGAATACGGGTTAGGGTACGGGTTAGGGTACGGCGTAGGGTATGGGTTAGGGTTAGGTTTAGGGTTAGGGTTAGGGTTAGGGTACGGCTTAGGGTACGGTTTAGGGTACGGGTGAGGGTACGGCGTAGTGTATCGGTTAGGGTTAGGGTTAGGGTTAGGGTACGGCTTAGGGTACGGGTTAGGGTACGGGTGAGGGTATGGCGTAGTGTATAGGTTAGGGTTAGGGTTAGGTTTAGGGTACGGCTTAGGTTATGGGATAGGGTACGGGTGAGGGTACGGCGTAGGGTAGGGGTTAGGTTTAGGGTTAGGGTTAGTGTTAGGGTTAGGGTACGGCTTAGGGTATGGGATAGGTTACGGGTGAGGGTACGGCGTAGGGTTGGGGTTAGGGTTAGGTTTAGGGTTAGTGTTAGGGTTAGGGTACCGCTTAGGTTATGGGATAGGGTACGGCGTAGGGTAGCCATTAGTGTTAGGGTTAGGGTTAGGGTTAGGGTACGGCTTAGGATACGGGTTAGGGTACGGGTGAGGGTACTGCGTAGCGTATGGTTTAGGGTTAGGGTTAGGGTTAGGGTACGCGTTAGGGTTAGGGTATGGGTTAGGGTTAGGGTACACGTTAGGATTAGGGTATTTATTAAACCTATCCCACTCTCTAGATACCACTTAGCACGTAAAGGAATATTATTTGGGATCCAGCCATGGAGAAGATTTTAGTCACTAGGATAAGATAAAGAATAAACACATTATAAAAAAATCACATTAGGATTTTCTTTTTAACCTGTTCCTTAAAACACTAGTGCTTAGGAAATCTAATAGAGGCAAAAGCAATCAAGGGTAGTTTAGGGTTAGGGTTAGTGTTAGGGTTAGTGTTAGGGTTAGGGTACGGCTTAGGGTATGGGATAGGGTATGGGTGAGGGTACGGCGTAGGGTAGGGGTTAGGGTTAGGGTTAGGGTTATGGTTAGGGTATGGCTTAGGGTACGGGTGAGGGTACGGGTGAGGGTACTGCGTAGGGTATTGGTTAGGGTTAGGGTACGGCTTAGGATACGTGTTAGGGTACGGGTTAGGGTACGGCGTAGAGTGTGGGTTAGGGTTAGGGTTAGTGTTAGGGTTAGGGTTACGGTACGTCTTAGGGTACGTGTTAGGGTACGGGTGAGGGTACGGCGTAGGTTATGGGTTAGGGTTAGGGTTAGGGTTAGGGTTAGGGTACGGCTTAGGGTACGGGTGAGGGTATGGGTGAGGATACTGCGTAGGGTATTGGTTAGGGTTAGGGTACGGCTTAGGATACGGGTTAGGGTTCGTGTTAGGCTATGGCGTACGGTATGGGTTAGGGTTAGGGTTAGGGTTAGGGTTAGGGTTAGGGTTAGGGTACGGCTTAGGGTACGGGTTAGGGTACGGGTGAGGTTACGGCGTAGGGTATAGTTTAGGGTTAGGGTTAGGGTTAGGGTACGGCTTAGGATACGGGTTAGGGTACGGGTGAGGGTACGGCGTAGCGTATGGTTTAGGGTTAGGGTTAGGGTTAAGGTACGGCTTAGGGTACGGGTTAGGGTACGAGTGAGGGTATGGCGTAGAGTGTGGGTTAGGGTTAGGGTTAGTGTTAGGGTTATGGTACGGCTTAGGTTATGGGATAGGGTACACGTGAGGGTATGGCATAGGGTAGGGGTTAGGGTTAGGGTTAGGGTTAGGGTTAGGGTTAGGGTTAGGGTACGGCTTAGGGTACGGGTGAGGGTATGGGTGAGGATACTGCGTAGGGTATTGTTTAGGGTTAGGGTACGGCTTAGGATACGGGTTAGGGTACGTGTTAGGTTATGGCGTACGGTATGGGTTAGGGTTAGGGTTAGGGTTAGGGTTAGTGTACGGCTTAGGGTACGGGTTAGGGTACGGGTGAGGTTACGGCGTAGGGTATAGTTTAGGGTTAGGGTTAGGGTTAGGGTACGGCTTAGGATACGGGTTAGGGCATGGGTGAGGGTACGGCGTAGCGTATGGTTTAGGGTTAGGGTTAGGGTTAGGGTACGGCTTAGGGTACGGGTTAGGGTACGGGTGAGGGTACGGTGTAGGTTATGGGTTAGGGTTAGGGTTAGGGTTAGGGTTAGTTTTAGGGTTAGGGATTGGTTTAGGGTACGGGTTAGGATTAGCATACGTGTTCGGGTTAGGGTTTTGGTTAGGGTTAGGGTACGCGTTAGGGTTAGGGTATGGGTTAGGTTTAGGGTACACTTTAGGATTAGGGTATTTATTAAACCTATCCCACTCTCTAAATACCACTTAGCACGTAAAGGAATATTATTTGGGGTTCAGCCATGGAGAAGATTTTAGTCACTAGGATAAGATAAAGAATAAACACATTATAAGAAAATCACATAAGGTTTTCTTTTTAACCTGTTCCTTAAAACACTAGTGTTTAGGAAATCTAATATAGGCAAAAGCAGTAAAGGGTAGCTTAGGGTTAGGGTTAGGGTTAGGGTTAGGGTAGGGCTTAGGAAACGGGTGAGGGTACTGGTGAGGGTACAGCGTAGGTTATTGGTTAGGGTTAGTGTACGGCTTAGGATACGGGTTAGGATATGGGTTAGTTTACGGCGTGGGGTATGGGTGAGGGTTAGGGTTAGGGTTAGGGTAAGGCTTTGGGTACGGGTTAGGGTACGGGTGAGGGTACGGCGTAGGGTAGAGGTTAGGGTTAGGTTTAGGGTTAGGGTACGGCTTAGGATACGGGTTAGGGTATGGGTGAGGGTACGGTGTAGCGTATGGGTTAGGGTTAGGGTTAGGGTTAGGGTTAGTTTTAGGGTTAGGGCTTGGTTTAGGGTACGGGTTAGGATTAGCGTACGTGTTAGGGTTAGGGTTTGGGTTAGGGTTAGGGTACGCATTAGGGTTAGGGTATGGGTTAGGGTTAGGTACACGTTAGGATTAGGGTATTTATTAAACCTATCCCACTCTCTAGATACCACTTAGCACGTAAAGGAATATTATTTAGGGTCCAGCCATGGAGAAGATTTTCGTCACTAGGATAAGATAAAGAATAAACACATTATAAAAAAATCACATTAGGATTTTCTTTTTAACCTGTTCCTTAAAACACTAGTGCTTAGGAAATCTAATGGAGGCAAAAGCAGTCAAGGGTAGTTTAGGGTTAGGGTTAGGGTTAGGGTTAGTGTTAGGGTTAGGGTACGGCTTAGGGTAGGGTTTAGGGTTAGGGTTAGTGTTAGGGTTAGGGTTAGGGTATGGCTTAGGGTACGGGTGAGGGTACTGTGTAGGTCATTGGTCAGGGTTAGGTTAAGGCTTAGGATACAGGTTATTGTATGGGTTAGGGTACGGCGCAGGGTATGGGTAAGGGTAGGGTTAGGGTTAGGGTTAGAGTTAGGGTACGGCTTAGGGTACGGGTTAGGTTATGGGTGAGGGTACGGCGTAGTGTATAGGTTAGGGTTAGGGTTAGGGTACGGCTTAGGGTATGGGTTAGGTTACGGGTGAGGGTACGGCGTAGGGTATGGGTTAGGGTTAGGGTTAGGGTTAGTGTTAGGGTTAGGGTACGGCTTAGCGTATGGGATAGGGTACGGGTGAGGGTACGGCGTAGGGTAGGGGTTAGGGTTAGAGTTAGGGTTAGTGTTGGGGTTAGGGTACGGCTTAGGGTACGGGTGAGGTTACGGGTGAGTGTACTGCGTAGGGTATTGGTTAGGGTTAGGATACGGCTTAGGATACGGGTTAGGGTACGGGTTAGGGTATGGCGTAGGGTATGGGTTAGGGTTAGGGTTAGGGTTAGGGTTAGGGTTAGGGTACGGCTTAGGATACGGGTTAGGGTACGGGTGAGGGTACGGCGTAGCATATGGGTTAGGGTTAGGGTTAGGGTACGTCTTAGGGTACGGGTGAGGGTACGGCGTAGGGTAAGGTTTAGGGTTAGGGTTAGGGTTAGGGTTAGTTTTAGGGTTAGGGATTGGTTTAGGGTACGGGTTAGGATTAGCGTACGTGTTAGGGTTAGGATTTGGGTTAGGGTTAGGGTAAGCGTTAGGGTTAGGGTATGTGTTAGGGTTAGGGTACACGTTAGGATTAGGGTATTTATTAAACCTATCCCACTCTCTAGATACCACTTAGCACGTAAAGGAATATTATTAGGGATCCAGCCATGGAGAAGATTTTAGTCACTAGGATAAGATAAAGAATAAACACATTATAAAAAAATCACATTAGGATTTTCTTTTTAACCTGTTCCTTAAAATACTAGTGCTTAGGAAATCTAATAGAGGCAAAAGCAATCAAGGGTAGTTTAGGGTTAGGGTTAGGGTTAGGGTTAGTGTTAGGGTTAGGGTACGGCTAAGGGTATGGGATAGGGTACGGGTGAGGGTACGGCGTAGGGTAGGGGTTAGGGTTAGGGTTAGGGTTGGGGTTAGGGTATGGCTTAGGGTACGGGTGAGGGTACGGGTGAGGGTACTGTGTAGGGTATTGGTTATGGTTAGGGTACGGCTTAGAATATGGGTTAGGGTACGGGTTAGGGTACGGCGTAGGGTATGGGTTAGGGTTAGGGTTAGGGTTAGGGTTAGGGTACGGCTTAGGGTATGGGTTAGGGTACGGGTGAGGGTACGGTGTAGTGTATAGGTTAGGGTTAGGGTTAGGGTTAGGGTACGGCTTAGGGTATGGGATAGTGTACGGGTGAGGGTACGGCGTAGGGTAGGGTTTAGGTTTAGGGTTAGGGTTAGTGTTAGGGTTAGGGTACGGCTTAGGGTATGGGATAGGGTACGGGTGAGGGTACGGCTTTGGGTAGGGGTTAGGGTTAGGTTTAGGGTTAGTGTTAGGGTTAGGGTACCACTTAGGGTTTGGGTTAGGGTACGGCGTAGGGTAGCGGTTAGGGTTAGGGTTAGGGTTAGGGATAGGGTACGGCTTAGGATACGGGTTAGTGTACGGGTGAGGGTACGGCGTAGCGTATGTGTTAGGGTTCGGGTTAGGGTACAGCTTAGGGTATGGGTTAGGATACGTGTGTGGTTACGGCGTAGGGTATGGTTTAGGGTTAGGATTAGTGTTAGGGTTAGGGTACCGCTTAGGGTATTGGATAGGGTACGGCGTAGGGTAGCGGTTAGGGTTAGGGTTAGGCTTAGGGTTAGGGTACGGCTTAGGGTACGGGTTAGGGTACGGGTGAGGGTACGGTGTAGGGTATGGGTTAGGGTTAGGGTTAGGGTTAGGGTTAGTTTTAGGGTTAGGGATAGTTTTGGGTACGGGTTAGGATTAGCGTATGTGTTAGGGTTAGGATTTGGGTTAGGTTTAGGGTACGCGTTCGGGTTAGCGTATGGGTTAGGGCTAGGGTACACGTTAGGATTAGGGTATTTATTAAACCTATCCCACTCTCTAGATACCACTTAGCACGTAAAGGAATATTATTTGGTGTCCAGCCATGGAGAAGATTTTAGTCACTAGGATAAGATAAAGAATAAACACATTATAAAAAAATCACATGAGGATTTTCTTTTTAACCTGTTCCTTAAAGCACTAGTGCTTAGGAAATCTAATGGAGGCAAAAGCAGTCAAGGGTAGTTTAGGGTTAGGGTTAGGGTTAGGGTTAGTGTTAGGGTTAGGGTACGGCTTAGGGTATGGGATAGGGTACGGGTGAGGGTATGGCGTAGGGTAGGGTTTAGGGTTAGGGTTAGGTTTAGGGTACGGGTGAGGGTAAGGGTGAGGATACTGCGTAGGGTATTGGTTAGGATTAGGGTACGGCTTAGGATACGGATTAGGGTATGGGTTAGTGTACGGCGTAGGCTATGGGTTAGGGTATGGGTTAGGGTTAGGGTTAGGGTTAGGGGTAGGGTACGGCTTAGGGTACGGGTTAGGGTACAGGTGAGTGTACGGCGTAGGGTATAGGTGAGGGTTAGGGTTAGGGTTAGGGTTAGGGTACGGCTTAGGATACGGGTTAGGGTACGGGTGAGGGTACGGCGTAGCGTATGGGTTAGGGTTAGGGTTAGGGTACGACTTAGGGTACGGGTTAGGGTACGGGTGACGGTACGGCGTAGGGTATATGTTAGGGTTACGGTTAGTTTTAGGGTTACGTCAAGGTATAGGGTACAGGTTAGGATTAGGGTACTTGTTAGGGTTAGGCTATGGGTTAGGGTTAGGGTTCACGTTAGGGTTAGGTCATTTATTAAACCTATCCCACTCTCTACATACCACTTAGCGCGTAAAGGAATGTAATTTGGGTTCCAACCATGGAGAAAATTTTAGACACTAGGATAAGATAAAGAATACACACATTATAAATAAGTCACATTAGCATTTTATTTTTAACCTGTTCCTTAAAACACTAGTGCTTAGGAAATCTATTGGAGGCAAAAGCAGTCAAGGGTAGTTTACAGTTAGTGTTAGGGTTAGGGTTAGGGTTAGGGTATGGCTTAGAGTAAGGGTGAGGGTACGGCGTAGGATATGTGTTAGGGTTAGTCTTAGGGTTAGGGTTAGAGTTAGAGTACGGCTTAGGGTACGGGTTAGGGTAAGAGTGAGGGTACGGAGTAGGGTATGGGTTAGGATTACGGTTAGGGTTAGGGTACGGCTTAGGATACGGGTTAGGGTAAGGGTGAGGGTACGGCAAAGGATATGGGTTAGGCTATGAGTTATTGTTAGGGTTAGGGTACGGCTTTGGGTACGGGTTAGGGAACGCGTGAGTGTACGGCGTAGGGTATGGGTTAGGTTTAGAGTTATGGTTAGGGTTAGGGTTAGGGTACGGGTTAGGGTACGGTTGAGGGTACAGGTTAGTGTATGGATTAGGGTTAGGGTTAGGGTACGGGTTAGGGTAAGGGTGAGGGTACGGCATAGGATATGGGTTAGGCTTAGTGTTATGGTTAGGGTTAGGGTACGGCTTTGGGTATGGGTTAGGGAACACGTGAGTGTACGGCGTAGGGTATGGGTTAGGGTGAGGGTTAGGGTTAGGGTTAGGGTTAGGGTTAGGGTACGGCTTTGGGTACGGGTGAGGGTACCTCGTTGGGTATGTGTTAGGGTTAGGGGTAGGGTACGACTTCGGGTACGGTTTAGGGTCTGGGTTAGGTTACGGCATAGGGTATGGCTTAAGGTTAGTTTTAGGGTTAGGGTTAGGGTACTGCTTATGGTACGGGTTAGAGTACGGGTGAGAGTTAGGTTTTGGGTATGGGTAAGGGTTAGTGTATGCATTAGAGTTAGGGTATTTATTAAACATATCCCACTCTCTAGATACCATTTAGCATGTAAAGTGAAGAGGCTGGAATGGCGAACCCGAGCACAAGGAGAGGAGAAATGAGGTGCGTTTTAGAAACCTTTCCCGATCTCACGGCATACCATCTTCTGGGTTTCCCATGCATGTTTTGATGTAGGAAGATGCCCTTGTACCTGGAGATTTGAGACCCATGGTGTGGGTACCCCGTGGTGTTACTTTAAAGTATCTGGGTTTGCTCACCCAACCTCACCAATCCTCTCAGCCCCAAGAGTGTCCAGCCTTATGTCTCATCCAGCTGTGGGTCTAGATATGGTCAATCCAAGTTGCATCAGAGACCCTGAACGGATTTTGTAAGAATTTCTATTTCACTGTCTTTGTTTTGTGGGTTTTTTAAAGTAATTTATGTTTAGAATGGGGCTTGGCTGCTTTTCCCTGCTGTGTTTATGCCGCTTTACACCCTCTTGATTCACTTGCAGAGAGATATCGATACATAGGTTTTCAGATTCTTACTAGTCAGATATATTCTTGTGCGGTGACTAGGGGGTGTTGAGTCCAGTTCACTGAGCAGGGAGTAGGCCTTGTCTATTACATATTTGGCTTATGGAGTGGTCTCTGAGCTAATTTCAAACCCTTGTTCTATGCATAATCCCACCTCACCTTTCCCGTTAAGCAGCCATAGTGTGTCTTCTAAAGGTGTGCCTCTGTTCTGTTTTGTAATTCAGTTCAAGTGTAGCGATTTTGACATTCCCTCTATAAGCGATATCTTAGGATAAGTGTCTTTTTCTGTGTGACTTATTTCACTTAGAATCATCGTCGATAAATCCACTCATCATGCTGCTAACTAGCCTTATGACATTGATTTCATGGCTGAGTGATATTCCATTGTGCCAAGTACCACCATTTCTTTATCCATTTTTCTCTTTCCTGGGATATTGAAGGTGTACCGAAGTGGAGGTTCTTGGAAACAGAGCAGCCGTAAAGTTTGGGGTGCCTGTGTCTTGTTGATTTTTAGTTTTCCCAATTTATACGCCCATGAGTGGAAGTGCCCTATGCTCTCTAAGCTGTGTTTATTACTTGTTTCAGGACACACCGTACACTTCTCCAGAGTGCCTGTTGGCAATTTACATCCTGCCCATTAGCGTAGCAAGGCTCCCATGTCTCCATGGCCTGTCCTGCTTTTCTGGTTTTTACACTTTTTTCAGCATGGCTTTTTTGACCGAGGGCAAGCGAGATTTCTTTGTAGCACTGATTTGCCCTTCCGGCTTGCTTGGTTGGCCTAAAAGGGCGTATGCGTTTTTTCCTGAATATATTCAGGAAAAAACGCATACGCCCTTTTTGGCCAAGGGCATCATTGTCAACGTTTTGTCGCTTTTCATGTGCTTTAAAGGCGATTCGAATCTACCTCCTGAAATCTGTTTCCTGAAAATCTGCCTTGCTTTCAAATCCTCTTCGTTGCCTTCCCTCAATATATTTGTGGACGAGAGTTCTCATTTATAACTCTGCACGTTTGTGAATTGCAGTGCCCCTGAGCTCCATTTGTCTACTCGCTTTTTTGGGAGCTGGCCGCAAAAGCACAGGATTGCTTCAGGCCCTATTTTGGTTCTGGGGGGCAGGCTGAGCCTGTGGTTCATTCTTCTTCCTGATGGGAAAATGGAGTGACCTATGCCTGTCCCAACACCTAGGGCTCGTCTCTCGTTGGTTCCGCATCTTCCCGTTCATCCTCAGGACAAATTGCAACCTGGACGAAACAGGAGGTTAAAGGTGCCGATTCTCCAAGTAGGGAGATGGTTAGTCAAGCGGGTGGAATGGCGAACCCGAGCACAAGGAGAGGAGAAATGAGGTGCGTTTTAGAAACCTTTCCCGATCTCATGGCATACCATCTTCTGGGTTTCCCATGCATGTTTTGATGTAGGAAGATTCCCTTGTACCTGGAGATTTGAGACCCATGGGGTGTGTTCCCCGCAGTGTTACTTTAAATTATCTGCATTTGCTCACCCAACCTCACCAATCCTCTCAGCCCCAAGAGTGTCCAGCCTTATGTCTCATCCAGCTGTGGGTCTAGATATGGTCAATCCAAGTTGCATCAGAGACCCTGAACGGATTTTGTAAGAATTTCTCTTTCACTGTCTTTGTCTTGTGGGTTTTTTCAAGTAATTTATGTTTAAAATGGGGCTTGGCTGCTTTTCCCTGCTGTGTTTATTCGCTTTACACCCTCTTGATTCACTTGCAGAGAGATATCGATACATAGGTTTTCAGATTCTTACTAGTCAGATATATTCTTGTGCGGTGACTAGGGGGTGTTGAGTCCAGTTCACTGAGCAGGGAGTAGGCCTTGTCTATTACATATTTGGCTTATGGAGCGGTCTCTGAGCTAAGTTCAAACCCTTGTTTTATGCATCACCCCACCTCACCTTTCCCGTTAAGCAGCCATAGTGTGTCTTCTAAAGGTGTGACTCTGTTCTGTTTTGTAATTCAGTTCAAGTGTAGCGATTTTGACATTCCCTCTATAAGCGATATCTTAGGATAAGTGTCTTTTTCTGTGTGACTTATTTCACTTAGAATCATCGTCACTAAATCCACTCATCATGCTGCTAACTAGCCTTATGACATTGATTTCATGGCTGAGTGATATTCCATTGTGCCAAATACCACTATTTGTTTATCCATTTTTCTCTTTCCTGGGATATTGAAGGTGTACTGAAGTGGAGGTTCTTGGAAACAGAGCAACCGTAAAGTTTGGGGTGCCTGTGTCTTGTTGATTTTTAGTTTTCCCAATTTATACGCCCATGAGTGGAAGTGCCCTATGCTCTCTAAGCTGTGTTTATTACTTGTTTCAGGACACACCGTACAATTCTCCAGAGTGCCTGTTGGCAATTTACATCCCGCCCATCAGCGTAGCAAGGCTCCCATGTCTCCATGGCCTGTCCTGCTTTTCTGGTTTTTACACTTTGTTCAGCATGGCCCTTTTGACCGAGGGCAAGCGAGACTTATTTGTAGCGCTGATTTGCCCTTCCGGCTTGCTTGGTTGGCCAAAAAGGGCATATGCGTTTTTTCCTGAATATATTCAGGAAAAAACGCATATGCCCTTTTTTCGCCCAGGGCATCATTGTCAACGTTTTGCCGCTTTTCATATGCTTTAAAGGCGAGTCGAATCTACCTCCTGAAATCTGTTTCCTGCAAATCTGCCTTGCTTTCAAATCCTCTTCGTTGCCTTCCCTCAATATATTTGTGGACGCTAGTTATCATTTATAACTCTGCATGTTTGTGAATTGCAGTTCCCCTGAGCTCCATTTGTCTACTCGCTTTTTTGGGAGCTGGCCGCAAAAGCGCAGGATTGCTTCAGGCCCTATTTTGGTTCTGGGGGGCAGGCTGAGCCTGTGGTTCATTCTTCTTCCTGATGGGAAAATGGAGTGACCTGTGCCTGTCCCAACACCTAGGGCTAGTCTCTCGTTGGTTGCCCGTCTTCCCGTTCATCCTCAGGACAAATTGCAACCTGGACGAAACAGGAGGTTAAAGGTGCTGATTCTCCAAGTAGGGAGATGTTTAGTCAAGCGGCTGGAATGGCGAACCCGAGCACAAGGAGAGGAGAAATGAGGTGCGTTTTAGAAGCCTTTCCCGATCTCACAGCATACCATCTTCTGGGTTTCCCATGCATGTTTTGATGTAGGAAGATGCCCTTGTACCTGGAGATTTGAGACCCATGGGGTGGGTACCCCGCAGTGTTACTTTAAAGTATCTGCATTTGCTCACCCAACCTCACCAATCCTCTGAGCCCCAAGAGTGTCCAGCCTTATGTCTCATCCATCTGTGGGTCTAGATATGGGCAATCCAGGTTGCATCAGAGACCCTGAACGGATTTTGTAAGAATTTCTCTCTCTTTCACTGGTTTTTTTGTGTGGGTTTTTTAAATTAATTTATGTTTAGAATGGGGATTGGCTGCTTTTCTCTGCTGTGTTTATGCCGCTTTACACCCTCTTGATTCACTTGCAGAGAGATATCGATACATAGGTTTTCAGATTCTTAATAGTGAGATATATTCTTGTGCGGTGACTAGGGGGTGTTGAGTCCAGTTCACTGAGCAGGGAGTAGGCCTTGTCTATTACATATTTGGCTTATGGAGAGGTCTCTGAGCTAATTTCAAACCCTTGTTTTATGCATCACCCCACCTCACCTTTCCCGTTAAGCAGCCATAGTGTGTCTTCTAAAGGTGTGACTCTGTTCTGTTTTGTAATTCAGTTCAAGTGTAGCGATTTTGACATTCCCTCTATAAGCGATATCTTAGGATAAGTGTCTTTTTCTGTGTGACTTATTTCACTTAGAATCATCGTCACTAAATCCACTCATCATGCTGCTAACTAGCCTTATGACATTGATTTCATGGCTGAGTGATATTCCATTGTGCCAAATACCACTATTTGTTTATCCATTTTTCTCTTTCCTGGGATATTGAAGGTGTACTGAAGTGGAGGTTCTTGGAAACAGAGCAACCGTAAAGTTTGGGGTGCCTGTGTCTTGTTGATTTTTAGTTTTCCCAATTTATACGCCCATGAGTGGAAGTGCCCTATGCTCTCTAAGCTGTGTTTATTACTTGTTTCAGGACACACCGTACAATTCTCCAGAGTGCCTGTTGGCAATTTACATCCCGCCCATCAGCGTAGCAAGGCTCCCATGTCTCCATGGCCTGTCCTGCTTTTCTGGTTTTTACACTTTGTTCAGCATGGCCCTTTTGACCGAGGGCAAGCGAGACTTATTTGTAGCGCTGATTTGCCCTTCCGGCTTGCTTGGTTGGCCAAAAAGGGCATATGCGTTTTTTCCTGAATATATTCAGGAAAAAACGCATATGCCCTTTTTTCGCCCAGGGCATCATTGTCAACGTTTTGCCGCTTTTCATATGCTTTAAAGGCGAGTCGAATCTACCTCCTGAAATCTGTTTCCTGCAAATCTGCCTTGCTTTCAAATCCTCTTCGTTGCCTTCCCTCAATATATTTGTGGACGCTAGTTATCATTTATAACTCTGCATGTTTGTGAATTGCAGTTCCCCTGAGCTCCATTTGTCTACTCGCTTTTTTGGGAGCTGGCCGCAAAAGCGCAGGATTGCTTCAGGCCCTATTTTGGTTCTGGGGGGCAGGCTGAGCCTGTGGTTCATTCTTCTTCCTGATGGGAAAATGGAGTGACCTGTGCCTGTCCCAACACCTAGGGCTAGTCTCTCGTTGGTTGCCCGTCTTCCCGTTCATCCTCAGGACAAATTGCAACCTGGACGAAACAGGAGGTTAAAGGTGCTGATTCTCCAAGTAGGGAGATGTTTAGTCAAGCGGCTGGAATGGCGAACCCGAGCACAAGGAGAGGAGAAATGAGGTGCGTTTTAGAAGCCTTTCCCGATCTCACAGCATACCATCTTCTGGGTTTCCCATGCATGTTTTGATGTAGGAAGATGCCCTTGTACCTGGAGATTTGAGACCCATGGGGTGGGTACCCCGCAGTGTTACTTTAAAGTATCTGCATTTGCTCACCCAACCTCACCAATCCTCTGAGCCCCAAGAGTGTCCAGCCTTATGTCTCATCCATCTGTGGGTCTAGATATGGGCAATCCAGGTTGCATCAGAGACCCTGAACGGATTTTGTAAGAATTTCTCTCTCTTTCACTGGTTTTTTTTGTGGGTTTTTTAAATTAATTTATGTTTAGAATGGGGATTGGCTGCTTTTCTCTGCTGTGTTTATGCCGCTTTACACCCTCTTGATTCACTTGCAGAGAGATATCGATACATAGGTTTTCAGATTCTTAATAGTGAGATATATTCTTGTGCGGTGACTAGGGGGTGTTGAGTCCAGTTCACTGAGCAGGGAGTAGGCCTTGTCTATTACATATTTGGCTTATGGAGAGGTCTCTGAGCTAATTTCAAACCCTTGTTTTATGCATCACCCCACCTCACCTTTCCCGTTAAGCAGCCATAGTGTGTCTTCTAAAGGTGTGACTCTGTTCTGTTTTGTAATTCAGTTCAAGTGTAGTGATTTTGACATTCCCTCTCTAAGCGATATCTTAGGATAAGTGTCTTTTTCTGTGTGACTTATTTCACTTAGAATCATCGTCGCTAAATCCACTCATCATGCTGCTAACTAGCCTTATGACATTGATTTCATGGCTGAGTGATATTCCATTGGGCCAAGTACCACTATTTCTTTATCCATTTTTCTCTTTCTGGGATATTGAAGGTGTACCGAAGTGGAGGTTCTTGGAAACAGAGCAGCCGTAAAGGTTGGGGTGCCTGTGTTTTGTTGATTTTTAGTTTTCCCAATTTATACGCCCATGAGTGGAAGTGCCCTATGCTCTCTAAGCTGTTTTTCTTACTTGTTTCAGGACACACCGTACACTTCTCCAGAGTGCCTGTTGGCAATTTACATCCCGCCCATCAGCATAGCAAGGCTCCCATGTCTCCATGGCCTGTCCTGCTTTTCTGGTTTTTACTGTTTGTTCAGCATGGCCCTTTTGACTGAGGGCAAGCGAGACTTCTTTGTAGCGCTGATTTGCCCTTCCGGCTTGCTTGGTTGGCCAAAAAGGGCGTATGCGTTTTTTCCTGAATATATTCAGGAAAAAACGCATACGCCCTTTTTGGCCAAGGGCATCATTGTCAACGTTTTGCCGCTTTTCATGTGCTTTAAAGGCGAGTCGAATCTACCTCCTGAAATCTGTTTCCTGCAAATCTGCCTTGCTTTCAAATCCTCTTCGTTGCCTTCCCTCAATATATTTGTGGACGAGTTATCATTTATAACTCTGCACGTTTGTGAATTGCAGTGCCCCTGAGCTCCATTTGGCTACTCGCTTTTTTGGGAGCTGGCCACAAAAGCGCAGGATTGCTTCAGGCCCTATTTTGCTTCTGGGGGGCAGGCTGAGCCTGTGGTTCATTCTTCTTCCTGATGGGAAAATGGAGTGACCTGTGCCTGTCCCAACACCTAGCGCTAGTCTCTCGTTGGTTGTCCGTCTTCCCGTTCATCCTCAGGACAAATTGCAACCTGTACGAAACAGGAGGTTAAAGGTGCTGATTCTCCAAGTAGGGAGATGGTTAGTCAAGCGGCTGGAATGGCGAACCCGAGCACAAGGAGAGGAGAAATGAGGTGCGTTTTAGAAGCCTTTCCCGATCTCACGGCATACAATTCTCTGGGTTTCCCATGCATGTTTTGATGTAGGAAGATGCCCTTGTACCTGGAGTTTTGAGACCCATGGGGTGGGTACCCCGCAGTGTTACTTTAAAGTATCTGCGTTTGCTCACCCAACCTCACCAATCCTCTCAGCCCCAAGAGTGTCCAGTCTTAAGTCTCATCCAGCTGTGGGTCTAGATATGGTCTATCCAGGTGGCATCAGAGCCCCTGAACTGATTTTGTAAGAATTTCTCTCTCTTTCACTGTCTTTGTTTTGTGGGTTTTTTAAAGTAATTTATGTTTAGAATGGGGCTTGGCTGCTTTTCCCTGCTGTGTTTATGCCGCTTTACACCCTCTTGATTCACTTGCAGAGAGATATCGATACATAGGTTTTCAGATTCTTACTAGTCAGATATATTCTTGTGCGGTGACTAGGGGGTGTTGAGTCCAGTTCACTGAGCAGGGAGTAGGCCTTGTCTATTACTTATTTGGCTTATGGAGTGGTCTCTGAGCTAATTTCAAACCATTGTTGTATGCATCACCCCACCTCACCTTTCCCGTTAAGCAGCCATAGTGTGTCTTCTAAAGGTGTGACTCTGTTCTGTTTTGTAATTCAGTTCAAGTGTAGCGATTTTGACATTCCCTCTCTAAGCGATATCTTAGGATAAGTGTCTTTTTCTGTGTGACTTATTTCACTTAGAATCATCGTCGCTAAATCCACTCATCATGCTGCTAACTAGCCTTATGACATTGATTTCATGGCTGAGTGATATTCCATTGGGCCAAGTACCACCATTTCTTTATCTATTTTTCTCTTTCCTGCGATATTGAAGGTGTACTGAAGTGGAGGTTCTTGGAAACACAGCAGCTGTAAAGTTTGGGGTGCCTGTGTCTTGTTGATTTTTAGTTTTCCCAATTTATACGCCCATGAGTGGAAGTGCCCTATGCTCTCTAAGCTGTGTTTCTTACTTGTTTCAGGACACACCGTACACTTCTCCAGAGTGCCTGTTGGCAATTTACATCCCGCCCATCAGCGTAGCAAGGCTCGCATGTCTCCATGGCCTGTCCTGCTTTTCTGGTTTTTACACTTTCTTCAGCATGGCCCTTTTGACCGAGGGCAAGCGAGATTTCTTTGTAGCGCTGATTTGCCCTTCCGGCTTGCTTGGTTGGCCAAAAAGGGCATATGTGTTTTTTCCTGAATATATTCGGAAAAAAACGCATATGCCCTTTTGCCCAGGGCATCATTGTCAACGTTTTTCCGCTTTTCATGTGCTTTAAAGGCGAGTCGAATCTACCTCCTGAAATCTGTTTCCTGCAAATCTGCCTTGCTTTCAAATCCTCTTCGTTGCCTTCCCTCAATATATTTGTGGACGAGAGTTATCATTTATAACTCTGCACGTTTGTGAATTGCAGTGCCCCTGAGCTCCATTTGTCTACTCGCTTTTTTGGGAGCTGGCAGCAAAAGCACAGGATTGCTTCAGGCCCTATACGGCTTCCAGGGGGCCGCCGGAGCCTGTGGTTCATTCTTCTTCCTGATGGGAAAATGGAGTGACCTGTGCCTGTCCCAACACCTAGGGCTAGCCTCTCGTTGGTTGCCCGTCTTCCCATTCATCCTCAGGACAAATTGCAACCTGTACGAAACAGGAGGTTAAAGGTGCTGATTCTCCAAGTAGGGAGATGGTTAGTCAAGCGGCTGGAATGGCGAACCCGAGCACAAGGAGAGGAGAAATGAGGTGCGTTTTAGAAGCCTTTCCCGATCTCACAGCATACCATCTTCTGGGTTTCCCATGCATGTTTTGATGTAGGAAGATGCCCTTGTACCTGGAGATTTGAGACCCATGGGGTGGGTACCCCGCAGTGTTACTTTAATGTATCTGCATTTGCTCACCCAACCTCACCAATCCTCTGAGCCCCAAGAGTGTCCAGCCTTATGTCTCATCCAGCTGTGGGTCTAGATATGGTCAATCCAGGTTGCATCAGAGTCCCTGAACGGATTTTGTAAGAATTTCTCTCTCTTTCACAGTTTTTTTTGTGTGGGTTTTTTAAAGTAATTTATGTTTAGAATGGGGCTTGGCTGCTTTTCTCTGCTGTGTTTATGCCGCTTTACACCCTCTTGATTCACTTGCAGAGAGATATCGATACATAGGTTTTCAGATTCTTAATAGTCAGA
Source organism: Eubalaena glacialis (assembly GCF_028564815.1). Lineage (NCBI taxonomy): Eukaryota > Metazoa > Chordata > Mammalia > Artiodactyla > Balaenidae > Eubalaena > Eubalaena glacialis. The sequence continues at coordinate 189,077 of NW_026871268.1, forward strand.
TATATTCTTGTGCGGTGACTAGGGGGTGTTGAGTCCAGTTCACTGAGCAGGGAGTAGGCCTTGTCTATTACATATTGGGCTTATGGCGCGGTCTCTGAGCTAATTTCAAACCCTTGTTTTATGCATCACCCCACCTCACCTTTCCCGTTAAGCAGCCATAGTGTGTCTTCTAAAGGTGTGACTCTGTTCTGTTTTGTAATTCAGTTCAAGTGTAGCGATTTTGACATTCCCTCTATAAGCGATATCTTAGGATAAGTGTCTTTTTCTGTGTGACTTATTTCACTTAGAATCATCGTCGCTAAATCCACTCATCATGCTGCTAACTAGCCTTATGACATTGATTTCATGGCTGAGTGATATTCCATTGGGCCAAGTACCACTATTTCTTTATCCATTTTTCTCTTTCTGGGATATTGAAGGTGTACCGAAGTGGAGGTTCTTGGAAACAGAGCAGCCGTAAAGGTTGGGGTGCCTGTGTTTTGTTGATTTTTAGTTTTCCCAATTTATACGCCCATGAGTGGAAGTGCCCTATGCTCTCTAAGCTGTTTTTCTTACTTGTTTCAGGACACACCGTACACTTCTCCAGAGTGCCTGTTGGCAATTTACATCCCGCCCATCAGCGTAGCAAGGCTCCCATGTCTCCATGGCCTGTCCTGCTTTTCTGGTTTTTACACTTTCTTCAGCATGGCCCTTTTGACCGAGGGCAAGCGAGATTTCTTTGTAGCGCTGATTTGCCCTTCCGGCTTGCTTGGTTGGCCAAAAAGGGCATATGCGTTTTTTCCTGAATATATTCAGGAGAAAACGCATATGCCCTTTTTGGCCCAGGGCATCATTGTCAACGTTTTGCCGCTTTTCATGTGCTTTAAAGGCGAGTCGAATCTACCTCCTGAAATCTGTTTCCTGCAAATCTGCCTTGCTTTCAAATCCTCTTCGTTGCCTTCCCTCAATATATTTGTAGACGAGTTATCATTTATAACTCTGCACGTTTGTGAATTGCAGTGCCCCTGAGCTCCATTTGTCTACTCGCTTTTTTGGGAGCTGGCCACAAAAGCGCAGGATTGCTTCAGGCCCTATTTTGCTTCTGGGGGGCAGGCTGAGCCTGTGGTTCATTCTTCTTCCTGATGGGAAAATGGAGTGACCTGTGCCTGTCCCAACACCTAGCGCTAGTCTCTCGTTGGTTGTCCGTCTTCCCGTTCATCCTCAGGACAAATTGCAACCTGTACGAAACAGGAGGTTAAAGGTGCTGATTCTCCAAGTAGGGAGATGGTTAGTCAAGCGGCTGGAATGGCGAACCCGAGCACAAGGAGAGGAGAAATGAGGTGCGTTTTAGAAGCCTTTCCCGATCTCACGGCATACAATTCTCTGGGTTTCCCATGCATGTTTTGATGTAGGAAGATGCCCTTGTACCTGGAGTTTTGAGACCCATGGGGTGGGTACCCCGCAGTGTTACTTTAAAGTATCTGCGTTTGCTCACCCAACCTCACCAATCCTCTCAGCCCCAAGAGTGTCCAGTCTTAAGTCTCATCCAGCTGTGGGTCTAGATATGGTCTATCCAGGTGGCATCAGAGCCCCTGAACTGATTTTGTAAGAATTTCTCTCTCTTTCACTGTCTTTGTTTTGTGGGTTTTTTAAAGTAATTTATGTTTAGAATGGGGCTTGGCTGCTTTTCCCTGCTGTGTTTATGCCGCTTTACACCCTCTTGATTCACTTGCAGAGAGATATCGATACATAGGTTTTCAGATTCTTACTAGTCAGATATATTCTTGTGCGGTGACTAGGGGGTGTTGAGTCCAGTTCACTGAGCAGGGAGTAGGCCTTGTCTATTACTTATTTGGCTTATGGAGCGGTCTCTGAGCTAATTTCAAACCATTGTTGTATGCATCACCCCACCTCACCTTTCCCGTTAAGCAGCCATAGTGTGTCTTCTAAAGGTGTGACTCTGTTCTGTTTTGTAATTCAGTTCAAGTGTAGCGATTTTGACATTCCCTCTCTAAGCGATATCTTAGGATAAGTGTCTTTTTCTGTGTGACTTATTTCACTTAGAATCATCGTCACTAAATCCACTCATCATGCTGCTAACTAGCCTTATGACATTGATTTCATGGCTGAGTGATATTCCATTGGGCCAAGTACCACCATTTCTTTATCTATTTTTCTCTTTCCTGCGATATTGAAGGTGTACTGAAGTGGAGGTTCTTGGAAACACAGCAGCTGTAAAGTTTGGGGTGCCTGTGTCTTGTTGATTTTTAGTTTTCCCAATTTATACGCCCATGAGTGGAAGTGCCCTATGCTCTCTAAGCTGTGTTTCTTACTTGTTTCAGGACACACCGTACACTTCTCCAGAGTGCCTGTTGGCAATTTACATCCCGCCCATCAGCGTAGCAAGGCTCCCATGTCTCCATGGCCTGTCCTGCTTTTCTGGTTTTTACACTTTCTTCAGCATGGCCCTTTTGACCGAGGGCAAGCGAGATTTCTTTGTAGCGCTGATTTGCTCTTCCGGCTTGCTTGGTTGGCCAAAAAGGGCATATGTGTTTTTTCCTGAATATATTCGGAAAAAAACGCATATGCCCTTTTGCCCAGGGCATCATTGTCAACGTTTTTCCGCTTTTCATGTGCTTTAAAGGCGAGTCGAATCTACCTCCTGAAATCTGTTTCCTGCAAATCTGCCTTGCTTTCAAATCCTCTTCGTTGCCTTCCCTCAATATATTTGTGGACGAGAGTTATCATTTATAACTCTGCACGTTTGTGAATTGCAGTGCCCCTGAGCTCCATTTGTCTACTCGCTTTTTTGGGAGCTGGCAGCAAAAGCACAGGATTGCTTCAGGCCCTATACGGCTTCCAGGGGGCCGCCGGAGCCTGTGGTTCATTCTTCTTCCTGATGGGAAAATGGAGTGACCTGTGCCTGTCCCAACACCTAGGGCTAGCCTCTCGTTGGTTGCCCGTCTTCCCATTCATCCTCAGGACAAATTGCAACCTGTACGAAACAGGAGGTTAAAGGTGCTGATTCTCCAAGTAGGGAGATGGTTAGTCAAGCGGCTGGAATGACGAACCCGAGCACAAGGAGAGCAGAAATGAGGTGCGTTTTAGAAGCCTTTCCCGATCTCACAGCATACCATCTTCTGGGTTTCCCATGCATGTTTTGATGTAGCAAGATGCCCTTGTACCTGGAGATTTGAGACCCATGGGGTGGGTACCCCGCAGTGTTACTTTAATGTATCTGCATTTGCTCACCCAACCTCACCAATCCTCTGAGCCCCAAGAGTGTCCAGCCTTATGTCTCATCCAGCTGTGGGTCTAGATATGGTCAATCCAGGTTGCATCAGAGTCCCTGAACGGATTTTGTAAGAATTTCTCTCTCTTTCACAGTTTTTTTTGTGTGGGTTTTTTAAAGTAATTTATGTTTAGAATGGGGCTTGGCTGCTTTTCTCTGCTGTGTTTATGCCGCTTTACACCCTCTTGATTCACTTGCAGAGAGATATCGATACATAGGTTTTCAGATTCTTAATAGTCAGATATATTCTTGTGCGGTGACTAGGGGGTGTTGAGTCCAGTTCACTGAGCAGGGAGTAGGCCTTGTCTATTACATATTGGGCTTATGGCGCGGTCTCTGAGCTAATTTCAAACCCTTGTTTTATGCATCACCCCACCTCACCTTTCCCGTTAAGCAGCCATAGTGTGTCTTCTAAAGGTGTGACTCTGTTCTGTTTTGTAATTCAGTTCAAGTGTAGCGATTTTGACATTCCCTCTATAAGCGATATCTTAGGATAAGTGTCTTTTTCTGTGTGACTTATTTCACTTAGAATCATCGTCGCTAAATCCACTCATCATGCTGCTAACTAGCCTTATGACATTGATTTCATGGCTGAGTGATATTCCATTGGGCCAAGTACCACTATTTCTTTATCCATTTTTCTCTTTCTGGGATATTGAAGGTGTACCGAAGTGGAGGTTCTTGGAAACAGAGCAGCCGTAAAGGTTGGGGTGCCTGTGTTTTGTTGATTTTTAGTTTTCCCAATTTATACGCCCATGAGTGGAAGTGCCCTATGCTCTCTAAGCTGTTTTTCTTACTTGTTTCAGGACACACCGTACACTTCTCCAGAGTGCCTGTTGGCAATTTACATCCCGCCCATCAGCGTAGCAAGGCTCCCATGTCTCCATGGCCTGTCCTGCTTTTCTGGTTTTTACACTTTCTTCAGCATGGCCCTTTTGACCGAGGGCAAGCGAGATTTCTTTGTAGCGCTGATTTGCCCTTCCGGCTTGCTTGGTTGGCCAAAAAGGGCATATGCGTTTTTTCCTGAATATATTCAGGAGAAAACGCATATGCCCTTTTTGGCCCAGGGCATCATTGTCAACGTTTTGCCGCTTTTCATGTGCTTTAAAGGCGAGTCGAATCTATCTCCTGAAATCTGTTTCCTGCAAATCTGCCTTGCTTTCAAATCCTCTTCGTTGCCTTCCCTCAATATATTTGTGGACGAGTTATCATTTATAACTCTGCACGTTTGTGAATTGCAGTGCCCCTGAGCTCCATTTGTCTACTCGCTTTTTTGGGAGCTGGCCACAAAAGCGCAGGATTGCTTCAGGCCCTATTTTGCTTCTGGGGGGCAGGCTGAGCCTGTGGTTCATTCTTCTTCCTGATGGGAAAATGGAGTGACCTGTGCCTGTCCCAACACCTAGCGCTAGTCTCTCGTTGGTTGTCCGTCTTCCCGTTCATCCTCAGGACAAATTGCAACCTGTACGAAACAGGAGGTTAAAGGTGCTGATTCTCCAAGTAGGGAGATGGTTAGTCAAGCGGCTGGAATGGCGAACCCGAGCACAAGGAGAGGAGAAATGAGGTGCGTTTTAGAAGCCTTTCCCGATCTCACGGCATACAATTCTCTGGGTTTCCCATGCATGTTTTGATGTAGGAAGATGCCCTTGTACCTGGAGTTTTGAGACCCATGGGGTGGGTACCCCGCAGTGTTACTTTAAAGTATCTGCGTTTGCTCACCCAACCTCACCAATCCTCTCAGCCCCAAGAGTGTCCAGTCTTAAGTCTCATCCAGCTGTGGGTCTAGATATGGTCTATCCAGGTGGCATCAGAGCCCCTGAACTGATTTTGTAAGAATTTCTCTCTCTTTCACTGTCTTTGTTTTGTGGGTTTTTTAAAGTAATTTATGTTTAGAATGGGGCTTGGCTGCTTTTCCCTGCTGTGTTTATGCCGCTTTACACCCTCTTGATTCACTTGCAGAGAGATATCGATACATAGGTTTTCAGATTCTTACTAGTCAGATATATTCTTGTGCGGTGACTAGGGGGTGTTGAGTCCAGTTCACTGAGCAGGGAGTAGGCCTTGTCTATTACTTATTTGGCTTATGGAGCGGTCTCTGAGCTAATTTCAAACCCTTGTTTTATGCATCACCCCACCTCACCTTTCCCGTTAAGCAGCCATAGTGTGTCTTCTAAAGGTGTGACTCTGTTCTGTTTTGTAATTCAGTTCAAGTGTAGCGATTTTGACATTCCCTCTCTAAGCGATATCTTAGGATAAGTGTCTTTTTCTGTGTGACTTATTTCACTTAGAATCATCGTCGCTAAATCCACTCATCATGCTGCTAACTAGCCTTATGACATTGATTTCATGGCTGAGTGATATTCCATTGGGCCAAGTACCACCATTTCTTTATCTATTTTTCTCTTTCCTGCGATATTGAAGGTGTACTGAAGTGGAGGTTCTTGGAAACACAGCAGCTGTAAAGTTTGGGGTGCCTGTGTCTTGTTGATTTTTAGTTTTCCCAATTTATACGCCCATGAGTGGAAGTGCCCTATGCTCTCTAAGCTGTGTTTCTTACTTGTTTCAGGACACACCGTACACTTCTCCAGAGTGCCTGTTGGCAATTTACATCCCGCCCATCAGCGTAGCAAGGCTCGCATGTCTCCATGGCCTGTCCTGCTTTTCTGGTTTTTACACTTTCTTCAGCATGGCCCTTTTGACCGAGGGCAAGCGAGATTTCTTTGTAGCGCTGATTTGCCCTTCCGGCTTGCTTGGTTGGCCAAAAAGGGCATATGTGTTTTTTCCTGAATATATTCGAAAAAAAACGCATATGCCCTTTTGCCCAGGGCATCATTGTCAACGTTTTTCCGCTTTTCATGTGCTTTAAAGGCGAGTCGAATCTACCTCCTGAAATCTGTTTCCTGCAAATCTGCCTTGCTTTCAAATCCTCTTCGTTGCCTTCCCTCAATATATTTGTGGACGAGAGTTATCATTTATAACTCTGCACGTTTGTGAATTGCAGTGCCCCTGAGCTCCATTTGTCTACTCGCTTTTTTGGGAGCTGGCAGCAAAAGCACAGGATTGCTTCAGGCCCTATACGGCTTCCAGGGGGCCGCCGGAGCCTGTGGTTCATTCTTCTTCCTGATGGGAAAATGGAGTGACCTGTGCCTGTCCCAACACCTAGGGCTAGCCTCTCGTTGGTTGCCCGTCTTCCCATTCATCCTCAGGACAAATTGCAACCTGTACGAAACAGGAGGTTAAAGGTGCTGATTCTCCAAGTAGGGAGATGGTTAGTCAAGCGGCTGGAATGGCGAACCCGAGCACAAGGAGAGGAGAAATGAGGTGCGTTTTAGAAGCCTTTCCCGATCTCACAGCATACCATCTTCTGGGTTTCCCATGCATGTTTTGATGTAGGAAGATGCCCTTGTACCTGGAGATTTGAGACCCATGGGGTGGGTACCCCGCAGTGTTACTTTAATGTATCTGCATTTGCTCACCCAACCTCACCAATCCTCTGAGCCCCAAGAGTGTCCAGCCTTATGTCTCATCCAGCTGTGGGTCTAGATATGGTCAATCCAGGTTGCATCAGAGTCCCTGAACGGATTTTGTAAGAATTTCTCTCTCTTTCACAGTTTTTTTTGTGTGGGTTTTTTAAAGTAATTTATGTTTAGAATGGGGCTTGGCTGCTTTTCTCTGCTGTGTTTATGCCGCTTTACACCCTCTTGATTCACTTGCAGAGAGATATGGATACATAGGTTTTCAGATTCTTAATAGTCAGATATATTCTTGTGCGGTGACTAGGGGGTGTTGAGTCCAGTTCACTGAGCAGGGAGTAGGCCTTGTCTATTACATATTGGGCTTATGGCACGGTCTCTGAGCTAATTTCAAACCCTTGTTTTATGCATCACCCCACCTCACCTTTCCCGTTAAGCAGCCATAGTGTGTCTTCTAAAGGTGTGACTCTGTTCTGTTTTGTAATTCAGTTCAAGTGTAGCGATTTTGACATTCCCTCTATAAGCGATATCTTAGGATAAGTGTCTTTTTCTGTGTGACTTATTTCACTTAGAATCATCGTCGCTAAATCCACTCATCATGCTGCTAACTAGCCTTATGACATTGATTTCATGGCTGAGTGATATTCCATTGGGCCAAGTACCACTATTTCTTTATCCATTTTTCTCTTTCTGGGATATTGAAGGTGTACCGAAGTGGAGGTTCTTGGAAACAGAGCAGCCGTAAAGGTTGGGGTGCCTTTGTTTTGTTGATTTTTAGTTTTCCCAATTTATACGCCCATGAGTGGAAGTGCCCTATGCTCTCTAAGCTGTTTTTCTTACTTGTTTCAGGACACACCGTACACTTCTCCAGAGTGCCTGTTGGCAATTTACATCCCGCCCATCAGCGTAGCAAGGCTCCCATGTCTCCATGGCCTGTCCTGCTTTTCTGGTTTTTACACTTTCTTCAGCATGGCCCTTTTGACCGAGGGCAAGCGAGATTTCTTTGTAGCGCTGATTTGCCCTTCCGGCTTGCTTGGTTGGCCAAAAAGGGCATATGCGTTTTTTCCTGAATATATTCAGGAGAAAACGCATATGCCCTTTTTGGCCCAGGGCATCATTGTCAACGTTTTGCCGCTTTTCATGTGCTTTAAAGGCGAGTCGAATCTACCTCCTGAAATCTGTTTCCTGCAAATCTGCCTTGCTTTCAAATCCTCTTCGTTGCCTTCCCTCAATATATTTGTAGACGAGTTATCATTTATAACTCTGCACGTTTGTGAATTGCAGTGCCCCTGAGCTCCATTTGTCTACTCGCTTTTTTGGGAGCTGGCCACAAAAGCGCAGGATTGCTTCAGGCCCTATTTTGCTTCTGGGGGGCAGGCTGAGCCTGTGGTTCATTCTTCTTCCTGATGGGAAAATGGAGTGACCTGTGCCTGTCCCAACACCTAGCGCTAGTCTCTCGTTGGTTGTCCGTCTTCCCGTTCATCCTCAGGACAAATTGCAACCTGTACGAAACAGGAGGTTAAAGGTGCTGATTCTCCAAGTAGGGAGATGGTTAGTCAAGCGGCTGGAATGGCGAACCCGAGCACAAGGAGAGGAGAAATGAGGTGCGTTTTAGAAGCCTTTCCCGATCTCACGGCATACAATTCTCTGGGTTTCCCATGCATGTTTTGATGTAGGAAGATGCCCTTGTACCTGGAGTTTTGAGACCCATGGGGTGGGTACCCCGCAGTGTTACTTTAAAGTATCTGCGTTTGCTCACCCAACCTCACCAATCCTCTCAGCCCCAAGAGTGTCCAGTCTTAAGTCTCATCCAGCTGTGGGTCTAGATATGGTCTATCCAGGTGGCATCAGAGCCCCTGAACTGATTTTGTAAGAATTTCTCTCTCTTTCACTGTCTTTGTTTTGTGGGTTTTTTAAAGTAATTTATGTTTAGAATGGGGCTTGGCTGCTTTTCCCTGCTGTGTTTATGCCGCTTTACACCCTCTTGATTCACTTGCAGAGAGATATCGATACATAGGTTTTCAGATTCTTACTAGTCAGATATATTCTTGTGCGGTGACTAGGGGGTGTTGAGTCCAGTTCACTGAGCAGGGAGTAGGCCTTGTCTATTACTTATTTGGCTTATGGAGCGGTCTCTGAGCTAATTTCAAACCCTTGTTTTATGCATCACCCCACCTCACCTTTCCCGTTAAGCAGCCATAGTGTGTCTTCTAAAGGTGTGACTCTGTTCTGTTTTGTAATTCAGTTCAAGTGTAGCGATTTTGACATTCCCTCTCTAAGCGATATCTTAGGATAAGTGTCTTTTTCTGTGTGACTTATTTCACTTAGAATCATCGTCACTAAATCCACTCATCATGCTGCTAACTAGCCTTATGACATTGATTTCATGGCTGAGTGATATTCCATTGGGCCAAGTACCACCATTTCTTTATCTATTTTTCTCTTTCCTGCGATATTGAAGGTGTACTGAAGTGGAGGTTCTTGGAAACACAGCAGCTGTAAAGTTTGGGGTGCCTGTGTCTTGTTGATTTTTAGTTTTCCCAATTTATACGCCCATGAGTGGAAGTGCCCTATGCTCTCTAAGCTGTGTTTCTTACTTGTTTCAGGACACACCGTACACTTCTCCAGAGTGCCTGTTGGCAATTTACATCCCGCCCATCAGCGTAGCAAGGCTCCCATGTCTCCATGGCCTGTCCTGCTTTTCTGGTTTTTACACTTTCTTCAGCATGGCCCTTTTGACCGAGGGCAAGCGAGATTTCTTTGTAGCGCTGATTTGCCCTTCCGGCTTGCTTGGTTGGCCAAAAAGGGCATATGTGTTTTTTCCTGAATATATTCGAAAAAAAACGCATATGCCCTTTTGCCCAGGGCATCATTGTCAACGTTTTTCCGCTTTTCATGTGCTTTAAAGGCGAGTCGAATCTACCTCCTGAAATCTGTTTCCTGCAAATCTGCCTTGCTTTCAAATCCTCTTCGTTGCCTTCCCTCAATATATTTGTGGACGAGAGTTATCATTTATAACTCTGCACGTTTGTGAATTGCAGTGCCCCTGAGCTCCATTTGTCTACTCGCTTTTTTGGGAGCTGGCAGCAAAAGCACAGGATTGCTTCAGGCCCTATACGGCTTCCAGGGGGCCGCCGGAGCCTGTGGTTCATTCTTCTTCCTGATGGGAAAATGGAGTGACCTGTGCCTGTCCCAACACCTAGGGCTAGCCTCTCGTTGGTTGCCCGTCTTCCCATTCATCCTCAGGACAAATTGCAACCTGTACGAAACAGGAGGTTAAAGGTGCTGATTCTCCAAGTAGGGAGATGGTTAGTCAAGCGGCTGGAATGGCGAACCCGAGCACAAGGAGAGGAGAAATGAGGTGCGTTTTAGAAGCCTTTCCCGATCTCACAGCATACCATCTTCTGGGTTTCCCATGCATGTTTTGATGTAGGAAGATGCCCTTGTACCTGGAGATTTGAGACCCATGGGGTGGGTACCCCGCAGTGTTACTTTAATGTATCTGCATTTGCTCACCCAACCTCACCAATCCTCTGAGCCCCAAGAGTGTCCAGCCTTATGTCTCATCCAGCTGTGGGTCTAGATATGGTCAATCCAGGTTGCATCAGAGTCCCTGAACGGATTTTGTAAGAATTTCTCTCTCTTTCACAGTTTTTTTTGTGTGGGTTTTTTAAAGTAATTTATGTTTAGAATGGGGCTTGGCTGCTTTTCTCTGCTGTGTTTATGCCGCTTTACACCCTCTTGATTCACTTGCAGAGAGATATCGATACATAGGTTTTCAGATTCTTAATAGTCAGATATATTCTTGTGCGGTGACTAGGGGGTGTTGAGTCCAGTTCACTGAGCAGGGAGTAGGCCTTGTCTATTACATATTGGGCTTATGGCACGGTCTCTGAGCTAATTTCAAACCCTTGTTTTATGCATCACCCCACCTCACCTTTCCCGTTAAGCAGCCATAGTGTGTCTTCTAAAGGTGTGACTCTGTTCTGTTTTGTAATTCAGTTCAAGTGTAGCGATTTTGACATTCCCTCTATAAGCGATATCTTAGGATAAGTGTCTTTTTCTGTGTGACTTATTTCACTTAGAATCATCGTCGCTAAATCCACTCATCATGCTGCTAACTAGCCTTATGACATTGATTTCATGGCTGAGTGATATTCCATTGGGCCAAGTACCACTATTTCTTTATCCATTTTTCTCTTTCTGGGATATTGAAGGTGTACCGAAGTGGAGGTTCTTGGAAACAGAGCAGCCGTAAAGGTTGGGGTGCCTGTGTTTTGTTGATTTTTAGTTTTCCCAATTTATACGCCCATGAGTGGAAGTGCCCTATGCTCTCTAAGCTGTTTTTCTTACTTGTTTCAGGACACACCGTACACTTCTCCAGAGTGCCTGTTGGCAATTTACATCCCGCCCATCAGCGTAGCAAGGCTCCCATGTCTCCATGGCCTGTCCTGCTTTTCTGGTTTTTACACTTTCTTCAGCATGGCCCTTTTGACCGAGGGCAAGCGAGATTTCTTTGTAGCGCTGATTTGCCCTTCCGGCTTGCTTGGTTGGCCAAAAAGGGCATATGCGTTTTTTCCTGAATATATTCAGGAGAAAACGCATATGCCCTTTTTGGCCCAGGGCATCATTGTCAACGTTTTGCCGCTTTTCATGTGCTTTAAAGGCGAGTCGAATCTACCTCCTGAAATCTGTTTCCTGCAAATCTGCCTTGCTTTCAAATCCTCTTCGTTGCCTTCCCTCAATATATTTGTAGACGAGTTATCATTTATAACTCTGCACGTTTGTGAATTGCAGTGCCCCTGAGCTCCATTTGTCTACTCGCTTTTTTGGGAGCTGGCCACAAAAGCGCAGGATTGCTTCAGGCCCTATTTTGCTTCTGGGGGGCAGGCTGAGCCTGTGGTTCATTCTTCTTCCTGATGGGAAAATGGAGTGACCTGTGCCTGTCCCAACACCTAGCGCTAGTCTCTCGTTGGTTGTCCGTCTTCCCGTTCATCCTCAGGACAAATTGCAACCTGTACGAAACAGGAGGTTAAAGGTGCTGATTCTCCAAGTAGGGAGATGGTTAGTCAAGCGGCTGGAATGGCGAACCCGAGCACAAGGAGAGGAGAAATGAGGTGCGTTTTAGAAGCCTTTCCCGATCTCACGGCATACAATTCTCTGGGTTTCCCATGCATGTTTTGATGTAGGAAGATGCCCTTGTACCTGGAGTTTTGAGACCCATGGGGTGGGTACCCCGCAGTGTTACTTTAAAGTATCTGCGTTTGCTCACCCAACCTCACCAATCCTCTCAGCCCCAAGAGTGTCCAGTCTTAAGTCTCATCCAGCTGTGGGTCTAGATATGGTCTATCCAGGTGGCATCAGAGCCCCTGAACTGATTTTGTAAGAATTTCTCTCTCTTTCACTGTCTTTGTTTTGTGGGTTTTTTAAAGTAATTTATGTTTAGAATGGGGCTTGGCTGCTTTTCCCTGCTGTGTTTATGCCGCTTTACACCCTCTTGATTCACTTGCAGAGAGATATCGATACATAGGTTTTCAGATTCTTACTAGTCAGATATATTCTTGTGCGGTGACTAGGGGGTGTTGAGTCCAGTTCACTGAGCAGGGAGTAGGCCTTGTCTATTACTTATTTGGCTTATGGAGCGGTCTCTGAGCTAATTTCAAACCCTTGTTTTATGCATCACCCCACCTCACCTTTCCCGTTAAGCAGCCATAGTGTGTCTTCTAAAGGTGTGACTCTGTTCTGTTTTGTAATTCAGTTCAAGTGTAGCGATTTTGACATTCCCTCTCTAAGCGATATCTTAGGATAAGTGTCTTTTTCTGTGTGACTTATTTCACTTAGAATCATCGTCACTAAATCCACTCATCATGCTGCTAACTAGCCTTATGACATTGATTTCATGGCTGAGTGATATTCCATTGGGCCAAGTACCACCATTTCTTTATCTATTTTTCTCTTTCCTGCGATATTGAAGGTGTACTGAAGTGGAGGTTCTTGGAAACACAGCAGCTGTAAAGTTTGGGGTGCCTGTGTCTTGTTGATTTTTAGTTTTCCCAATTTATACGCCCATGAGTGGAAGTGCCCTATGCTCTCTAAGCTGTGTTTCTTACTTGTTTCAGGACACACCGTACACTTCTCCAGAGTGCCTGTTGGCAATTTACATCCCGCCCATCAGCGTAGCAAGGCTCCCATGTCTCCATGGCCTGTCCTGCTTTTCTGGTTTTTACACTTTCTTCAGCATGGCCCTTTTGACCGAGGGCAAGCGAGATTTCTTTGTAGCGCTGATTTGCTCTTCCGGCTTGCTTGGTTGGCCAAAAAGGGCATATGCGTTTTTTCCTGAATATATTCGGAAAAAAACGCATATGCCCTTTTGCCCAGGGCATCATTGTCAACGTTTTTCCGCTTTTCATGTGCTTTAAAGGCGAGTCGAATCTACCTCCTGAAATCTGTTTCCTGCAAATCTGCCTTGCTTTCAAATCCTCTTCGTTGCCTTCCCTCAATATATTTGTGGACGAGAGTTATCATTTATAACTCTGCACGTTTGTGAATTGCAGTGCCCCTGAGCTCCATTTGTCTACTCGCTTTTTTGGGAGCTGGCAGCAAAAGCACAGGATTGCTTCAGGCCCTATACGGCTTCCAGGGGGCCGCCGGAGCCTGTGGTTCATTCTTCTTCCTGATGGGAAAATGGAGTGACCTGTGCCTGTCCCAACACCTAGGGCTAGCCTCTCGTTGGTTGCCCGTCTTCCCATTCATCCTCAGGACAAATTGCAACCTGTACGAAACAGGAGGTTAAAGGTGCTGATTCTCCAAGTAGGGAGATGGTTAGTCAAGCGGCTGGAATGACGAACCCGAGCACAAGGAGAGCAGAAATGAGGTGCGTTTTAGAAGCCTTTCCCGATCTCACAGCATACCATCTTCTGGGTTTCCCATGCATGTTTTGATGTAGCAAGATGCCCTTGTACCTGGAGATTTGAGACCCATGGGGTGGGTACCCCGCAGTGTTACTTTAATGTATCTGCATTTGCTCACCCAACCTCACCAATCCTCTGAGCCCCAAGAGTGTCCAGCCTTATGTCTCATCCAGCTGTGGGTCTAGATATGGTCAATCCAGGTTGCATCAGAGTCCCTGAACGGATTTTGTAAGAATTTCTCTCTCTTTCACAGTTTTTTTTGTGTGGGTTTTTTAAAGTAATTTATGTTTAGAATGGGGCTTGGCTGCTTTTCTCTGCTGTGTTTATGCCGCTTTACACCCTCTTGATTCACTTGCAGAGAGATATCGATACATAGGTTTTCAGATTCTTAATAGTCAGATATATTCTTGTGCGGTGACTAGGGGGTGTTGAGTCCAGTTCACTGAGCAGGGAGTAGGCCTTGTCTATTACATATTGGGCTTATGGCGCGGTCTCTGAGCTAATTTCAAACCCTTGTTTTATGCATCACCCCACCTCACCTTTCCCGTTAAGCAGCCATAGTGTGTCTTCTAAAGGTGTGACTCTGTTCTGTTTTGTAATTCAGTTCAAGTGTAGCGATTTTGACATTCCCTCTATAAGCGATATCTTAGGATAAGTGTCTTTTTCTGTGTGACTTATTTCACTTAGAATCATCGTCGCTAAATCCACTCATCATGCTGCTAACTAGCCTTATGACATTGATTTCATGGCTGAGTGATATTCCATTGGGCCAAGTACCACTATTTCTTTATCCATTTTTCTCTTTCTGGGATATTGAAGGTGTACCGAAGTGGAGGTTCTTGGAAACAGAGCAGCCGTAAAGGTTGGGGTGCCTGTGTTTTGTTGATTTTTAGTTTTCCCAATTTATACGCCCATGAGTGGAAGTGCCCTATGCTCTCTAAGCTGTTTTTCTTACTTGTTTCAGGACACACCGTACACTTCTCCAGAGTGCCTGTTGGCAATTTACATCCCGCCCATCAGCGTAGCAAGGCTCCCATGTCTCCATGGCCTGTCCTGCTTTTCTGGTTTTTACACTTTCTTCAGCATGGCCCTTTTGACCGAGGGCAAGCGAGATTTCTTTGTAGCGCTGATTTGCCCTTCCGGCTTGCTTGGTTGGCCAAAAAGGGCATATGCGTTTTTTCCTGAATATATTCAGGAGAAAACGCATATGCCCTTTTTGGCCCAGGGCATCATTGTCAACGTTTTGCCGCTTTTCATGTGCTTTAAAGGCGAGTCGAATCTACCTCCTGAAATCTGTTTCCTGCAAATCTGCCTTGCTTTCAAATCCTCTTCGTTGCCTTCCCTCAATATATTTGTGGACGAGTTATCATTTATAACTCTGCACGTTTGTGAATTGCAGTGCCCCTGAGCTCCATTTGTCTACTCGCTTTTTTGGGAGCTGGCCACAAAAGCGCAGGATTGCTTCAGGCCCTATTTTGCTTCTGGGGGGCAGGCTGAGCCTGTGGTTCATTCTTCTTCCTGATGGGAAAATGGAGTGACCTGTGCCTGTCCCAACACCTAGCGCTAGTCTCTCGTTGGTTGTCCGTCTTCCCGTTCATCCTCAGGACAAATTGCAACCTGTACGAAACAGGAGGTTAAAGGTGCTGATTCTCCAAGTAGGGAGATGGTTAGTCAAGCGGCTGGAATGGCGAACCCGAGCACAAGGAGAGGAGAAATGAGGTGCGTTTTAGAAGCCTTTCCCGATCTCACGGCATACAATTCTCTGGGTTTCCCATGCATGTTTTGATGTAGGAAGATGCCCTTGTACCTGGAGTTTTGAGACCCATGGGGTGGGTACCCCGCAGTGTTACTTTAAAGTATCTGCGTTTGCTCACCCAACCTCACCAATCCTCTCAGCCCCAAGAGTGTCCAGTCTTAAGTCTCATCCAGCTGTGGGTCTAGATATGGTCTATCCAGGTGGCATCAGAGCCCCTGAACTGATTTTGTAAGAATTTCTCTCTCTTTCACTGTCTTTGTTTTGTGGGTTTTTTAAAGTAATTTATGTTTAGAATGGGGCTTGGCTGCTTTTCCCTGCTGTGTTTATGCCGCTTTACACCCTCTTGATTCACTTGCAGAGAGATATCGATACATAGGTTTTCAGATTCTTACTAGTCAGATATATTCTTGTGCGGTGACTAGGGGGTGTTGAGTCCAGTTCACTGAGCAGGGAGTAGGCCTTGTCTATTACTTATTTGGCTTATGGAGCGGTCTCTGAGCTAATTTCAAACCATTGTTGTATGCATCACCCCACCTCACCTTTCCCGTTAAGCAGCCATAGTGTGTCTTCTAAAGGTGTGACTCTGTTCTGTTTTGTAATTCAGTTCAAGTGTAGCGATTTTGACATTCCCTCTCTAAGCGATATCTTAGGATAAGTGTCTTTTTCTGTGTGACTTATTTCACTTAGAATCATCGTCGCTAAATCCACTCATCATGCTGCTAACTAGCCTTATGACATTGATTTCATGGCTGAGTGATATTCCATTGGGCCAAGTACCACCATTTCTTTATCTATATTTCTCTTTCCTGCGATATTGAAGGTGTACTGAAGTGGAGGTTCTTGGAAACACAGCAGCTGTAAAGTTTGGGGTGCCTGTGTCTTGTTGATTTTTAGTTTTCCCAATTTATACGCCCATGAGTGGAAGTGCCCTATGCTCTCTAAGCTGTGTTTCTTACTTGTTTCAGGACACACCGTACACTTCTCCAGAGTGCCTGTTGGCAATTTACATCCCGCCCATCAGCGTAGCAAGGCTCCCATGTCTCCATGGCCTGTCCTGCTTTTCTGGTTTTTACACTTTCTTCAGCATGGCCCTTTTGACCGAGGGCAAGCGAGATTTCTTTGTAGCGCTGATTTGCCCTTCCGGCTTGCTTGGTTGGCCAAAAAGGGCATATGTGTTTTTTCCTGAATATATTCGGAAAAAAACGCATATGCCCTTTTGCCCAGGGCATCATTGTCAACGTTTTTCCGCTTTTCATGTGCTTTAAAGGCGAGTCGAATCTACCTCCTGAAATCTGTTTCCTGCAAATCTGCCTTGCTTTCAAATCCTCTTCGTTGCCTTCCCTCAATATATTTGTGGACGAGAGTTATCATTTATAACTCTGCACGTTTGTGAATTGCAGTGCCCCTGAGCTCCATTTGTCTACTCGCTTTTTTGGGAGCTGGCCGCAAAAGCGCAGGATTGCTTCAGGCCCTTTTTTGGTTCTGGGGGGCAGGCTGACCCTGTGGTTCATTCTTCTTCCTGATGGGAAAATGGAGTGACCTGTGGCTGTACCAACACCTAGGGCTAGTCTCTCGTTGGTTGCCCGTCTTCCCTTTCATCCTCAGGACAAATTGCAACCTGTACAAAACAGGAGGTTAAAGGTGCTGATTGCCAAGTAGGGAGATGTTTAGTCAAGCGGCTAGAATGGCGAATCCGAGCACAAGGAGAGGAGAAATGAGGTGCGTTTTAGAAGCCTTTCCCGATCTCACAGCATACCATCTTCTGGGTTTCCCATGCATGTTTTGATGTAGGAAGATGCCCTTGTACCTGGAGATTTGAGATCCATGGGGTGGGTACCCCGCAGTGTTACTTTAAAGTATCTGCATTTGCTCACCCAACCTCACCAATCCTCTGAGCCCCAAGAGTGTCCAGCCTTATGTCTCATCCAGCTGTGGGTCTAGATATGGTCAATCCAGGTTGCATCAGAGACCCTGAACGGATTTTGTAAGAATTTCTCTCTCTTTCACTGTCTTTGTTTTGTGGGTTTTTTAAAGTAATTTATGTTTAGAATGGGGCTTGGCTGCTTTTCCCTGCTGTGTTTATTCCGCTTTACACCCTCTTGATTCACTTGCAGAGAGATATCGATACATAGGTTTTCAGATTCTTACTAGTCATATATATTCTTGTGCGGTGACTAGGGGGTGTTGAGTCCAGTTCACTGAGCAGGGAGTAGGCCTTGTCTATTACATATTTGGCTTATGGAGCGGTCTCTGAGCTAATTTCAAACCCTTGTTTTATGCATCACCCCACCTCACCTTTCCCGTTAAGCAGCCATAGTGTGTCTTCTAAAGGTGTGACTCTGTTCTGTTTTGTAATTCAGTTCAAGTGTAGCGATTTTGACATTCCCTCTATAAGCGATATCTTAGGATAAGTGTCTTTTTCTGTGTGACTTATTTCACTTAGAATCATCGTCACTAAATCCACTCATCATGCTGCTAACTCGCCTTATGACATTGATTTCATGGCTGAGTGATATTCCATTGTGCCAAGTACCACTATTTGTTTATCCATTTTTCTCTTTCCTGGGATATTGAAGGTGTACTGAAGTGGAGGTTCTTGGAAACAGAGCAGCCGTAAAGGTTGGGGTGCCTGTGTCTTGTTGATTTTTAGTTTTCCCAATTTATACGCCCATGAGTGGAAGTGCCCTATGCTCTCTAAGCTGTGTTTATTACTTGTTTCAGGACACACCGTACAATTTTCCAGAGTGCCTGTTGGCAATTTACATCCCGCCCATCAGCGTAGCAAGGCTCCCATGTCTCCATGGCCTGTCCTGCTTTTCTGGTTTTTACACTTTCTTCATCATGGCCCTTTTGACCGAGGGCAAGTGAGACTTCTTTGTAGCGCTGATTTGCCCTTCCGGCTTGCTTGGTTGGCCAAAAAGGGCATATGCGTTTTTTCCTGAATATATTCAGGAAAAAACGCATATGCCCTTTTTGGCCCAGGGCATCATTGTAAACGTTTTTCCGCTTTTCATGTGCTTTAAAGGCGAGTCGAATCTACCTCCTGAAATCTGTTTCCTGCAAATCTGCCTTGCTTTCAAATCCTCTTCGTTGCCTTCCCTCAATATATTTGTGGACGAGAGTTATCATTTATAACTTTGCACGTTTGTGAATTGCAGTGCCCCTGAGCTCCATTTGTCTACTCGCATTTTTGGGAGCTGGCAGCAAAAGCGCAGGATTGCTTCAGGCCCTATTCGGCTTCCAGGGGGCCGCCGTAGCCTGTGGTTCATTCTTCTTCCTGATGGGAAAATGGAGTGACCTGTGGCTGTACCAACACCTAGGGCTAGTCTCTCGTTGGTTGCCCGTCTTCCCGTTCATCCTCAGGACAAATTGCAACCTGTACGAAACAGGAGGTTAAAGGTGCTGATTCTCCAAGTAGGGAGATGGTTAGTCAAGCGGCTGGAATGGCGAACCCGAGCACAAGGAGAGGAGAAATGAGGTGCGTTTTAGAAGCCTTTCCCGATCTCACGGCATACAATCTTCTGGGTTTCCCATGCATGTTTTGATGTAGGAAGATGCCCTTGTACCTGGAGATTTGAGACCCATGGGGTGGGTACCCCGCAGTGTTACTTTAAAGTATCTGGGTTTGCTCACTCAACCTCACCAATCCTCTGAGCCCCAAGAGTGTCCAGCCTTATGTCTCATCCAGCTGTGGGTCTAGATATGGTCAATCCAGTTTGCATCAGAGACCCTGAACGGATTTTGTAAGAATTTCTCTTTCACTGTCTTTGTTTTGTGGGTTTTTTAAAGTAATTTATGTTTAGAATGGGGCTTGGCTGCTTTTCCCTGCTGTGTTTATTCCGCTTTACACCCTCTTGATTCACTTGCAGAGAGATATTGATACATAGGTTTTCAGATTCTTACTAGTCAGATATATTCTTGTGCGGTGACTAGGGGGTGTTGAGTCCAGTTCACTGAGCAGGGAGTAGGCCTTGTCTATTAAGTATTTGGCTTATGGAGCGGTCTCTGAGCTAATTTCAAACCCTTGTTTTATGCATCACCCCACCTCACCTTTCCGGTTAAGCAGCCATAGTGTGTCTTCTAAAGGTGTGCCTCTGTTCTGTTTTGTAATTCAGTTCAAGTGTAGCGATTTTGACATTCCCTCTATAAGCGATATCTTAGGATAAGTGTCTTTTTCTGTGTGACTTATTTCACTTAGAATCATCGTCGCTAAATCCACTCATCATGCTCCTAACTAGCCTTATGACATTGATTTCATGGCTGAGTGATATTCCATTGTGCCAAGTACCACTATTTGTTTATCCATTTTTCTCTTTCCTGGGATATTGAAGGTGTACTGAAGTGGAGGTTCTTGGAAACAGAGCAGCCGTAAAGTTTGGGGTGCCTGTGTCTTGTTGATTTTTAGTTTTCCCAATTTATACGCCCATGAGTGGAAGTGCCCTATGCTCTCTAAGCTGTGTTTATTACTTGTTTCAGGACACAACGTACACTTCTCCAGAGGGCCTGTTGGCAATTTACATCCCGCCCATCAGCGTAGCAAGGCTCCCATGTCTCCATGGCCTGTCCTGCTTTTCTGGTTTTTACACTTTCTTCAGCATGGCCCTTTTGACCGAGGGCAAGCGAGATTTCTTTGTAGCGCTGATTTGCCCTTCCGGCTTGCTTGGTTGGCCAAAAAGGGCGTATGCGTTTTTTCCTGAATATATTCAGGAAAAAACGCATACGCCCTTTTTGGCCAAGGGCATCATTGTCAACGTTTTTCCGCTTTTCATGTGCTTTAAAGGCGAGTCGAATCTACCTCCTGAAATCTGTTTCCTGCAAATCTGCTTTGCTTTCAAATCCTCTTCGTTGCCTTCCCTCAATATATTTGTGGACGAGAGTTCTCATTTATAGCTCTGCACGTTTGTGAATTGCAGTGCCCCTGAGCTCCATTTGTCTACTCGCTTTTTTGGGAGCTGGCCACAAAAGCGCAGGATTGCTTCAGGCCCTATTTTGCTTCTGGGGGGCAGGCTGAGCCTGTGGTTCATTCTTCTTCCTGATGGGAAAATGGAGTGACCTGTGCCTGTCCCAACACCTAGCGCTAGTCTCTCGTTGGTTGTCCGTCTTCCCGTTCATCCTCAGGACAAATTGCAACCTGTACGAAACAGGAGGTTAAAGGTGCTGATTCTCCAAGTAGGGAGATGGTTAGTCAAGCGGCTGGAATGGCGAACCCGAGCACAAGGAGAGGAGAAATGAGGTGCGTTTTAGAAGCCTTTCCCGATCTCACGGCATACAATTCTCTGGGTTTCCCATGCATGTTTTGATGTAGGAAGATGCCCTTGTACCTGGAGATTTGAGACCCATGGGGTGGGTACCCCGCAGTATTACTTTAAAGTATCTGCGTTTGCTCACCCAACCTCACCAATCCTCTCAGCCCCAAGAGTGTCCAGCCTTAAGTCTCATCCAGCTGTGGGTCTAGATATGGTCTATCCAGGTGGCATCAGAGCCCCTGAACTGATTTTGTAAGAATTTCTCTCTCTTTCACTGTATTTGTTTTGTGGGTTTTTTTAAGTAATTTATGTTTAGAATGGGGCTTGGCTGCTTTTCCCTGCTGTGTTTATGCCGCTTTACACCCTCTTGATTCACTTGCAGAGAGATATCGATACATAGGTTTTCAGATTCTTACTAGTCAGATATATTCTTGTGCGGTGACTAGGGGGTGTTGAGTCCAGTTCACTGAGCAGGGAGTAGGCCTTGTCTATTACTTATTTGGCTTAAGGAGCGGTCTCTGAGCTAATTTCAAACCCTTGTTGTATGCATCACCCCACCTCACCTTTCCCGTTAAGCAGCCATCGTGTGTCTTCTAAAGGTGTGACTCTTTTCTGTTTTGTAATTCAGTTCAAGTGTAGCGATTTTGACATTCCCTCTCTAAGCGATATCTTAGGATAAGTGTCTTTTTCTGTGTGACTTATTTCACTTAGAATCATCGTCGCTAAATCCACTCATCATGCTGCTAACTAGCCTTATGACATTGATTTCATGGCTGAGTGATATTCCATTGGGCCAAATACCACTATTTCTTTATCTATTTTTCTCTTTCCTGCGATATTGAAGGTGTACTGAAGTGGAGGTTCTTGGAAACAGAGCAGCTGTAAAGTTTGGGGTGCCTGTGTCTTGTTGATTTTTAGTTTTCCCAATTTATACGCCCATGAGTGGAAGTGCCCTATGCTCTCTAAGCTGTGTTTATTACTTGTTTCAGGACACACCGTACACTTCTCCAGAGTGCCTGTTGGCAATTTACATCCCGCCCATCAGCGTAGCAAGGCTCCCATGTCTCCATGGCCTGTCCTGCTTTTCTGGTTTTTACACTTTCTTCAGCATGGCCCTTTTGACCGAGGGCAAGCGAGATTTCTTTGTAGCGCTGATTTGCCCTTCCGGCTTGCTTGGTTGGCCAAAAAGGGCGTATGCGTTTTTTCCTGAATATATTCAGGAAAAAACGCATACGCCCTTTTTTGCCCAGGGCATCATTGTCAACGTTTTTCCGCTTTTCATGTGCTTTAAAGGCGAGTCGAATCTACCTCCTGAAATCTGTTTCCTGCAAATCTGCCTTGCTTTCATATCCTCTTCGTTGCCTTCCCTCAATATATTTGTGGACGAGAGTTATCATTTATAACTCTGCACGTTTGTGAATTGCAGTGCCCCTGAGCTCCATTTGTCTACTCGCTTTTTTGGGAGCTGGCAGCAAAAGCACAGGATTGCTTCAGGCCCTTTACGGCTTCCAGGGGGCCGCCGGAGCCTGTGGTTCATTCTTCTTCCTGATGGGAAAATGGAGTGACCTGTGCCTGTCCCAACACCTAGGGCTAGTCTCTCGTTGGTTGCCCGTCTTCCCGTTCATCCTCAGGACAAATTGCAACCTGTACGAAACAGGAGGTTAAAGGTGCTGATTCTCCAAGTAGGGAGATGGTTAGTCAAGCGGCTGGAATGGCGAACCCGAGCACAAGGAGAGGAGAAATGAGGTGCGTTTTAGAAGCCTTTCCCGATCTCACAGCATACCATCTTCTGGGTTTCACATGCATGTTTTGATGTAGGAAGATGCCCTTGTACCTGGAGATTTGAGACCCATGGGGTGGGTACCCCGCAGTGTTACTTTAATGTATCTGCATTTGCTCACCCAACCTCACCAATCCTCTGAGCCCCAAGAGTGTCCAGCCTTATGTCTCATCCAGCTGTGGGTCTAGATATGGTCAATCCAGGTTGCATCATAGACCCTGAACGGATTTTGTAAGAATTTCTCTCTCTTTCACTGTTTTTTTTGTGTGGGTTTTTTAAAGTAATTTATGTTTAGAATGGGGCTTGGCTGCTTTTCTCTGCTGTGTTTATGCCGCTTTACACCCTCTTGATTCACTTGCAGAGAGATATGGATACATAGGTTTTCAGATTCTTAATAGTCAGATATATTCTTGTGCGGTGACTAGGGGGTGTTGAGTCCAGTTCACTGAGCAGGTAGTAGGCCTTGTCTATTACATATTGGGCTTATGGCGCGGTCTCTGAGCTAATTTCAAACCCTTGTTTTATGCATCACCCCACCTCACCTTTCCCGTTAAGCAGCCATAGTGTGTCTTCTAAAGGTGTTCCTCTGTTCTGTTTTGTAATTCAGTTCAAGTGTAGCGATTTTGACATTCCCTCTATAAGCGATATCTTAGGATAAGTGTCTTTTTCTGTGTGACTTATTTCACTTAGAATCATCGTCGCTAAATCCACTCATCATGCTGCTAACTAGCCTTAGGACATTGATTTCATGGCTGAGTGATATTCCATTGGGCCAAGTACCACCATTCCTTTATCCATTTTTCTCTTTCTGGGATATTGAAGCTGTACCGAAGTGGAGGTTCTTGGAAACAGAGCAACCGTAAAGGTTGGGGTGCCTGTGTCTTGTTGATTTTTATTATTCCCAATTTATACGCCCATGAGTGGAAGTGCCCTATGCTCTCTAAGCTGTGTTTATTACTTGTTTCGGGACACACTGTACCCTTTTCCAGAGTGGCTGTTGGCAATTTACATCCCGCACATCAGCGTAGCAAGGCTCGCATGTCTCCATGGCCTGTCCTGCTTTTCTGGTTTTTACACTTTTTTCAGCATGGCCCTTTTGACCGAGGGCAAGCGAGACGTCTTTGTAGCGCTGATTTGCCCTTCCGGCTTGCTTGGTTGGCCTAAAAGGGCGTATGCGTTTTTTCCTGAATATATTCAGGAAAAAACGCATACGCCCTTTTTGGCCAAGGGCATCATTGTCAACGTTTTGCCACTTTTCATGTGCTTTAAAGGCGAGTCGAATCTACCTCCTGAAATCTGTTTCCTGCCAATCTGCCTTGCTTTCAAATCCTCTTCGTTTCCTTCCCTCAATATATTTGTGGACGAGAGTTCTCATTTATAACTCTGCACGTTTGTGAATTGCACTGCCCCTGAGCTCCATTTGTCTACTCGCTTTTTTGGGAGCTGGCCGCAAAAGCGCAGGATTGCTTCAGGCCCTATTTTGGTTCTGGGGGGCAGGCTGAGCCTGTGGTTCATTCTTCTTCCTTATGGGAAAATGGAGTGACCTGTGCCTGTCCCAACACCTAGGGCTAGTCTCTCGTTGGTTGCCCGTCTTCCCGTTCATCCTCAGGACAAATTGCAACCTGTACGAAACAGGAGGTTAAAAGTGCTGATTCTCCAAGTAGGGAGATGGTTAGTCAAGCTGCTGGAATGGCGAACCCGAGCACAAGGAGAGGAGAAATGAGGTGCGTTTTAGAAGCCTTTCCCGATCTCACGGCATACCATATTCTGGGTTTCCCATGCATGTTTTGATGTAGGAAGATTCCCTTGTACCTGGAGATTTGAGACCCATGGGGTGTGTACCACGCGGTGTTACTTTAAAATATCTGGGTTTGCTCACCCAACCTCACCAATCCTCTGAGCCCCAAGAGTGTCCAGCCTTATGTCTCATCCAGCTGTGGGTCTAGATATGGTCAATCCAAGTTGCATCAGAGACCCTGAACGGATTTTGTAAGAATTTCTCTTTCACTGTCTTTGTTTTGTGGGTTTTGTAAAGTAATTTATGTTTAGAATGGGGCTTGGCTGCTTTTCCCTGCTGTGTTTATTCCGCTTTACACCCTCTTGATTCACTTGCAGAGAGATATCGATACATAGGTTTTCAGATTCTTACTAGTCAGATATATTCTTGTGCGGTGACTAGGGGGTGTTGAGTCCAGTTCACTGAGCAGGGAGTAGGCCTTGTCTATTACATATTTGGCTTATGGAGCGGTCTCTGAGCTAATTTCAAACCCTTGTTCTATGCATCACCCCACCTCACCTTTCCCGTTAAGCAGCCATAGTGTGTCTTCTAAAGGTGTGACTCTGTTCTGTTTTGTACTTCAGTTCAAGTGTAGCGATTTTGACATTCCCTCTATAAGCGATATCTTAGGATAAGTGTCTTTTTCTGTGTGACTTATTTCACTTAGAATCATCGTCGCTAAATCCACTCATCATGCTGCTAACTAGCCTTATGACATTGATTTCATGGCTGAGTGATATTCCATTGGGCTAAGTAGCACCATTTCTTTATCCATTTTTCTCTTTCCTGCGATATTGAAGGTGTACCGAAGTGGAGGTTCTTGGAAACAGAGCAGCCGTAAAGTTTGGGGTGCCTGTGTCTTGTTGATTTTTAGTTTTCCCAATTTATACGCCCATGAGTGGAAGTGCCCTATGCTCTCTAAGCTGTGTTTATTACTTGTTTCAGGACACACCGTACACTTCTCCAGAGTGCCTGTTGGCAAATTACATCCCGCCCATCAGCGTAGCAAGGCTCCCATGTCTCCATGTCCTGTCCTGCTTTTCTGGTTTTTACACTTTCTTCAGCATGGCCCTTTTGACCGAGGGCAAGCGAGATTTCTTTGTAGCGCTGATTTGCCCTTCCGGCTTGCTTGGTTGGCCAAAAAGGGCATATGCGTTTTTTCCTGAATATATTCAGGAAAAAACGCATATGCCCTTTTTTGCCCAGGGCATCATTGTCAACGTTTTTCCGCTTTTCATGTGCTTTAAAGGCGAGTCGAATCTACCTCCTGAAATCTGTTTCCTGCAAATCTGCCTTGCTTTCAAATCCTCTTCGTTGCCTTCCCTCAATATATTTGTGGACGAGAGTTATCATTTATAACTCTGCACGTTTGTGAATTGCAGTGCCCCTGAGCTCCATTTGTCTACTCGCCTTTTTCGGAGCTGGCAGCAAAAGCACATGATTGCTTCAGGCCCTATACGGCTTCCAGGGGGCCGCCGGAGCCTGTGGTTCATTCTTCTTCCTGATGGGAAAATGGAGTGACCTGTGCCTGTCCCAACACCTAGGGCTAGTCTCTCGTTGGTTGCCCGTCTTCCCGTTCATCCTCAGGACAAATTGCAACCTGTACGAAACAGGAGGTTAAAGGTGCTGATTCTCCAAGTAGGGAGATGGTTAGTCAAGCGGCTGGAATGGCGAACCCGAGCACAAGGAGAGGAGAAATGAGGTGCGTTTTAGAAGCCTTTCCCGATCTCACAGCATACCATCTTCTGGGTTTCCCATGCATGTTTTGATGTAGGAAGATGCCCTTGTACCTGGAGATTTGAGACCCATGGGGTGGGTACCCCGCAGTGTTACTTTAATGTATCTGCATTTGCTCACCCAACCTCACCAATCCTCTGAGCCCCAAGAGTGTCCAGCCTTATGTCTCATCCAGCTGTGGGTCTAGATATGGTCAATCCAGGTTACATCAGAGTCCCTGAACGGATTTTGTAAGAATTTCTCTCTCTTTCACTGTTTTTTTTGTGTGGGTTTTTTAAAGTAATTTATGTTTAGAATGGGGCTTGGCTGCTTTTCTCTGCTGTGTTTATGCCGCTTTACACCCTCTTGATTCACTTGCAGAGAGATATCGATACATAGGTTTTCAGATTCTTAAGAGTGAGATATATTCTTGTGCGGTGACTAGGGGGTGTTGAGTCCAGTTCACTGAGCAGGGTGTAGGCCTTGTCTATTACATATTTGGCTTATGGAGAGGTCTCTGAGCTAATTTCAAACCCTTGTTTTATGCATCACCCCACCTCAACTTTCCCGTTAAGCAGCCATAGTGTGTCTTCTAAAGGTGTGACTCTGTTCTGTTTTGTAATTCAGTTCAAGTGTAGCGATTTTGACATTCCCTCTATAAGCGATATCTTAGGATAAGTGTCTTTTTCTGTGTGACTTATTTCACTTAGAATCTTCGTCGCTAAATCCACTCATCATGCTGCTAACTAGCCTTATGACATTGATTTCATGGCTGAGTGATATTCCATTGGGCCAAGTAGCACCATTTCTTTATCCATTTTTCTCTTTCCTGCGATATTGAAGGTGTACCGAAGTGGAGGTTCTTGGAAACAGAGCAGCCGTAAAGTTTGGGGTGCCTGTGTTTTGTTGATTTTTAGTTTTCCCAATTTATACGCCCATGAGTGGAAGTGCCCTATGCTCTCTAAGCTGTGTTTATTACTTGTTTTGGGACACACTGTACCCTTTTCCAGAGTGGCTGTTGGCAATTTACATCCCGCCCATCAGCGTAGCAAGGCTCGCATGTCTCCATGGCCTGTCCTGCTTTTCTGGTTTTTACACTTTTTTCAGCATGGCCCTTTTGACCGAGGGCAAGCGAGACGTCTTTGTAGCGTTGATTTGCCCTTCCGGCTTGCTTGGTTGGCCTAAAAGGGCGTATGCGTTTTTTCCTGAATATATTCAGGAAAAAACGCATACGCCCTTTTTGGCCAAGGGCATCATTGTCAACGTTTTGCCACTTTTCATGTGCTTTAAAGGCGAGTCAAATCTACCTCCTGAAATCTGTTTCCTGCAAATCTGCCTTGCTTTCAAATCCTCTTCGTTGCCTTCCCTCAATATATTTGTGGACGAGAGTTCTCATTTATAACTCTGCACGTTTGTGAATTGCAGTGCCCCTGAGCTCCATTTGTCTACTCGCTTTTTTGGGAGCTGGCCGCAAAAGCACAGGATTGCTTCAGGCCCTATTTTGGTTCTGGGGGGCAGGCTGAGCCTGTGGTTCATTCTTCTTCCTGATGGGAAAATGGAGTGACCTGTGCCTGTCCCAACACCTAGGGCTAGTCTCTCGTTGGTTGCCCGTCTTCCCGTTCATCCTCAGGACAAATTGCAACCTGTACGAAACAGGAGGTTAAAAGTGCTGATTCTCCAAGTAGGGAGATGGTTAGTCAAGCGGCTGGAATGGCGAACCCAAGCACAAGGAGAGGAGAAATGAGGTGCGTTTTAGAAACCTTTCCCGATCTCACGGCATACCATCTTCTGGGTTTCCCATGCATGTTTTGATGTAGGAAGTTGCCCTTGTACCTGGAGATTTGAGACCCATGGGGTGTGTACCCCGCGGTGTTACTTTAAAATATCTGGGTTTGCTCACCCAACCTCACCAATCCTCTCAGCCCCAAGAGTGTCCAGCCTTATGTCTCATCCAGCTGTGGGTCTAGATATGGTCAATCCAAGTTGCATCAGAGACCCTGAACGGATTTTGTAAGAATTTCTCTTTCACTGTCTTTGTTTTGTGGGTTTTTTAAAGTAATTTATGTTTAGAATGGGGCTTGGCTGCTTTTCCCTGCTGTGTTTATTCCGCTTTACACCCTCTTGATTCACTTGCAGAGAGATATCGATACATAGGTTTTCAGATTCTTACTAGTCCGACATATTCTTGTGTCGGTGACTAGGGGGTGTTGAGTCCAGTTCACTGAGCAGGGAGTAGGCCTTGTCTATTACATATTTGGCTTATGGAGCGGTCTCCGAGCTAATTTCAAACCCTTGTTTTATGCATCACCCCACCTCACCTTTCCCGTTAAGCAGCCATAGTGTGTCTTCTAAAGGTGTGACTCTGTTCTGTTTTGTAATTCAGTTCAAGTGTAGCGATTTTGACATTCCCTCTATAAGCGATATCTTAGGATAAGTGTCTTTTTCTGTGTGACTTATTTCACTTAGAATCATCGTTGCTAAATCCACTCATCATGCTGCTATCTAGCCTTATGACATTGATTTCATGGCTGAGTGATATTCCATTGGGCCAAGTACCACTATTTCTTTATCCATTTTTCTCTTTCTGGGATATTGAAGGTGTACCGAAGTGGAGGTTCTTGGAAACAGAGCAGCCGTAAACTTTAGGGTGCCTGTGTCTTGTTGATTTTTATTTTTCCAAATTTATACGCCCATGAGTGGAAGTGCCCTATGCTCTCTAAGCTGTGTTTATTACTTGTTTCAGGACACACCGTACCCTTCTCCAGAGTGGCTGTTGGCAATTTACAACCTGCCCATCAGCGTAGCAAGGCTCGCATGTCTCCATGGCCTGTCCTGCTTTTCTGGTTTTTACACTTTTTTCAGCATGGCCCTTTTGACCGAGGGCAAGCGAGACGTCTTTGTAGCGCTGATTTGCCCTTCCGGCTTGCTTGGTTGGCCTAAAAGGGCGTATGCGTTTTGTCCTGAGTATATTCAGGAAAAAACGCATACGCCCTTTTTGGCCAAGGGCATCATTGTCAACGTTTTGCCGCTTTTCATGTGCTTTAAAGGCGAGTCGAATCTACCTCCTGAAATCTGTTTCCTGCAAATCTGCCTTGCTTTCAAATCCTCTTCGTTGCCTTCCCTCAATATATTTGTGGACGAGAGTTCTCATTTATAACTCTGCACGTTTGTGAATTGCAGTGCCCCTGAGCTCCATTTGTCTTCTCGCTTTTTAGGGAGCTGGCCGCAAAAGCGCAGGATTGCTTCAGGCCCTATTTTGGTTCTGGGGGGCAGGCTGAGCCTGTGGTTCATTCTTCTTCCTGATGGGAAAATGGAGTGACCTACGCCTGTCCCAACACCTAGGGCTCGTCTCTCGTTGGTTCCGCGTCTTCCCGTTCATCCTCAGGACATATTGCAACCTGTACAATCAGGAGGTTAAAGGTGCTGATTCTCCAAGTAGGGAGATGGTTAGTCAAGCGGCTGGAATGGCGAACCCGAGCACAAGGAGAGGAGAATTGAGGTGCGTTTTAGAAGCCTTTCCCGATCTCACAGCATACCATCTTCTGGGTTTCCCATGCATGTTTTGATGTAGGAAGATGCCCTTGTACCTGGAGATTTGAGACCCATGGGGTGGGTACCCCGCAGTGTTACTTTAAAGTATCTGCATTTGCTCACCCAACCTCACCAATCCTCTGAGCCCCAAGAGTGTCCAACCTTATGTCTCATCCAGCTGTGGGTCTAGATATGGGCAATCCAGGTTGCATCAGAGACCCTGAACTGATTTTGTAAGAATTTTTCTCTCTTTCACTGTCTTTGTTTTGTGGGTTTTTTAAAGTAATTTATGTTTAGAATGGGGCTTGGCTGCTTTTCCCTGCTGTGTTGATGCCGCTTTACACCCTCTTGATTCACTTGCAGAGAGATATCGATACATAGGTTTTCAGATTCCTACTACTCAGATATATTCTTGTGTGGTGACTAGGGTGTGTTGAGTCCAGTTCACTGAGCAGGGAGTAGGCCTTGTCTATTACATATTTGGCTTATGGAGCGGTCTCTGAGCTAATTTCAAACCCTTGTTTTATGCATCACCCCACCTCACCTTTCCCGTTAAGCAGCCATAGTGTGTCTTCTAAAGGTGTGACTCTGTTCTGTTATGTAATTCAGTTCAAGTGTAGCGATTTTGCCATTCCCTCTATAAGCGATATCTTAGGATAAGTGTCTTTTTCTGTGTGACTTATTTCACTTAGAATCATCGTCGCTAAATCCACTCATCATGCTGCTAACTAGCCTTATGACATTGATTTCATGGCTGAGTGACATTCCATTGTGCCAAGTACCACCATTTCTTTATCCATTTTTCTCTTTCCTGGGATATTGAAGGTGTACCGAAGTGGAGGTTCTTGGAAACAGAGCAGCTGTAAAGTTTGGGGTGCCTGTGTCTTGTTGATTTTTAGTTTTCCCAATTTATACGCCCATGAGTGGAAGTGCCCTATGCTCTCTAAGCTGTGTTTATTACTTGTTTCAGGACACACCGTACACTTCTCCAGAGTGCCTGTTGGCAATTTACATCCCGCCCATCAGCGTAGCAAGGCTCGCATGTCTCCATGGCCTGTCCTGCTTTTCTGGTTTTTACACTTTTTTCAGCATGGCCCTTTTGACCGAGGGCAAGCGAGACTTCTTTGTAGCGCTGATTTGCCCTTCCGGCTTGCTTGGTTGGCCAAAAACGGCGTATGCGTTTTTTCCTGAATATATTCAGGAAAAAACGCATACGCCGTTTTTGGCCAAGGGCATGATTGTCAACGTTTTGCCGCTTTTCATGTGCTTTAAAGGCGAGCCGAATCTACCTCCTGAAATCTGTTTCCTGCAAATCTGCCTTGCTTTCAAATCCTCTTCGTTGCCTTCCCTCAATATATTTGTGGACGAGAGTTCTCATTTATAACTCTGCACGTTTGTGAATTGCAGTGCCCCTGAGCTCCATTTGTCTCCTCGCTTTTTTGGGAGCTGGCCGCAAAAGCGCAGGATTGCTTCAGGCCCTATTTTGGTTCTGAGGGGCAGGCTGAGCCTGTGGTTCATTCTTCTTCCTGATGGGAAAGTGGAGTGACCTGTGCCTGTCCCAACACCTAGGGCTAGTCTCTCGTTGGTTCCCCGTCTTCCCCTTCATCCTCAGGACAAATTGCAACCTGGACGAAACAGGAGGTTAAAGGTGCTGGTTCTCCAATTAGGGAGATGGTTAGTCAAGTGGCTGGAATGGCGAACCCGAGCACAAGGAGAGGAGAAATGAGGTGCGTTTTAGAAACCTTTCCCGATCTCACGGCATACCATCTTCTGGGTTTCTCATGCATGTTTTGATGTAGGAAGATTCCCTTGTACCTGGAGATTTGAGACCCATGGGGTGGGTACCCCGCGGTGTTACTTTAAAGTATCTGCATTTGCTCACCTGACCTCACCAATCCTCTCAGCCCCAAGAGTGTCCAGCCTTATGTCTCATCCAGCTGTGGGTCTAGATATGGTCAATCCAGGTTGCATCAGAGACCCTGAACGGATTTTGTAAGAATTTCTCTCTCTTTCACTGTCTTTGCTTTGTGGGTTTTTTAAAGTAATTTATGTTTAGAATGGGGTTTGGCTGCTTTTCCCTGCTGTGTTTATGCCGCTTTACACCCTCTTGATTCACTTGCAGAGAGATATCGATACATAGGTTTTCAGATTCATACTAATCAGATATATTCTTGTGCGGTGACTAGGGGGTGTTGAGTCCAGTTCACTGAGCAGGGCGTAGGCCTTGTCTATTACATATTTGGCTTATGGAGCGGTCTCTGAGCTAATTTCAAACCCTTGTTTTATGCATCACCCCACCTCACCTTTCCCGTTAAGCAGCCATAGTGTGTCTTCTAAAGGTGTGCCTCTGTTCTGTTTTGTAATTCAGTTCAAGTTTAGCGATTTTGACATTCCCTCTATAAGCGATATCTTAGGATAAGTGCCTTTTTCTGTGTGACTTATTTCACTTAGAATCATCGTACCTAAATCCACTCATCATGCTGCTAACTAGCCTTATGACGTTGATTTCATGGCTGAGTGATATTCCATTGTGCCAAGTACCACCATTTCTTTATCCATTTTTCTCTTTCCTGGGATATTGAAGGTGTACCGAAGCGGAGGTTCTTGGCAAGAGAGCAGCCGTAAAGTTTGGGGTGCCTGTGTCTTGTTGATTTTTAGTTTTCCCAATTTATACGCCCATGAGTGGAAATGCCCTATGCTCTCTACGCTGTGTTTATTACTTGTTTCAGGACACACCGTACTCTTCTCCAGAGTGCCTGTTGGCAATTTACATCCCGCCCATCAGCGTAGCAAGGCTCCGATGTCTCCATGGCCTGTCCTGCTTTTCTGGTTTTTACACTTTGTTCAGCATGGCCCTTTTGACCGAGGGCAAGCGAGACTTCTTTGTAGCGCTGATTTGCCCTTCCGGCTTGCTTGGTTGGCCAAAAAGGGCGTATGCGTTTTTTCCTGAATATATTCAGGAAAAAACGCATACGCCCTTTTTGGCCAAGGGCATCATTGTCAACGTTTTGCTGCTTTTCATGTGCTTTAAAGGCGAGTCGAATCTACCTCCTGAAATCTGTTTCCTGCAAACTGCCTTGCTTTCAAATCCTCTTCGTTGCCTTCCCTCAATATATTTGTGGACGAGAGTTCTCATTTGTAACTCTGCACGTTTGTGAATTGCAGTGCCCCTGAGCTCCATTTGTCTCCTCGCTTTTTTGGGAGCTGGCCGCAAAAGCGCAGGATTGCTTCAGGCCCTATTTTGGTTCTGGGGGGCAGGCTGAGCCTGTGGTTCATTCTTCTTCCTGATGGGAAAATGGAGTGACCTACGCCTGTCCCAACACCTAGGGCTCGTCTCTCGTTGGTTCCGCGTCTTCCCGTTCATCCTCAGGACAAATTGCAACCTGTACAATCAGGAGGTTAAAGGTGCTGATTCTCCAAATAGGGAGATGGTTGGTCAAGCAGCTGGAATGGCGAACCCGAGCACAAGGAGAGGAGAAATGAGGTGCGTTTTAGAAACCTTTCCCGATCTCATGGCATACCATCTTCTGGGTTTCCCATGCATGTTTTGATGTAGGAAGATGCCCTTGTACCTAGAGATTTGAGACCCATGGGGTGGGTACCCCGCGGTGTTACGTTAAAGTATCTGCATTTGCTCACCCGACCTCACCAATCCTCTCAGCCCCAAGAGTGTCCAGCCTTATGTCTCATCCAGCTGTGGGTCTAGATATGGTCAATCCAGGTTGCATCAGAGACCCTGAACGGATTTTGTAAGAATTTTTCTCTCTTTCACTGTCTTTGCTTTGTGGGTTTTTTAAAGTAATGTATGTTTAGAATGGGGTTTGGCTGCTTTTCCCTGATGTGTTGATGCCGCTTTACACTCTCTTGATTCACTTGCAGAGAGATATCGATACATAGGTTTTCAGATTCATAGTAATCATATATATTCTTGTGCGGTGACTAGGGGGTGTTGAGTCCAGTTAACTGAGCAGGGAGTAGGCCTTGTCTATTACATATTTGGCTTATGGAGCGGTGTCTGAGCTAATTTCAAACCTTGTTTTATGCATCACCCCACCTCACCTTTCCAGTTAAGCAGCCATAGTGTGTCTTCTAAAGGTGCACCTCTGTTCTGTTTTGTAATTCAGTTCAAGTTTAGCGATTTTGACATTCCCTGTATAAGCGATATCTTAGGATAAGTGCCTTTTTCTGTGTGACTTACTTCACTTAGAATCATCGTACCTAAATCCACTCATCATGCTGCTAACTAGCCTTATGACATTGATTTCATGGCTGAGTGATATTCCATTGTGCCAAGTACCACCATTTCTTTATCCATTTTTCTCTTTCTGGGATATTGAAGGTGTACCGAAGTGGAGGTTCTTGGAAACAGAGCAGCCGTAAAGGTTGGGGTGCCTGTGTCTTGTTGATTTTTATTTTTCCCAATTTATACGCCCATGAGTGGAAGTGCCCTATGCTCTCTAAGCTGTGTTTATTACTTGTTTCGGGACACACTGTACCCTTTTCCAGAGTGGCTGTTGGCAATTTACATCCCGCCCATCAGCGTAGCAAGGCTCCCATGTCTCCTTGGCCTGTCCTGCTTTTCTGGTTTTTACACTTTTTTCAGCATGGCCCTTTTGACCGAGGGCAAGCGAGACGTCTTTGTAGCGCTGATTTGCCCTTCCGGCTTGCTTGGTTGGCCAAAAAGGGCGTATGCGTTTTGTCCTGAGTATATTCAGGAAAAAACGCATACGCCCTTTTTGGCCAAGGGCATCATTGTCAACGTTTTGCCGCTTTTCATGTGCTTTAAAGGCGAGTCGAATCTACCTCCTGAAATCTGTTTCCTGCAAATCTGCCTTGCTTTCAAATCCTCTTCGTTGCCTTCCCTCAATATATTTGTGGACGAGAGTTCTCATTTATAACTCTGCACGTTTGTGAATTGCAGTGCCCCTGAGCTCCATTTGTCTACTCGCTTTTTTGGGAGCTGGCCGCAAAAGCGCAGGATTGCTTCAGGCCCTATTTTGGTTCTGGGGGGCAGGCTGAGCCTGTGGTTCATTCTTCTTCCTGATGGGAAAATGGAGTGACCTACGCCTGTCCCAACACCTAGGGCTCGTCTCTCGTTGGTTCCGCGTCTTCCCGTTCATCCTCAGGACAAATTGAAACCTGTACAATCAGGAGGTTAAAGGTGCTGATTCTCCAAGTAGGGAGATGGTTAGTCAAGCGGCTGGAATGGCGAACCCGAGCACAAGGAGAGGAGAATTGAGGTGCGTTTTAGAAGCCTTTCCCGATCTCACAGCATACCATCTTCTGGGTTTCCCATGCATGTTTTGATGTAGGAAGATGCCCTTGTACCTGGAGATTTGAGACCCATGGGGTGGGTACCCCGCAGTGTTACTTTAAAGTATCTGCATTTGCTCTCCCAACCTCACCAATCCTCTGAGCCCCAAGAGTGTCCAGCCTTATGTCTCATCCAGCTGTGGGTCTAGATATGGGCAATCCAGGTTGCATCAGAGACCCTGAACGGATTTTGTAAGAATTTCTCTCTCTTTCACTGTCTTTGTTTTGTGGGTTTTTAAAAGTAATTTATGTTTAGAATGGGGCTTGGCTGCTTTTCCCTGCTGTGTTGATGCCGCTTTACACCCTCTTGATTCACTTGCAGAGAGATATCGATACATAGGTTTTCAGATTCTTACTACTCAGATATATTCTTGTGTGGTGACTAGGGTGTGTTGAGTCCAGTTCACTGAGCAGGGAGTAGGCCTTGTCTATTACATATTTGGCTTATGGAGCGGTCGCTGAGCTAATTTCAAACCCTTGTTTTATGCATCACCCCACCTCACCTTTCCCGTTAAGCAGCCATAGTGTGTCTTCTAAAGGTGTGACTCTGTTCTGTTATGTAATTCAGTTCAAGTGTAGCGATTTTGCCATTCCCTCTATAAGCGATATCTTAGGATAAGTGTCTTTTTCTGTGTGACTTATTTCACTTAGAATCATCGTCGCTAAATCCACTCATCATGCTGCTAACTAGCCTTATGACATTGATTTCATGGCTGAGTGACATTCCATTGTGCCAAGTACCACCATTTGTTTATCCATTTTTCTCTTTCCTGGGATATTGAAGGTGTACCGAAGTGGAGGTTCTTGGAAACAGAGCAGCTGTAAAGTTTGGGGTGCCTGTGTCTTGTTGATTTTTAGTTTTCCCAATTTATACGCCCATGAGTGGAAGTGCCCTATGCTCTCTAAGCTGTGTTTATTACTTGTTTCAGGACACACCGTACACTTCTCCAGAGTGCCTGTTGGCAATTTACATCCCGCCCATCAGCGTAGCAAGGCTCGCATGTCTCCATGGCCTGTCCTGCTTTTCTGGTTTTTACACTTTTTTCAGCATGGCCCTTTTGACCGAGGGCAAGCGAGACTTCTTTGTAGCGCTGATTTGCCCTTCCGGCTTGCTTGGTTGGCCAAAAACGGCGTATGCGTTTTTTCCTGAATATATTCAGGAAAAAACGCATACGCCGTTTTTGGCCAAGGGCATGATTGTCAACGTTTTGCCGCTTTTCATGTGCTTTAAAGGCGAGCCGAATCTACCTCCTGAAATCTGTTTCCTTCAAATCTGCCTTGCTTTCAAATCCTCTTCGTTGCCTTCCCTCAATATATTTGTGGACGAGAGTTCTCATTTATAACTCTGCACGTTTGTGAATTGCAGTGCCCCTGAGCTCCATTTGTCTCCTCGCTTTTTTGGGAGCTGGCCGCAAAAGCGCAGGATTGCTTCAGGCCCTATTTTGGTTCTGAGGGGCAGGCTGAGCCTGTGGTTCATTCTTCTTCCTGATGGGAAAGTGGAGTGACCTGTGCCTGTCCCAACACCTAGGGCTAGTCTCTCGTTGGTTCCCCGTCTTCCCCTTCATCCTCAGGACAAAT
Source organism: Eubalaena glacialis (assembly GCF_028564815.1). NCBI lineage: Eukaryota > Metazoa > Chordata > Mammalia > Artiodactyla > Balaenidae > Eubalaena > Eubalaena glacialis. The sequence continues at coordinate 225,426 of NW_026871268.1, forward strand.
TGCAACCTGGACGAAACAGGAGGTTAAAGGTGCTGGTTCTCCAATTAGGGAGATGGTTAGTCAAGTGGCTGGAATGGCGAACCCGAGCACAAGGAGAGGAGAAATGAGGTGCGTTTTAGAAACCTTTCCCGATCTCACGGCATACCATCTTCTGGGTTTCTCATGCATGTTTTGATGTAGGAAGATTCCCTTGTACCTGGAGATTTGAGACCCATGGGGTGGGTACCCCGCGGTGTTACTTTAAAGTATCTGCATTTGCTCACCTGACCTCACCAATCCTCTCAGCCCCAAGAGTGTCCAGCCTTATGTCTCATCCAGCTGTGGGTCTAGATATGGTCAATCCAGGTTGCATCAGAGACCCTGAACGGATTTTGTAAGAATTTCTCTCTCTTTCACTGTCTTTGCTTTGTGGGTTTTTTAAAGTAATTTATGTTTAGAATGGGGTTTGGCTGCTTTTCCCTGCTGTGTTTATGCCGCTTTACACCCTCTTGATTCACTTGCAGAGAGATATCGATACATAGGTTTTCAGATTCATACTAATCAGATATATTCTTGTGCGGTGACTAGGGGGTGTTGAGTCCAGTTCACTGAGCAGGGCGTAGGCCTTGTCTATTACATATTTGGCTTATGGAGCGGTCTCTGAGCTAATTTCAAACCCTTGTTTTATGCATCACCCCACCTCACCTTTCCCGTTAAGCAGCCATAGTGTGTCTTCTAAAGGTGTGCCTCTGTTCTGTTTTGTAATTCAGTTCAAGTTTAGCGATTTTGACATTCCCTCTATAAGCGATATCTTAGGATAAGTGCCTTTTTCTGTGTGACTTATTTCACTTAGAATCATCGTACCTAAATCCACTTATCATGCTGCTAACTAGCCTTATGACATTGATTTCATGGCTGAGTGATATTCCATTGTGCCAAGTACCACCATTTCTTTATCCATTTTTCTCTTTCCTGGGATATTGAAGGTGTACCGAAGCGGAGGTTCTTGGCAAGAGAGCAGCCGTAAAGTTTGGGGTGCCTGTGTCTTGTTGATTTTTAGTTTTCCCAATTTATACGCCCATGAGTGGAAGTGCCCTATGCTCTCTACGCTGTGTTTATTACTTGTTTCAGGACACACCGTACTCTTCTCCAGAGTGCCTGTTGGCAATTTACATCCCGCCCATCAGCGTAGCAAGGCTCCCATGTCTCCATGGCCTGTCCTGCTTTTCTGGTTTTTACACTTTGTTCAGCATGGCCCTTTTGACCGAGGGCAAGCGAGACTTCTTTGTAGCGCTGATTTGCCCTTCCGGCTTGCTTGGTTGGCCAAAAAGGGCGTATGCGTTTTTTCCTGAATATATTCAGGAAAAAACGCATACGCCCTTTTTGGCCAAGGGCATCATTGTCAACGTTTTGCCGCTTTTCATGTGCTTTAAAGGCGAGTCGAATCTACCTCCTGAAATCTGTTACCTGCAAATCTGCCTTGCTTTCAAATCCTCTTCGTTGCCTTCCCTCAATATATTTGTGGACGAGAGTTCTCATTTGTAACTCTGCACGTTTGTGAATTGCAGTGCCCCTGAGCTCCATTTGTCTCCTCGCTTTTTTGGGAGCTGGCCGCAAAAGCGCAGGATTGCTTCAGGCCCTATTTTGGTTCTGGGGGGCAGGCTGAGCCTGTGGTTCATTCTTCTTCCTGATGGGAAAATGGAGTGACCTACGCCTGTCCCAACACCTAGGGCTCGTCTCTCGTTGGTTCCGCGTCTTCCCGTTCATCCTCAGGACAAATTGCAACCTGTACAATCAGGAGGTTAAAGGTGCTGATTCTCCAAATAGGGAGATGGTTGGTCAAGCAGCTGGAATGGCGAACCCGAGCACAAGGAGAGGAGAAATGAGGTGCGTTTTAGAAACCTTTCCCGATCTCATGGCATACCATCTTCTGGGTTTCCCATGCATGTTTTGATGTAGGAAGATGCCCTTGTACCTAGAGATTTGAGACCCATGGGGTGGGTACCCCGCGGTGTTACGTTAAAGTATCTGCATTTGCTCACCCGACCTCACCAATCCTCTCAGCCCCAAGAGTGTCCAGCCTTATGTCTCATCCAGCTGTGGGTCTAGATATGGTCAATCCAGGTTGCATCAGAGACCCTGAACGGATTTTGTAAGAATTTTTCTCTCTTTCACTGTCTTTGCTTTGTGGGTTTTTTAAAGTAATGTATGTTTAGAATGGGGTTTGGCTGCTTTTCCCTGATGTGTTGATGCCGCTTTACACTCTCTTGATTCACTTGCAGAGAGATATCGATACATAGGTTTTCAGATTCATAGTAATCATATATATTCTTGTGCGGTGACTAGGGGGTGTGGAGTCCAGTTAACTGAGCAGGGAGTAGGCCTTGTCTATTACATATTTGGCTTATGGAGCGGTGTCTGAGCTAATTTCAAACCTTGTTTTATGCATCACCCCACCTCACCTTTCCAGTTAAGCAGCCATAGTGTGTCTTCTAAAGGTGCGCCTCTGTTCTGTTTTGTAATTCAGTTCAAGTTTAGCGATTTTGACATTCCCTGTATAAGCGATATCTTAGGATAAGTGCCTTTTTCTGTGTGACTTACTTCACTTAGAATCATCGTACCTAAATCCACTCATCATGCTGCTAACTAGCCTTATGACATTGATTTCATGGCTGAGTGATATTCCATTGTGCCAAGTACCACCATTTCTTTATCCATTTTTCTCTTTCTGGGATATTGAAGGTGTACCGAAGTGGAGGTTCTTGGAAACAGAGCAGCCGTAAAGGTTGGGGTGCCTGTGTCTTGTTGATTTTTATTTTTCCCAATTTATACGCCCATGAGTGGAAGTGCCCTATGCTCTCTAAGCTGTGTTTATTACTTGTTTCGGGACACACCGTACTCTTCTCCAGAGTGGCTGTTGGCAATTTACATCCCGCCCATCAGCGTAGCAAGGCTCCCATGTCTCCATGGCCTGTCCTGCTTTTCTGGTTTTTACACTTTTTTCAGCATGGCCCTTTTGACGGAGGGCAAGCGAGACGTCTTTGTAGCGCTGATTTGCCCTTCCGGCTTGCTTGGTTGGCCAAAAAGGGCGTATGCGTTTTGTCCTGAGTATATTCAGGAAAAAACGCATACGCCGTTTTTGGCCAAGGGCATGATTGTCAACGTTTTGCCGCTTTTCATGTGCTTTAAAGGCGAGCCGAATCTACCTCCTGAAATCTGTTTCCTGCAAATCTGCCTTGCTTTCAAATCCTCTTCGTTGCCTTCCCTCAATATATTTGTGGACGAGAGTTCTCATTTATAACTCTGCACGTTTGTGAATTGCAGTGCCCCTGAGCTCCATTTGTCTCCTCGCTTTTTTGGGAGCTGGCCGCAAAAGCGCAGGATTGCTTCAGGCCCTATTTTGGTTCTGAGGGGCAGGCTGAGCCTGTGGTTCATTCTTCTTCCTGATTGGAAAGTGGAGTGACCTGTGCCTGTCCCAACACCTAGGGCTAGTCTCTCGTTGGTTCCCCGTCTTCCCCTTCATCCTCAGGACAAATTGCAACCTGGACGAAACAGGAGGTTAAAGGTGCTGATTCTCCAAGTAGGGAGATGGTTAGTCAAGTGGCTGGAATGGCGAACCCGAGCACAAGGAGAGGAGAAATGAGGTGCGTTTTAGAAACCTTTCCCGATCTCACGGCATACCATCTTCTGGGTTTCTCATGCATGTTTTGATGTAGGAAGATTCCCTTGTACCTGGAGATTTGAGACCCATGGGGTGGGTACCCCGCGGTGTTACTTTAAAGTATCTGCATTTGCTCACCTGACCTCACCAATCCTCTCAGCCCCAAGAGTGTCCAGCCTTATGTCTCATCCAGCTGTGGGTCTAGATATGGTCAATCCAGGTTGCATCAGAGACCCTAAACGGATTTTGTAAGAATTTCTCTCTCTTTCACTGTCTTTGCTTTGTGGGTTTTTTAAAGTAATGTATGTTTAGAATGGGGTTTGGCTGCTTTTCCCTGCTGTGTTTATGCCGCTTTACACCCTCTTGATTCACTTGCAGAGAGATATCGAAACATAGGTTTTCAGATTCATACTAATCAGATATATTCTTGTGCGGTGACTAGGGGGTGTTGAGTCCAGTTCACTGAGCAGGGAGTAGGCCTTGTCTATTACATATTTGGCTTATGGAGCGGTCTCTGAGCTAATTTCAAACCCTTGTTTTATGCATCACCCCACCTCACCTTTCCCGTTAAGCAGCCATAGTGTGTCTTCTAATGGTGTGACTCTGTTCTGTTTTGTAATTCAGTTCAAGTTTAGCGATTTTGACATTCCCTCTATAAGCGATATCTTAGGATAAGTGCCTTTTTCTGTGTGACTTATTTCACTTAGAATCATCGTACCTAAATCCACTCATCATGCTGCTAACTAGCCTTATGACATTGATTTCATGGCTGAGTGATATTCCATTGTGCCAAGTACCACCATTTCTTTATCCATTTTTCTCTTTCCTGGGATATTGAAGGTGTACCGAAGCGGAGGTTCTTGGCAACAGAGCAGCCGTAAAGTTTGGGGTGCCTGTGTCTTGTTGATTTTTAGTTTTCCCAATTTATTCGCCCATGAGTGGAAGTGCCCTATGCTCTCTAAGCTGTGTTTATTACTTGTTTCAGGACACACCGTACACTTCTCCAGAGTGCCTGTTGGCAATTTACATCCCGCCCATCAGTGTAGCAAGGCTCGCATGTCTCTATGGCCTGTCCTGCTTTTCTGGTTTTTACACTTTGTTCAGCATGGCCCTTTTGACCGAGGGCAAGCGAGACTTCTTTGTAGCGCTGATTTGCCCTTCCGGCTTGCTTGGTTGGCCAAAAAGGGCGTATGCGTTTTTTCCTGAATATATTCAGGAAAAAACGCATACGCCCTTTTTGGCCAAGGGCATCATTGTCAACGCTTTGCCACTTTTCATGTGCTTTAAAGGCGAGTTGAATCTACCTCCTGAAATCTGTTTCCTGCAAATCTGCCTTGCTTTCAAATCCTCTTCGTTGCCTTCCCTCAATATATTTGTGGACGAGAGTTCTCATTTATAACTCTGCACGTTTGTGAATTGCAGTGCCCCTGAGCTCCATTTGGCTCCTCGCTTTTTTGGGAGCTGGCCGCAAAAGCACAGGATTGCTTCAGGCCCTTTTTTGGTTCTGGGGGGTAGGCTGAGCCTGTGGTTCATTCTTCTTCCTGATGGGAAAATGGAGTGACCTGTGCCTGTCCCAACACCTAGGGCTAGTCTCTCGTTGTTTCCCCGTCTTCCCCTTCATCCTCAGGACAAATTGCAACCTGGACGAAACAGGAGGTTAAAGGTGCTGATTCTCCAAGTAGGGAGATGGTTAGTCAAGTGGCTGGAATGGCGAACTTGTGCACAAGGAGAGGAGAAATGAGGTGCGTTTTAGAAACCTTTCCCGATCTCATGGCATACCATCTTCTGGGTTTCCCATGCATGTTTTGATGTAGGAAGATTCCCTTGTACCTGGAGATTTGAGACCCATGGGGTGGGTACCCCGCAGTATTACTTTAAAGTATCTGCGTTTGCTCACCCAACCTCACCAATCCTCTCAGCCCCAAGAGTGTCCAGCCTTAAGTCTCATCCAGCTGTGGGTCTAGATATGGTCTATCCAGGTGGCATCAGAGCTCCTGAACTGATTTTGTAAGAATTTCTCTCTCTTTCACTGTCTTTGTTTTGTGGGTTTTTTTAAGTAATTTATGTTTAGAATGGGGCTTGGCTGCTTTTCCCTGTTGTGTTTATGCCGCTTTACACCCTCTTGATTCACTTGCAGAGAGATATCGATACATAGGTTTTCAGATTCTTACTACTCAGATATATTCTTGTGCAGTGACTAGGGGGTGTTGAGTCCAGTTCACTGAGCAGGGAGTAGGCCTTGTCTATTACATATTTGGCTTATGGAGAGGTCTCTGAGCTAATTTCACACCCTTGTTTTATGCATCACCCCACCTCACCTTTCCCGTTAAGCAGCCATAGTGTGTCTTCTAAAGGTGTGACTCTGTTCTGTTTTGTAATTCAGTTCAAGTGTAGCGATTTTGACATTCCCTCTATAAGCGATATCTTAGGATAAGTGTCTTTTTCTGTGTGACTTATTTCACTTAGAATCATCGTCGCTAAATCCACTCATCATGCTGCTAACTAGCCTTATGACATTGATTTCATGGCTGAGTGATATTCCATTGGGCCAAGTACCACCATTTCTTTATCCATTTTTCTCTTTCTGGGATATTGAAGGTGTACCGAAGTGGAGGTTCTTGGAAACAGAGCAGCCGTAAAGTTTGGGGTGCCTGTGTCTTGTTGATTTTTAGTTTTCCCAATTTATACGCCCATGAGTGGAAGTGCCCTATGCTCTCTACGCTGTGTTTATTACTTGTTTCAGGACACACCGTACACTTCTCCAGAGTGCCTGTTGGCAATTTACATCCTGCCCATCAGCGTAGCAAGGCTCCCATGTCTCCATGGCCTGTCCTGCTTTTCTGGTTTTTACACTTTGTTGAGCATGGCCCTTTTGACCGAGGGCAAGCGAGACTTCTTTGTAGCGCTGATTTGCCCTTCCGGCTTGCTTGGTTGGCCAAAAAGGGCGTATGCGTTTTTTCCTGAATATATTCAGGAAAAAACGCATACGCCCTTTTTGGCCAAGGGCCTCATTGTCAACGTTTTGCCGCTTTTCATGTGCTTTAAAGGCGAGTCGAATCTAACTCCTGAAATCTGTTTCCTGCAAATCTGCCTTGCTTTCAAATCCTCTTCGTTGCCTTCCCTCAATATATTTGTGGACGAGAGTTCTCATTTATAACTCTGCACGTTTGTGAATTGCAGTGCCCCTGAGCTCCATTTGTCTCCTCGCTTTTTTGGGAGCTGGCCGCAAAAGCGCAGGATTGCTTCAGGCCCTATTTTGGTTCTGGGGGGCAGGCTGAGCCTGTGGTTCATTCTTCTTCCTGATGGGAAAATGGAGTGACCTGTGCCTGTCCCAACACCTAGGGCTAGTCTCTCGTTGTTTCCCCGTCTTCCCCTTCATCCTCAGGACAAATTGCAACCTGGACGAAACAGGAGGTTAAAGGTGCTGATTCTCCAATTAGGGAGATGGTTAGTCAAGTGGCTGGAATGGGGAACCCGAGCACAAGGAAAGGAGAAATGAGGTGCGTTTTAGAAACCTTTCCCGATCTCATGGCATACCATCTTCTGGGTTTCCCATGCATGTTTTGATGTAGGAAGATTCCCTTGTACCTGGAGATTTGAGACCCATGGGGTGGGTACCCCGCGGTGTTACTTTAAAGTATCTGCATTTGCTCACCCGACCTCACCAATCCTCTCAGCCCCAAGAGTGTCCAGCCTTCTGTCTCATCCAGCTGTGGGTCTAGATATGGTCAATCCAGGTTGCATCAGAGACCCTGAACGGATTTTGTAAGAATTTCTCTCTCTTTCACTGTCTTTGCTTTGTGGGTTTTTTAAAGTAATGTATGTTTAGAATGGGGTTTGGCTGCTTTTCCCTGCTGTGTTTATGCTGCTTTACACACTCTTGATTCACTTGCAGACAGATATCGATACATAGGTTTTCAGATTCTTACTAGTCAGATATATTCTTGTGTGGTGACTAGGGTGTGTTGAGTCCAGTTCACTGAGCAGGGAGTAGGCCTTGTCTATTACATATTTGGCTTATGGAGCGGTGTCTGAGCTAATTTCAAACCCTTGTTTTATGCATCACCCCACCTCACCTTTCCGGTTAAGCAGCCATAGTGTGTCTTCTAAAGGTGTGCCTCTGTTCTGTTTTGTAATTCAGTTCAAGTTTAGCGATTTTGACATTCCCTCTATAAGCGATATCTTAGGATAAGTGCCTTTTTCTGTGTGACTTATTTCACTTAGAATCATCGTACCTAAATCCACTCATCATGCTGCTAACTAGCCTTATGACATTGATTTCATGGCTGAGTGATATTCCATTGTGCCAAGTACCACCATTTCTTTATCCATTTTTCTCTTTCCTGGGATATTGAAGGTGTACCGAAGCGGAGGTTCTTGGCAACAGAGCAGCCGTAAAGTTTGGGGTGCCTGTGTCTTGTTGATTTTTAGTTTTCCCAATTTACACGCCCATGAGTGGAAGTGCCCTATGCTCTCTACACTGTGTTTATTACTTGTTTCAGGACACACCGTACTCTTCTCCAGAGTGCCTGTTGGCAATTTACATCCCGCCCATCAGCGTAGCAAGGCTCCCATGTCTCCATGGCCTGTCCTGCTTTTCTGGTTTTTACACTTTGTTAAGCATGGCCCTTTTGACCGAGGGCAAGCGAGATTTCTTTGTAGCGCTGATTTGCCCTTCCGGCTTGCTTGGTTGGCCAAAAAGGGCGTATGCGTTTTTTCCTGAATATATTCAGGAAAAAACGCATACGCCCTTTTTGGCCAAGGGCATCATTGTCAACGTTTTGCCGCTTTTCATGTGCTTTAAAGGCGAGTCGAATCTACCTCCTGAAATCTGTTTCCTGCAAATCTGCCTTGCTTTCAAATCCTCTTCGTTGCCTTCCCTCAATATATTTGTGGACGAGAGTTCTCATTTATAACTCTGCACGTTTGTGAATTGCAGTGCCCCTGAGCTCCATTTGTCTCCTCGCTTTTTTGGGAGCTGGCCGCAAAAGCGCAGGATTGCTTCAGGCCCTATTTTGGTTCTGGGGGGCAGGCTGAGCCTGTGGTTCATTCTTCTTCCTGATGGGAAAATCGAGTGACCTACGCCTGTCCCAACACCTAGGGCTCGTCTCTCGTTGGTTCCGCGTCTTCCCGTTCATCCTCAGGAAAAATTGCAACCTGTACAATCAGGAGGTTAAAGGTGCTGATTCTCCAAGTAGGGAGATGGTTGGTCAAGCAGCTGGAATGGCGAACCCGAGCACAAGGAGAGGAGAAATGAGGTGCGTTTTAGAAACCTTTCCCGATCTCATGGCATACCATCTTCTGGGTTTCCCATGCATGTTTTGATGTAGGAAGATGCCCTTGTACCTGGAGATTGGAGACCCATGGGGTGTGTTCCCCGCAGTGTTACTTTAAAGTATCTGGGTTTGCTCACCCAACCTCACCAATCCTCTCAGCCCCAAGAGTGTCCAGCCTTATGTCTCATCCAGCTGTGGGTCTAGATATGGTCAATCCAGGTTGCATCAGAGACCCTGAACGGATTTTGTAAGAATTTCTCTCTCTTTCACTGTCTTTGTTTTGTGGGTTTTTTAAAGTAATTTATGTTTAGAATGGGGTTTGGCTGCTTTTCCCTGCTGTGTTGATGCCGCTTTACACCCTCTTGATTCACTTGCAGAGAGATATCGATACATAGGTTTTCAGATTCTTACTACTCAGATATATTCTTGTGTGGTGACTAGGGTGTGTTGAGTCCAGTTCACTGAGCAGGGAGTAGGCCTTGTCTATTACATATTTGGCTTATGGAGCGGTCTCTGAGCTAATTTCAAACCCTTGTTTTATGAATCACCCCACCTCACCTTTCCCGTTAAGCAGCCATAGTGTGTCTTCTAAAGGTGTGACTCTGTTCTGTTTTGTAATTCAGTTCAAGTGTAGCGATTTTGACATTCCCTCTATAAGCGATATCTTAGGATAAGTGTCTTTTTCTGTGTGACTTATTTCACTTAGAATCATCGTCGCTAAATCCACTCATCATGCTGCTAACTAGCCTTATGACATTGATTTCATGGCTGAGTGACATTCCATTGTGCCAATTACCACCATTTGTTTATCCATTTTTCTCTTTCCTGGGATATTGAAGGTGTACCGAAGTGGAGGTTCTTGGAAACAGAGCAGCTGTAAATTTTGGGGTGCCTGTGTCTTGTTGATTTTTAGTTTTCCCAATTTATACGCCCATGAGTGGAAGTGCCCTATGCTCTCTAAGCTGTGTTTATTACTTGTTTCAGGACACACCGTACACTTCTCCAGAGTGCCTGTTGGCAATTTACATCCCGCCCATCAGTGTAGCAAGGCTCCCATGTCTCCATGGCCTGTCCTGCTTTTCTGGTTTTTACACTTTTTTCAGCATGGCCCTTTTGACCGAGGGCAAGCGAGACTTCTTTGTAGCGCTGATTTGCCCTTCCGGCTTGCTTGGTTGGCCAAAAAGGGCGTATGCGTTTTTTCCTGAATATATTCAGGAAAAAACGCATACGCCCTTTTTGGCCAAGGGCATCATTGTCAACGTTTTGCCGCTTTTCATGTGCTTTACAGGCGAGTCGAATCTACATCCTGAAATCTGTTTCCTGAAAATCTGCCTTACTTTCAAATCCTCTTCGTTGCCTTCCCTCAATATATTTGTGGACGAGAGTTCTCATTTATAACTCTGCACGTTTGTGAATTGCAGTGCCCCTGAGCTCCATTTGTCTACTCGCTTTTTTGGGAGCTGGCCGCAAAAGCGCAGGATTGCTTCAGGCCCTATTTTGGTTCTGGGGGGCAGGCTGTGCCTGTGGTTCATTCTTCTTCCTGATGGAAAAATGGAGTGACCTGTGCCTGTCCCAACACCTAGGGCTAGTCTCTCGTTGGTTGCCCGTCTTCCCGTTCATCCTCAGGAAAATTGCAACCTGTACGATACAGGAGTTTAAAGATGCTGATTCTCCAAGTAGGGAGATGGTGAATCAAGCGGCTGGAATGGGGAACCAGAGCACAAGGAGAGGAGAAATGAGGTGCGTTTTAGAAACCTTTCCCGATCTCATGGCATACCATCTTCTGGGTTTCACATGCATGTTTGGATGTAGGAAGATGCCCTTGTACCTGGAGATTTGAGACCCATGGGGTGTGTACCCCGCGGTATTACTTTAAAGTATCTGCGTTTGCTCACCCAACCTCACCAATCCTCTCAGCCCCAAGAGTGTCCAGCCTTATGTCTCATCCAGCTGTGGGTCTAGATATGGTCAATCCAGGTTGCATCAGAGACCCTGAACGGATTTTGTAAGAATTTCTCTCTCTTTCACTGTCTTTGCTTTGTGGGTTTTTTAAAGTAATGTATGTTTAGAATGGGGTTTGGCTGCTTTTCCCTGCTGCGTTTATGCCGCTTTACACCCTCTTGATTCACTTGCAGAGAGATATCAATACACAGGTTTTCAGATTCATACTAGTCAGATATATTCTTGTGCGGTGACTAGGGGGTGTTGAGTCCAGTTAACTGAGCAGGGAGTAGGCCTTGTCTATTATATATTTGGCTTATGGAGCGGTCTCTGAGCTAATTTCAAACCCTTGTTTTATGCATCACCCCACCTCACCTTTCCGGTTAAGCAGCCATAGGGTGTCTTCTAAAGGTGTGCCTCTGTTCTGTTTTGTAATTCAGTTCAAGTGTAGCGATTTTGACATTCCCTCTATAAGCGATATCTTAGGATAAGTGCCTTTTTCTGTGTGACTTATTTCACTTAGAATCATCTTACCTAAATCCACTCATCATGCTGCTAACTAGCCTTATGACATTGATTTTATGGCTGAGTGATATTCCATTGTGCCAAGTACCACCATTTCTTTATCCATTTTTCTCTTTCCTGGGATATTGAAGGTGTACCGAAGCGGAGGTTCTTGGCAACAGAGCAGCCGTAAAGTTTGGGGTGCCTGTGTCTTGTTGATTTTTAGTTTTCCCAATTTATATGCCCATGAGTGGAAGTGCCCTATGCTCTCTACACTGTGTTTATTACTTGTTTCAGGACACACCGTACTGTTCTCCAGAGTGCCTGTTGGCAATTTACATCCCGCCCATCAGCGTAGCAAGGCTCCCATGTCTCCATGGCCTGTCCTGCTTTTCTGGTTTTTACACTTTGTTCAGCATGGCCCTTTTGACCGAGGCCAAGCGAGACTTCTTTGTAGCGCTGATTTGCCCTTCCGGCTTGCTTGGTTGGCCAAAAAGGGCGTATGCGTTTTTTCCTGAATATATTCAGGAAAAAACGCATACGCCCTTTTTGGCCAAGGGCATCATTGTCAACGTTTTGCCGCTTTTCATGTGCTTTAAAGGCGAGTCGAATCTACCTCCTGAAATCTGTTTCCTGCAAATCTGCCTTGCTTTCAAATCCTCTTCGTTGCCTTCCCTCAATATATTTGTGGACGAGAGTTCTCATTTATAACTCTGCACGTTTGTGAATTGCAGTGCCCCTGAGCTCCATTTGTCTCCTCGCTTTTTTCGGAGCTGGCCGCAAAAGCGCAGGATTGCTTCAGGCCCTATTTTGGTTCTGGGGGGCAGGCTGAGCCTGTGGTTCATTCTTCTTCCTGATGGGAAAATGGAGTGACCTACGCCTGTCCCAACACCTAGGGCTAGTCTCTCGTTGTTTCCCCGTCTTCCCCTTCATCCTCAGGACAAATTGCAACCTGGACGAAACAGGAGGTTAAAGGTGCTGATTCTCCAATTAGGGAGATGTTTAGTCAAGTGGCTGGAATGGCGAACTTGTGCACAAGGAGAGGAGAAATGAGGTGCGTTTTAGAAACCTTTCCTGATCTCATGGCATACCATCTTCTGGGTTTCCCATGCATGTTTTGATGTAGGAAGATTCCCTTGTACCTGGAGATTTGAGACCCATGGGGTGTGTTCCCCGCAGTTTTACTTTAAAGTATCTGCGTTTGCTCACCCAACCTCACCAATCCTCTCAGCCCCAAGAGTGTCCAGCCTTATGTCTCATCCAGCTGTGGGTCTAGATATGGTCAATCCAGGTTGCATCATAGACCCTGAACGGATTTTGTAAGAATTTCTCTCTCTTTCACTGTCTTTGTTTTGTGGGTTTTTAAAAGTAATTTATGTTTAGAATCGGGCTTGGCTGCTTTTCCCTGCTGTGTTGATGCCGCTTTACACCCTCTTGATTCACTTGCAGAGAGATATCGATACATAGGTTTTCAGATTCTTACTACTCAGATATATTCTTGTGTGGTGACTAGGGTTTGTTGAGTCCAGTTCACTGAGCAGGGAGTAGGCCTTGTCTATTACATATTTGGCTTATGGAGCGGTCTCTGAGCTAATTTCAAACCCTTGTTTTATGCATCACCCCACCTCACCTTTCCCGTTAAGCAGCCATAGTGTGTCTTCTAAAGGTGTGACTCTGTTCTGTTTTGTAATTCAGTTCAAGTGTAGCGATTTTGACATTCCCTCTATAAGCGATATCTTAGGATAAGTGTCTTTTACTGTGTGACTTATTTCACTTAGAATCATCGTACCTAAATCCACTCATCATGCTGCTAACTAGCCTTATGACATTGATTTCATGGCTGAGTGACATTCCATTGTGCCAATTACCACCATTGGTTTATCCATTTTTCTCTTTCCTGGGATATTGAAGGTGTACCGAAGTGGAGGTTCTTGGAAACAGAGCAGCTGTAAATTTTGGGGTGCCTGTGTCTTGTTGATTTTTAGTTTTCCCAATTTATACGCCCATGAGTGGAAGTGCCCTATGCTCTCTAAGCTGTGTTTATTACTTGTTTCAGGACACACCGTACACTTCTCCAGAGTGCCTGTTGGCAATTTACATCCCGCCCATCAGCTTAGCACGGCTCGCATGTCTCCATGGCCTGTCCTGCTTTTCTGGTTTTTACACTTTTTTCAGCATGGCCCTTTTGACCGAGGGCAAGCGAGACTTCTTTGTAGCGCTGATTTGCCCTTCCGGCTTGCTTGGTTGGCCAAAAACGGCGTATGCGTTTTTTCCTGAATATATTCAGGAAAAAACGCATACGCCCTTTTTGGCCAAGGGCATCATTGTCAACGTTTTGCCGCTTTTCATGTGCTTTACAGGCGAGTCGAATCTACATCCTGAAATCTGTTTCCTGAAAATCTGCCTTACTTTCAAATCCTCTTCGTTGCCTTCCCTCAATATATTTGTGGACGAGAGTTCTCATTTATAACTCTGCACGTTTGTGAATTGCAGTGCCCCTGAGCTCCATTTGTCTACTCGTTTTTTTGGGAGCTGGCCGCAAAAGCGCAGGATTGCTTCAGGCCCTATTTTGGTTCTGGGGGGCAGGCTGAGCCTGTGGTTCATTCTTCTTCCTGATGGGAAAATGGAGTGACCTGTGCCTGTCCCAACACCTAGGGCTAGTCTCTCGTTGGTTGCCCGTCTTCCCGTTCATCCTCAGGAAAATTGCAACCTGTACGATACAGGAGTTTAAAGATGCTGATTCTCCAAGTAGGGAGATGGTGAATCAAGCGGCTGGAATGGGGAACCCGAGCACAAGGAGAGGAGAAATGAGGTGCGTTTTAGAAACCTTTCCCGATCTCACGGCATACCATCTTCTGGGTTTCACATGCATGTTTGGATGTAGGAAGATGCCCTTGTACCTGGAGATTTGAGACCCATGGGGTGGGTACCCCGCGGTATTACTTTAAAGTATCTGCGTTTGCTCACCCAACCTCACCAATCCTCTCAGCCCCAAGAGTGTCCAGCCTTATGTATCATCCAGCTGTGGGTCTAGATATGGTCAATCCAGGTTGCATCAGAGACCCTGAACGGATTTTGTAAGAATTTCTCTCTCTTTCACTGTCTTTGCTTTGTGGGTTTTTTAAAGTAATGTATGTTTAGAATGGGGTTTGGCTGCTTTTCCCTGCTGCGTTTATGCCGCTTTACACCCTCTTGATTCACTTGCAGAGAGATATCAATACACAGGTTTTCAGATTCATACTAGTCAGATATATTCTTGTGCGGTGACTAGGGGGTGTTGAGTCCAGTTCACTGAGCAGGGAGTAGGCCTTGTCTATTACATATTGGGCTTATGGAGCGGTCTCTGAGCTAATTTCAAACCCTTGTTTTATGCATCACCCCACCTCACCTTTCCCGTTCAGCAGCCATAGTGTGTCTTCTAAAGGTGTGACTCTGTTCTGTTTGTAATTCAGTTCAAGTGTAGCGATTTTGACATTCCCTCTATAAGCGATATCTTAGGATAAGTGTCTTTTTCTGTGTGACTTATTTCACTTAGAATCATCGTACCTAAATCCACTTATCATGCTGCTAACTAGCCTTATGACATTGATTTCATGGCTGAGTGATATTCCATTGTGCCAAGTACCACCATTTCTTTATCCATTTTTCTCTTTCCTGGGATATTGAAGGTGTACCGAAGCGGAGGTTCTTGGCAAAAGAACAGCCGTAAAGTTTGGGGTGCCTGTGTCTTGTTGATTTTTAGTTTTCCCAATTTATACGCCCATGAGTGGAAGTGCCCTATGCTCTCTACGCTGTGTTTATTACTTGTTTCAGGACACACCGTACACTTCTCCAGAGTGCCTGTTGGCAATTTACATCCCGCCCATCAGCGTAGCAAGGCTCCCATGTCTCCATGGCCTGTCCTGCTTTTCTGGTTTTTACACTTTCTTCAGCATGGCCCTTTTGACCGAGGGCAAGCGAGACTTCTTTGTAGCGCTGATTTGCCCTTCCGGCTTGCTTGGTTGGCCAAAAAGGGCGTATGCGTTTTTTCCTGAATATATTCAGGAAAAAACGCATACGCCCTTTTTGGCCAAGGGCATCATTGTCAACGTTTTGCCACTTTTCATGTGCTTTAAAGGCGAGTTGAATCTACCTCCTGAAATCTGTTTCCTGCAAATCTGCCTTGCTTTCAAATCCTCTTCGTTGCCTTCCCTCAATATATTTGTGGATGAGAGTTCTCATTTATAACTCTGCATGTTTGTGAATTGCAGTGCCCCTGAGCTCCATTTGTCTCCTCGCTTTTTTGGGAGCTGGCCGCAAAAATGCAGGATTGCTTCAGGCCCTATTTTGGTTCTGGGGGGTAGGCTGAGCCTGTGGTTCATTCTTCTTCCTGATGGGAAAATGGAGTGACCTGTGCCTGTCCCAACACCTAGGGCTAGTCTCTCGTTGTTTCCCCGTCTTCCCCTTCATCCTCAGGACAAATTGCAACCTGGACGAAACAGGAGGTTAAAGGTGCTGATTCTCCAATTAGGGAGATGTTTAGTCAAGTGGCTGGAATGGCGAACTTGTGCACAAGGAGAGGAGAAATGAGGTGCGTTTTAGAAACCTTTCCTGATCTCATGGCATACCATCTTCTGGGTTTCCCATGCATGTTTTGATGTAGGAAGATTCCCTTGTACCTGGAGATTTGAGACCCATGGGGTGTGTTCCCCGCAGTTTTACTTTAAAGTATCTGCGTTTGCTCACCCAACCTCACCAATCCTCTCAGCCCCAAGAGTGTCCAGCCTTATGTCTCATCCAGCTGTGGGTCTAGATATGGTCAATCCAGGTTGCATCATAGACCCTGAACGGATTTTGTAAGAATTTCTCTCTCTTTCACTGTCTTTGTTTTGTGGGTTTTTTAAAGTAATTTATGTTTAGAATCGGGCTTGGCTGCTTTTCCCTGCTGTGTTGATGCCACTTTACACCCTCTTGATTCACTTGCAGAGAGATATCGATACATAGGTTTTCAAATTCTTACTACTCAGATATATTCTTGTGTGGTGACTAGGGTGTGTTGAGTCCAGTTCACTGAGCAGGGAGTAGGCCTTGTCTATTACATATTTGGCTTATGGAGCGGTCTCTGAGCTAATTTCAAACCCTTGTTTTATGCATCACCCCACCTCACCTTTCCCGTTAAGCAGCCATAGTGTGTCTTCTAAAGGTGTGACTCTGTTCTGTTTTGTAATTCAGTTCAAGTGTAGCGATTTTGACATTCCCTCTATAAGCGATATCTTAGGATAAGTGTCTTTTTCTGTGTGACTTATTTCACTTAGAATCATCGTACCTAAATCCACTCATCATGCTGCTAACTAGCCTTATGACATTGATTTCATGGCTGAGTGACATTCCATTGTGCCAATTACCACCATTGGTTTATCCATTTTTCTCTTTCCTGGGATATTGAAGGTGTACCGAAGTGGAGGTTCTTGGAAACAGAGCAGCTGTAAATTTTGGGGTGCCTGTGTCTTGTTGATTTTTAGTTTTCCCAATTTATATGCCCATGAGTGGAAGTGCCCTATGCTCTCTAAGCTGTGTTTATTACTTGTTTCAGGACACACCGTACACTTCTCCAGAGTGCCTGTTGGCAATTTACATCCCGCCCATCAGCTTAGCACGGCTCGCATGTCTCCATGACCTGTCCGGCTTTTCTGGTTTTTACACTTTTTTCAGCATGGCCCTTTTGACCGAGGGCAAGCGAGACTTCTTTGTAGCGCTGATTTGCCCTTCCGGCTTGCTTGGTTGGCCAACAACGGCGTATGCGTTTTTTCCTGAATATATTCAGGAAAAAACGCATACGCCCTTTTTGGCCAAGGGCATCATTGTCAACGTTTTGCCGCTTTTCATGTGCTTTACAGGCGAGTCGAATCTACATCCTGAAATCTGTTTCCTGAAAATCTGCCTTACTTTCAAATCCTCTTCGTTGCCTTCCCTCAATATATTTGTGGACGAGAGTTCTCATTTATAACTCTGCACGTTTGTGAATTGCAGTGCCCCTGAGCTCCATTTGTCTCCTCGCTTTTTTGGGAGCTGGCCGCAAAAGCGCAGGATTGCTTCAGGCCCTATTTTGGTTCTGGGAGGCAGGCTGAGCCTGTGGTTCATTCTTCTTCCTGATGGGAAAATGGAGTGACCTGTGCCTGTCCCAACACCTAGGGCTAGTCTCTCGTTGTTTCCCCGTCTTCCCCTTCATCCTCAGGACAAATTGCAACCTGGACGAAACAGGAGGTTAAAGGTGCTGATTCTCCAATTAGGGAGATGGTTAGTCAAGTGGCTGGAATGGGGAACCCGAGCACAAGGAAAGGAGAAATGAGGTGCGTTTTAGAAACCTTTCCCGATCTCATGGCATACCATCTTCTGGGTTTCCCATGCATGTTTTGATGTAGGAAGATTCCCTTGTACCTGGAGATTTGAGACCAATGGGGTGGGTACCCCGCGGTGTTACTTTAAAGTATCTGCATTTGCTCACCCGACCTCACCAATCCTCTCAGCCCCAAGAGTGTCCAGCCTTATGTCTCATCCAGCTGTGGGTCTAGATATGGTCAATCCAGGTTGCATCAGAGACCCTGAACGGATTTTGTAAGAATTTCTCTCTCTTTCACTGTCTTTGCTTTGTGGGTTTTTTAAAGTAATGTATGTTTAGAAGGGGCTTGGCTGCTTTTCCCTGCTGTGTTTATGCCGCTTTACACCCTCTTGATTCACTTGCAGAGAGATATCGATACATAGGTTTTCAGATTCATACTAATCAGATATAATCTTGTGCGGTGACTAGGGGGTGTTGAGTCCAGTTAACTGAGCAGGGAGTAGGCCTTGTCTATTACATATTTGGCTTATGGAGCGGTGTCTGAGCTAATTTCAAACCCTTGTTTTATGCATCACCCCACCTCACCTTTCCGGTTAAGCAGCCATAGTGTGTCTTCTAAAGGTGTGCCTCTGTTCTGTTTTGTAATTCAGTTCAAGTTTAGCGATTTTGACATTCCCTCTATAAGCGATATCTTAGGATAAGTGCCTTTTTCTGTGTGACTTATTTCACTTAGAATCATCGTACCTAAATCCACTTATCATGCTGCTAACTAGCCTTATGACATTGATTTCATGGCTGAGTGATATTCCATTGTGCCAAGTACCACCATTTCTTTATCCATTTTTCTCTTTCCTGGGATATTGAAGGTGTACCGAAGCGGAGGTTCTTGGCAACAGAGCAGCTGTAAAGTTTGGGGTGCCTGTGTCTTGTTGATTTTTAGTTTTCCCAATTTATATGCCCATGAGTGGAAGTGCCCTATGCTCTCTACACTGTGTTTATTACTTGTTTCAGGACACACCGTACTCTTCTCCAGAGTGCCTGTTGGCAATTTACATCCCGCCCATCAGCGTAGCAAGGCTCCCATGTCTCCATGGCCTGTCCTGCTTTTCTGGTTTTTACAGTTTGTTCAGCATGGCCCTTTTGACCGAGGGCAAGCGAGACTTCTTTGTAGCGCTGATTTGCCCTTCCGGCTTGCTTGGTTGGCCAAAAAGGGCGTATGCGTTTTTTCCTGAATATATTCAGGAAAAAACGCATACGCCCTTTTTGGCCAAGGGCATCATTGTCAACGTTTTGCCGCTTTTCATGTGCTTTAAAGGCGAGTCGAATCTACCTCCTGAAATCTGTTTCCTGCAAATCTGCCTTGCTTTCAAATCCTCTTCGTTGCCTTCCCTCAATATATTTGTGGACGAGAGTTCTCATTTATAACTCTGCACGTTTGTGAATTGCAGTGCCCCTGAGCTCCATTTGTGTCCTCGCTTTTTTGGGAGCTGGCCGCAAAAATGCAGGATTGCTTCAGGCCCTATTTTGGTTCTGGGGGGCAGGCTGAGCCTGTGGTTCATTCTTCTTCCTGATGGGAAAATGGAGTGACCTACGCCTGTCCCAACACCTAGGGCTCGTCTCTCGTTGGTTCTGCGTCTTCCCCTTCATCCTCAGGATAAATTGCAACCTGGACGAAAGAGGAGGTTAAAGGTGCTGATTCTCCAAGTAGGGAGATGTTTGGTCAAGCAGCTGGAATGGCGAACCCGAGCACAAGGAGAGGAGAAATGAGGTGCGTTTTAGAAACCTTTCCCGATCTCATGGCATACCATCTTCTGGGTTTCCCATGCATGTTTTGATGTAGGAAGATGCCCTTGTACCTGGAGATTTGAGACCCATGGGGTGTGTTCCCCGCAGTTTTACTTTAAAGTATCTGCGTTTGCTCACCCAACCTCACCAATCCTCTCAGCCCCAAGAGTGTCCAGCCTTATGTCTCATCCAGCTGTGGGTCTAGATATGGTCAATCCAGGTTGCATCAGAGACCCTGAACGGATTTTGTAAGAATTTCTCTCTCTTTCACTGTCTTTGTTTTGTGGGTTTTTTAAAGTAATGTATGTTTAGAATGGGGTTTGGCTGCTTTTCCCTGCTGCGTTTATGCCGCTTTACACCCTCTTGATTCACTTGCAGAGAGATATCAATACACACGTTTTCAGATTCATACTAGTCAGATATATTCTTGTGCGGTGACTAGGGGGTGTTGAGTCCAGTTCACTGAGCAGGGAGTAGGCCTTGTCTATTACATATTGGGCTTATGGAGCGGTCTCTGAGCTAATTTCAAACCCTTGTTTTATGCATCACCCCACCTCACCTTTCCCGTTCAGCAGCCATAGTGTGTCTTCTAAAGGTGTGACTCTGTTCTGTTTGTAATTCAGTTCAAGTGTAGCGATTTTGACATTCCCTCTATAAGCGATATCTTAGGATAAGTGTCTTTTTCTGTGTGACTTATTTCACTTAGCATCATCGTACCTAAATCCACTTATCATGCTGCTAACTAGCCTTATGACCTTGATTTCATGGCTGAGTGATATTCCATTGTGCCAAGTACCACCATTTCTTTATCCATTTTTCTCTTTCCTGGGATATTGAAGGTGTACCGAAGCGGAGGTTCTTGGCAAAAGAACAGCCGTAAAGTTTGGGGTGCCTGTGTCTTGTTGATTTTTAGTTTTCCCAATTTATACGCCCATGAGTGGAAGTGCCCTATGCTCTCTACGCTGTGTTTATTACTTGTTTCAGGACACACCGTACACTTCTCCAGAGTGCCTGTTGGCAATTTACATCCCGCCCATCAGCGTAGCAAGGCTCCCATGTCTCCATGGCCTGTCCTGCTTTTCTGGTTTTTACACTTTCTTCAGCATGGCCCTTTTGACCGAGGGAAAGCGAGACTTCTTTGTAGCGCTGATTTGCCCTTCCGGCTTGCTTGGTTGGCCAAAAAGGGCGTATGCGTTTTTTCCTGAATATATTCAGGAAAAAACGCATACGCCCTTTTTGGCCAAGGGCCTCATTGTCAACGTTTTGCCGCTTTTCATGTGCTTTACAGGCGAGTCGAATCTACATCCTGAAATCTGTTTCCTGCAAATCTGCCTTGCTTTCAAATCCTCTTCGTTGCCTTCCCTCAATATATTTGTGGACGAGAGTTCTCATTGATAACTCTGCACGTTTGTGAATTGCAGTGCCCCTGAGCTCCATTTGTCTCCTCGCTTTTTTGGGAGCTGGCCGCAAAAGCACAGGATTGCTTCAGGCCCTATTTTGGTTCTGGGAGGCAGGCTGAGCCTGTGGTTCATTCTTCTTCCTGATGGGAAAATGGAGTGACCTGTGCCTGTCCCAACACCTAGGGCTAGTCTCTCGTTGTTTCCCCGTCTTCCCCTTCATCCTCAGGACAAATTGCAACCTGGACGAAAGAGGAGGTTAAAGGTGCTGATTCTCCAAGTAGGGAGATGTTTGGTCAAGCAGCTGGAATGGCGAACCCGAGCACAAGGAGAGGAGAAATGAGGTGCGTTTTAGAAACCTTTCCCGATCTCATGGCATACCATCTTCTGGGTTTCCCATGCATGTTTTGATGTAGGAAGATGCCCTTGTACCTGGAGATTTGAGACCCATGGGGTGTGTTCCCCGCAGTTTTACTTTAAAGTATCTGCGTTTGCTCACCCAACCTCACCAATCCTCTCAGCCCCAAGAGTGTCCAGCCTTATGTCTCATCCAGCTGTGGGTCTAGATATGGTCAATCCAGGTTGCATCAGAGACCCTGAACGGATTTTGTAAGAATTTCTCTCTCTTTCACTGTCTTTGCTTTGTGGGTTTTTTAAAGTAATGTATGTTTAGAAGGGGTTTGGCTGCTTTTCCCTGCTGTGTTTATGCCGCTTTACACCCTCTTGATTCACTTGCAGAGAGATATCGATACATAGGTTTTCAGATTCATACTAATCAGATATAATCTTGTGCGGTGACTAGGGGGTGTTGAGTCCAGTTAACTGAGCAGGGAGTAGGCCTTGTCTATTACATATTTGGCTTATGGAGCGGTGTCTGAGCTAATTTCAAACCCTTGTTTTATGCATCACCCCACCTCACCTTTCCGGTTAAGCAGCCATAGTGTGTCTTCTAAAGGTGTGCCTCTGTTCTGTTTTGTAATTCAGTTCAAGTTTAGCGATTTTGACATTCCCTCTATAAGCGATATCTTAGGATAAGTGCCTTTTTCTGTGTGACTTATTTCACTTAGAATCATCGTACCTAAATCCACTCATCATGCTGCTAACTAGCCTTATGACATTGATTTCACGGCTGAGTGATATTCCATTGTGCCAAGTACCACCATTTCTTTATCCATTTTTCTCTTTCCTGGGATATTGAAGGTGTACCGAAGCGGAGGTTCTTGGCAACAGAGCAGCTGTAAAGTTTGGGGTGCCTGTGTCTTGTTGATTTTTAGTTTTCCCAATTTATACGCCCATGAGTGGAAGTGCCCTATGCTCTCTACACTGTGTTTATTACTTGTTTCAGGACACACCGTACTCTTCTCCAGAGTGCCTGTTGGCAATTTACATCCCGCCCATCAGCGTAGGAAGGCTCCCATGTCTCCATGGCCTGTCCTGCTTTTCTGGTTTTTACACTTTGTTCAGCATGGCCCTTTTGACCGAGGGCAAGCGAGACTTCTTTTTAGCGCTGATTTGCCCTTCCGGCTTGCTTGGTTGGCCAAAAAGGGCGTATGCGTTTTTTCCTGAATATATTCAGGAAAAAACGCATACGCCCTTTTTGGCCAAGGGCATCATTGTCAACGTTTTGCCGCTTTTCATGTGCTTTAAAGGCGAGTCGAATCTACTTCCTGAAATCTGTTTCCTGCAAATCTGCCTTGCTTTCAAATCCTCTTCGTTGCCTTCCCTCAATATATTTGTGGACGAGAGTTCTCATTTATAACTCTGCACGTTTGTGAATTGCGGTGCCCCTGAGCTCCATTTGTGTCCTCGCTTTTTTGGGAGCTGGCCGCAAAAATGCAGGATTGCTTCAGGCCCTATTTTGGTTCTGGGGGGCAGGCTGAGCCTGTGGTTCATTCTTCTTCCTGATGGGAAAATGGAGTGACCTACGCCTGTCCCAACACCTAGGGCTCGTCTCTCGTTGGTTCCGCGTCTTCCCCTTCATCCTCAGGACAAATTGCAACCTGGACGAAACAGGAGGTTAAAGGTGCTGATTCTCCAAGTAGGGAGATGTTTGGTCAAGCAGCTGGAATGGCGAACCCGAGCACAAGGAGAGGAGAAATGAGGTGCGTTTTAGAAACCTTTCCCGATCTCATGGCATACCATCTTCTGGGTTTCCCATGCATGTTTTGATGTAGGAAGATGCCCTTGTACCTGGAGATTTGAGACTCATGGGGTGTGTTCCCCGCAGTTTTACTTTAAAGTATCTGCGTTTGCTCACCCAACCTCACCAATCCTCTCAGCCCCAAGAGTGTCCAGCCTTATGTCTCATCCAGCTGTGGGTCTAGATATGGTCAATCCAGGTTGCATCAGAGACCCTGAAAGGATTTTGTAAGAATTTCTCTCTCTTTCACTGTCTTTGTTTTGTGGGTTTTTTAAAGTAATTTATGTTTAGAATGGGGTTTGGCTGCTTTTCCCTGCTGTGTTGATGCCGCTTTACACCCTCTTGATTCACTTGCAGAGAGATATCGATACATAGGTTTTCAGATTCATACTAGTCAGATATATTCTTGTGCGGTGACTAGGGGGTGTTGAGTCCAGTTCACTGAGCAGGGAGTAGGCCTTGTCTATTACATATTTGGCTTATGGAGCGGTGTCTGAGCTAATTTCAAACCCTTGTTTTATGCATCACCCCACCTCACCTTTCCGGTTAAGCAGCCATAGTGTGTCTTCTAAAGGTGTGACTCTGTTCTGTTTGTAATTCAGTTCAAGTGTAGCGATTTTGACATTCCCTCTATAAGCGATATCTTAGGATAAGTGCCTTTTTCTGTGTGACTTATTTCACTTAGAATCATCGTACCTAAATCCTCTCATCATGCTGCTAACTAGCCTTATGACATTGATTTCATGGCTGAGTGATATTCCATTGTGCCAAGTACCACCATTTGTTTATCCATTTTTCTCTTTCCTGGGATATTGAAGGTGTACCGAAGTGGAGGTTCTTGGCAACAGAGCAGCCGTAAAGTTTGGGGTGCCTGTGTCTTGTTGATTTTTAGTTTTCCCAATTTATACGCCCATGAGTGGAAGTGCCCTATGCTCTCTACGCTGTGTTTATTACTTGTTTCAGGACACACCGTACACTTCTCCAGAGTGCCTGTTGGCAATTTACATCCCGCCCATCAGCGTAGCAAGGCTCCCATGTCTCCATGGCCTGTCCTGCTTTTCTGGTTTTTACAGTTTGTTCAGCATGGCCCTTTTGACCGAGGGCAAGCGAGACTTCTTTGTAGCGCTGATTTGCCCTTCCGGCTTGCTTGGTTGGCCAAAAAGGGCGTATGCGTTTTTTCCTGAATATATTCAGGAAAAAACGCATACGCCCTTTTTGGCCAAGGGCATCATTGTCAACGTTTTGCCGCTTTTCATGTGCTTTAAAGGCGAGTCGAATCTACCTCCTGAAATCTGTTTCCTGCAAATCTGCCTTGCTTTCAAATCCTCTTCGTTGCCTTCCCTCAATATATTTGTGGACGAGAGTTCTCATTTATAACTCTGCACGTTTGTGAATTGCAGTGCCCCTGAGCTCCATTTGTGTCCTCGCTTTTTTGGGAGCTGGCCGCAAAAATGCAGGATTGCTTCAGGCCCTATTTTGGTTCTGGGGGGCAGGCTGAGCCTGTGGTTCATTCTTCTTCCTGATGGGAAAATGGAGTGACCTACGCCTGTCCCAACACCTAGGGCTCGTCTCTCGTTGGTTCCGCGTCTTCCCCTTCATCCTCAGGACAAACTGCAACCTGGACGAAACAGGAGGTTAAAGGTGCTGATTCTCCAAGTAGGGAGATGGTTAGTCAAGCGGCTGGAATGGCGAACCCGAGCACAAGGAGAGGAGAAATGAGGTGCGTTTTAGAAACTTTTTCCGATCTCACGGCATACCATCTTCTGGGTTTCCCATGCATGTTTTGATGTACGAAGATGCCCTTGTACCTGGAGATTTGAGACCCATGGGGTGTGTTCCCCGCAGTTTTACTTTAAAGTATCTGCGTTTGCTCACCCAACCTCACCAATCCTCTCAGCCCCAAGAGTGTCCAGCCTTATGTCTCATCCAGCTGTGGGTCTAGATATGGTCAATCCAGGTTGCATCAGAGACCCTGAACGGATTTTGTAAGAATTTCTCTCTCTTTCACTGTCTTTGTTTTGTGGGTTTTTTAAAGTAATGTATGTTTAGAATGGGGTTTGGCTGCTTTTCCCTGCTGTGTTGATGCCGCTTTACACCCTCTTGATTCACTTGCAGAGAGATATCGATACATAGGTTTTCAGATTCATACTAGTCAGATATATTCTTGTGCGGTGACAAGGGGGTGTTGAGTCCAGTTCACTGAGCAGGGAGTAGGCCTTGTCTATTACATATTTGGCTTATGGAGCGGTGTCTGAGCTAATTTCAAACCCTTGTTTTATGCATCACCCCACCTCACCTTTCCCGTTAAGCAGCCATAGTGTGTCTTCTAATGGTGTGACTCTGTTCTGTTTGTAATTCAGTTCAAGTGTACCGATTTTGACATTCCCTCTATAAGCGATATCTTAGGATAAGTGTCTTTTTCTGTGTGACTTATTTCACTTAGAATCATCGTACCTAAATCCACTCATCATGCTGCTAACTAGCCTTATGACATTGACTTCATGGCTGAGTGATATTCCATTGTGCCAAGTACCACCATTTCTTTATCCACTTTTCTCTTTCCTGGTAAATTGAAGGTGTACCGAAGCGGAGGTTCTTGGAAACAGAGCAGCCGTAAACTTTAGGGTGCCTGTGTCTTGTTGATTTTTAGTTTTCCCAATTTATACGCCCATGAGTGGAAGTGCCCTATGCTCTCTACGCTGTGTTTATTACTTGTTTCAGGACACACCGTACTCTTCTCCAGAGTGCCTGTTGGCAATTTACATCCCGCCCATCAGCGTAGCAAGGCTTCCATGTCTCCATGGCCTGTCCTGCTTTTCTGGTTTTTACAGTTTGTTCAGCATGGCCCTTTTGACCGAGGGCAAGCGAGACTTCTTTGTAGCGCTGATTTGCCCTTCCGGCTTGCTTGGTTGGCCAAAAAGGGCGTATGCGTTTTTTCCTGAATATATTCAGGAAAAAACGCATACGCCCTTTTTGGCCAAGAGCATCATTGTCAACGTTTTGTCACTTTTCATGTGCTTTAAAGGCGAGTCGAATCTACCTCCTGAAATCTGTTTCCTGCAAATCTGCCTTGCTTTCAAATCCTCTTCGTTGCCTTCCCTCAATATATTTGTGGACGAGAGATCTCATTTATAACTCTGCACGTTTGTGAATTGCAGTGCCCCTGAGCTCCATTTGTCTCCTCACTTTTTTGGGAGCTGGCCGCAAAAGCGCAGGATTGCTTCAGGCCCTATTTTGGTTTTGGGGGGCAGGCTGAGCCTGTGGTTCATTCTTCTTCCTGATGGGAAAATGGAGTGACCTGTGCCTGTCCCAACACCTAGGGCTAGTCTCTCGTTGGTTCCCCGTCTTCCCGTTCATCCTCAGGACAAACTGCAACCTGGACGAAACAGGAGGTTAAAGGTGCTGATTCTCCAAGTAGGGAGATGGTTAGTCAAGCGGCTGGAATGGCGAACCCGAGCACAAGGAGAGGAGAAATGAGGTGCGTTTTAGAAACTTTTCCCGATCTCACGGCATACCATCTTCTGGGTTTCCCATGCATGTTTTGATGTAGGAAGATGCCCTTGTACCTGGAGATTTGAGACCCATGGGGTGGGTACCCCGCAGTATTACTTTAAAGTATCTGCGTTTGCTCACCCAACCTCACCAATCCTCTCAGCCCCAAGAGTGTCCAGCCTTATGTCTCATCCAGCTGTGGGTCTAGATATGGTCAATCCAGGTTGCATCAGAGACCCTGAACGGATTTTGTAAGAATTTCTCTCTCTTTCACTGTCTTTGCTTTGTGGCTTTTTTAAAGTAATGTATGTTTAGAATGGGGTTTGGCTGCTTTTCCCTGCTGTGTTTATGCCGCTTTACACCCTCTTGATTCACTTGCAGAGAGATATCGATACATAGGTTTTCAGATTCATACTAGTCAGATATATTCTTGTGCGGTGACTAGGGGGTGTTGAGTCCAGTTCACTGAGCAGGGAGTAGGCCTTGTCTAGTACATATTTGGCTTATGGAGCGGTGTCTGAGCTAATTTCAAACCCTTGTTTTATGCATCACCCCACCTCACCTTTCCAGTTAAGCAGACATAGTGTGTCTTCTAAAGGTGTGACTCTGTTCTGTTTTGTAATTCAGTTCAAGTGTAGCGATTTTGACATTCCCTCTATAAGCGATATCTTAGGATAAGTGCCTTTTTCTGTGTGACTTATTTCACTTAGAATCATCGTACCTAAATCCACTCATCATGCTGCTAACTAGCCTTATGACATTGATTTCATGGCTGAGTGATATTGCATTGTGCCAAGTACCACCATTTCTTTATCCATTTTTCTCTTTCCTGGGATATTGAAGGTGTACCGAAGCGGAGGTTCTTGGCAACAGAGCAGCCGTAAACTTTAGGGTGCCTGTGTCTTGTTGATTTTTAGTTTTCCCAATTTATACGCCCATGAGTGGAAGTGCCCTATGCTCTCTAAGCTGTGTTTATTACTTGTTTCAGGACACACCGTACTCTTCTCCAGATTGCCTGTTGGCAATTTACATCCCGCCCATCAGCGTAGCAAGGCTCCCATGTCTCCATGGCCTGTCCTGCTATTCTGGTTTTTACAGTTTGTTCAGCATGGCCCTTTTGACCGAGGGCAAGCGAGACTTCTTCGTAGCGCTGATTTGCCCTTCCGGCTTGCTTGCTTGGCCAAAAAGGGCGTATGCGTTTTTTCCTGAATATATTCAGGAAAAAACGCATACGCCCTTTTTGGCCAAGGGCATCATTGTCAACGTTTTGTCACTTTTCATGTGCTTTAAAGGCGAGTCGAATCTACCTCCTGAAATCTGTTTCCTGCAAATATGCCTTGCTTTCAAATCCTCTTCGTTGCCTTCCCTCAAAATATTTGTGGACGAGAGATCTCATTTATAACTCTGCACGTTTGTGAATTGCAGTGCCCCTGAGCTCCATTTGTCTCCTCGCTTTTTTGGGAGCTGGCCGCAAAAGCGCAGGATTGCTTCAGGCCCTTTTTTGGTTCTGGGGGGCAGGCTGAGCCTGTGGTTCATTCTTCTTCCTGATGTGAAAATGGAGTGACCTGTGCCTGTCCCAACACCTAGGGCTAGTCTCTCGTTGGTTCCCCGTCTTCCCGTTCATCCTCAGGACAAACTGCAACCTGGACGAAACAGGAGGTTAAAGGTGCTGATTCTCCAAGTAGGGAGATGGTTAGTCAAGCGGCTGGAATGGCGAACCCGAGCACAAGGAGAGGAGAAATGAGGTGCGTTTTAGAAACTTTTTCCGATCTCACGGCATACCATCTTCTGGGTTTCCCATGCATGTTTTTATGTACGAAGATGCCCTTGTACCTGGAGATTTGAGACCCATGGGGTGTGTTCCCCGCAGTTTTACTTTAAAGTATCTGCGTTTGCTCACCCAACCTCACCAATCCTCTCAGCCCCAAGAGTGTCCAGCCTTATGTCTCATCCAGCTGTGGGTCTAGATATGGTGAATCCAGGTTGCATCAGAGACCCTGAACGGATTTTGTAAGAATTTCTCTCTCTTTCACTGTCTTTGTTTTGTGGGTTTTTTAAAGTAATTTATGTTTAGAATCGGGCTTGGCTGCTTTTCCCTGCTGTGTTGATGCCGCTTTACACCCTCTTGATTCACTTGCAGAGAGATATCGATACATAGGTTTTCAGATTCATACTAGTCAGATATATTCTTGTGCGGTGACTAGGGGGTGTTGAGTCCAGTTCACTGAGAAGGGAGTAGGCCTTGTCTAGTACATATTTGGCTTATGGAGCGGTGTCTGAGCTAATTTCAAACCCTTGTTTTATGCATCACCTCACCTCACCTTTCCGGTTAAGCAGCCATAGTGTGTCTTCTAAAGGTGTGCCTCTGTTCTGTTTTGTAATTCAGTTCAAGTGTAGCGATTTTGACATTCCCTCTATAAGCGATATCTTAGGATAAGTGCCTTTTTCTGTGTGACTTATTTCACTTAGAATCATCGTACCTAAATCCACTCATCATGCTGCTAACTAGCCTTATGACCTTGATTTCATGGCTGAGTGATATTCCATTGTGCCAAGTACCACCATTTCTTTATCCATTTTTCTCTTTCCTGGGATATTGAAGGTGTACCGAAGCGGAGGTTCTTGGCAACAGAGCAGCCATAAAGTTTGGGGTGCCTGTGTCTTGTTGATTTTTAGTTTTCCCAATTTATACGCCCATGAGTGGAAGTGCCCTATGCTCTCTACGCTGTGTTTATTATTTGTTTCAGGACACACCGTACTCTTCTCCAGAGTGCCTGTTGGCAATTTACATCCCGCCCATCAGCGTAGCAAGGCTCCCATGTCTCCATGGCCTGTCCAGCTTTTCTGCTTTTTACACTTTGTTCAGCATGGCCTTTTGACCGAGGGCAAGCGAGACTTCTTTGTAGCGCTGATTTGCCATTCCGGCTTGCTTGGTTGGCCAAAAAGGGCGTATGCGTTTTTTCCTGAATATATTCAGGAAAAAACGCATACGCCCTTTTTGACCAAGGGCATCATTGTCAACGTTTTGCCGCTTTTCATGTGCTTTAAAGGCGAGTCGAATCTACCTCCTGAAATCTGTTTCCTGCAAATCTGCCTTGCTTTCAAATCCTCTTCGTTGCCTTCCCTCAATATATTTGTGGACGAGAGTTCTCATTTATAACTCTGCACGTTTGTGAATTGCAGTGCCCCTGAGCTCCATTTGTGTCCTCGCTTTTTTGGGAGCTGGCCGCAAAAGCGCAGGATTGCTTCAGGCCCTATTTTGGTTTTGGGGGGCAGGCTGAGCCTGTGGTTCATTCTTCTTCCTGATGTGAAAATGGAGTGACCTGTGCCTGTCCCAACAGCTAGGGCTAGTCTCTCGTTGGTTCCCCGTCTTCCCGTTCATCCTCAGGACAAATTGCAACCTGGACGAAACAGGAGGTTAAAGGTGCTGATTCTCCAAGTAGGGAGATGGTTAGTCAAGCGGCTGGAATGGCGAACCCGAGCACAAGGAGAGGAGAAATGAGGTGCGTTTTAGAAACCTTTCCCGATCTCATGGCATACGATCTTCTGGGTTTCCCATGCATGTTTTGATGTACGAAGATGCCCTTGTACCTGGAGATTTGAGACCCATGGGGTGTGTTCCCCGCAGTGTTACTTTAAATTATCTGCGTTTGCTCACCCAACCTCAGCAATCCTCTCAGCCCCAAGAGTGTCCAGCCTTATATCTCATCCAGCTGTGGGTCTAGATATGGTCAATCCAGGTTGCATCAGAAACCCTGAACGGATTTTGTAAGAATTTCTCTCTCTTTCACTGTCTTTGCTTTGTGGCTTTTTTAAAGTAATGTATGTTTAGAATGGGGTTTGGCTGCTTTTCCCTGCTGTGTTTATGCCGCTTTACACCCTCTTGATTCACTTGCAGAGAGATATCAATACATAGGTTTTCAGATTCATACTAGTCAGATATATTCTTGTGCGGTGACTAGGGGGTGTTGAGTCCAGTTCAGTGAGCAGGGAAAAGGCCTTGTCTATTACATATTTGGCTTATGGAGCGGTGTCTGAGCTAATTTCAAACCCTTGTTTTATGCATCACCCCACCTCACCTTTCCGGTTAAGCAGCCATAGTGTGTCTTCTAAAGGTGTGCCTCTGTTCTGTTTTGTAATTCAGTTCAAGTGTAGCGATTTTGACATTCCCTCTATAAGCGATATCTTAGGATAAGTGCCTTTTTCTGTGTGACTATTTCACTTAGAATCATCGTACCTAAATCCACTCATCATGCTGCTAACTAGCCTTATGACATTGATTTCATGGCTGAGTGATATTGCATTGTGCCAAGTACCACCATTTCTTTATCCATTTTTCTCTTTCCTGGGATATTGAAGGTGTACCGAAGCGGAGGTTCTTGGCAACAGAGCAGCCGTAAAGTTTGGGGTGCCTGTGTCTTGTTGATTTTTAGTTTTCCCAATTTATACGCCCATGAGTGGAAGTGCCCTATCCTCTCAACGCTGTGTTTATTACTTGTTTCAGGACACACCGTAGTCTTCTCCAGAGTGCCTGTTGGCAATTTACATCCCACCCATCAGCGTAGCAAGGCTCCCATGTCTCCATGGCCTCTCCTGCTATTCTGGTTTTTACAGTTTGTTCAGCATGGCCCTTTTGACCGAGGGCAAGCGAGACTTCTTTGTAGCGCTGATTTGCCCTTCCGGCTTGCTTGGTTGGCCAAAAAGGGCGTATGCGTTTTTTCCTGAATATATTCAGGAAAAAGCGCATACGCCCTTTTTGGCCAAGGGCATCATTGTCAACATTTTGCCGCTTTTCATGTGCTTTAAAGGCGAGTCGAATCTACCTCCTGAAATCTGTTTCCTGCAAATCTGCCTTGCTTTCAAATCCTCTTCGTTGCCTTCCCTCAATATATTTGTGGACGAGAGTTCTCATTTATAACTCTGCACGTTTGTGAATTGCAGTGCCCCTGAGCTCCATTTGTCTCCTCGCTTTTTTTGGAGCTGGCCGCAAAAGCGCAGGATTGCTTCAGGCCCTATTTTGGTTCTGGGGGGCAGGCTGAGCCTGTGGTCCATTCTTCTTCCTGATGGGAAAATGGAGTGACCTGTGCCAGTCCCAACACCTAGGGCTAGTCTCTCGTTGGTTCCCCGTCTTCCCGTTCATCCTCAGGACAAATTGCAACCTGGACGAAACAGGAGGTTAAAGGTGCTGATTCTCCAAGTAGGGAGATGGTTAGTCAAGCGGCTGGAATGGCGAACCCGAGCACAAGGAGAGGAGAAATGAGGTGCGTTTTAGAAACCTTTCCCGATCTCACGGCATACCATCTTCTGGGTTTCCCATGCATGTTTTGATGTAGGAAGATGCCCTTGTACCTGGAGATTTGAGACCCATGGGGTGTGTTCCCCGCAGTGTTACTTTAAATTATCTGCGTTTGCTCACCCAACCTCACCAATCCTCTCAGCCCCAAGAGTGTCCAGCCTTATATCTTATCCAGCTGTGGGTCTCGATATGGTCAATCCAGGTTTCATCAGAGACCCTGAACGGATTTTGTAAGAATTTCTCTCTCTTTCACTGTCTTTGCTTTGTGGCTTGTATAAAGTAATGTATGTTTAGAATGGGGTTGGGCTGCTTTTCCCTGCTGTGTTGATGCCGCTTTACACCCTCTTGATTCACTTGCAGAGAGATATCGATACATAGGTTTTCAGATTCATACTAGTCAGATATATTCTTGTGCGGTGACTAGGGGGTGTTGAGTCCAGTTCACTGAGCAGGGAGTAGGCCTTGTCTAGTACATATTTGGCTTATGGAGCGGTGTCTGAGCTAATTTCAAACCCTTGTTTTATGCATCACCCCACCTCACCTTTCCAGTTAAGCAGCCATAGTGTGTCTTCTACAGGTGTGACTGTGTTCTGTTTTGTAATTCAGTTCAAGTGTAGCGATTTTGACATTCCCTCTATAAGCGATATCTTAGGATAAGTGTCTTTTTCTGTGTGACTTATTTCACTTAGAATCATCGTACCTAAATCCACTCATCATGCTGCTAACTAGCCTTATGACATTGATTTCATGGCTGAGTGATATTGCATTGTGCCAAGTACCACTATTTCTTTATCCATTTTTCTCTTTCCTGGGATATTGAAGGTGTACCGAAGCGGAGGTTCTTGGCAACAGAGCAGCCGTAAACTTTAGGGTGCCTGTGTCTTGTTGATTTTTAGTTTTCCCAATTTATACGCCCTTGAGTGGAAGTGCCCTATGCTCTCTACGCTGTGTTTATTACTTGTTTCAGGACACACCGTACTCTTCTCCAGATTGCCTGTTGGCAATTTACATCCCGCCCATCAGCGTAGCAAGGCTCCCATGTCTCCATGGCCTGTCCTGCTATTCTGGTTTTTACAGTTTGTTCAGCATGGCCCTTTTGACCGAGGGCAAGCGAGACTTCTTCGTAGCGCTGATTTGCCCTTCCGGCTTGCTTGCTTGGCCAAAAAGGGCGTATGCGTTTTTTCCTGAATATATTCAGGAAAAAACGCATACGCCCTTTTTGGCCAAGGGCATCATTGTCAACGTTTTGCCGCTTTTCATGTGCTTTAAAGGCGAGTCGAATCTACCTCCTGAAATCTGTTTCCTGCAAATCTGCCTTGCTTTCAAATCCTCTTCGTTGCCTTCCCTCAAAATATTTGTGGACGAGAGATCTCATTTATAACTCTGCACGTTTGTGAATTGCAGTGCCCCTGAGCTCCATTTGTCTCCTCGCTTTTTTGGGAGCTGGCCGCAAAAGCGCAGGATTGCTTCAGGCCCTTTTTTGGTTCTGGGGGGCAGGCTGAGCCTGTGGTTCATTCTTCTTCCTGATGTGAAAATGGAGTGACCTGTGCCTGTCCCAACAGCTAGGGCTAGTCTCTCGTTGGTTCCCCGTCTTCCCGTTCATCCTCAGGACAAACTGCAACCTGGACGAAACAGGAGGTTAAAGGTGCTGATTCTCCAAGTAGGGAGATGGTTAGTCAAGCGGCTGGAATGGCGAACCCGAGCACAAGGAGAGGAGAAATGAGGTGCGTTTTAGAAACTTTTTCCGATCTCACGGCATACCATCTTCTGGGTTTCCCATGCATGTTTTGATGTACGAAGATGCCCTTGTACCTGGAGATTTGAGACCCATGGGGTGGGTACCCCGCAGTATTACTTTAAAGTATCTGCATTTGCTCACCCAACCTCACCAATCCTCTCAGCCGCAAGAGTGTCCAGCCTTATGTCTCATCCAGCTGTGGGTCTAGATATGGTCAATCCAGGTTGCATCAGAAACCCTGAACGGATTTTGTAAGAATTTCTCTCTCTTTCACTGTCTTTGCTTTGTGGCTTTTTAAAGTAATGTATGTTTAGAATGGGGTTTGGCTGCTTTTCCCTGCTGTGTTTATGCCGCTTTACACCCTCTTGATTCACTTGCAGAGAGATATCAATACATAGGTTTTCAGATTCATACTAGTCAGATATATTCTTGTGCGGTGACTAGGGGGTGTTGAGTCCAGTTCAGTGAGCAGGGAAAAGGCCTTGTCTATTACATATTTGGCTTATGGAGCGGTGTCTGAGCTAATTTCAAACCCTTGTTTTATGCATCACCCCACCTCACCTCTCCGGTTAAGCAGCCATAGTGTGTCTTCTAAAGGTGTGCCTCTGTTCTGTTTTGTAATTCAGTTCAAGTGTAGCGATTTTGACATTCCCTCTATAAGCGATATCTTAGGATAAGTGCCTTTTTCTGTGTGACTATTTCACTTAGAATCATCGTACCTAAATCCACTCATCATGCTGCTAACTAGCCTTATGACATTGATTTCATGTCTGAGTGATATTGCATTGTGCCAAGTACCACCATTTCTTTATCCATTTTTCTCTTTCCTGGGATATTGTAGGTGTACCGAAGCGGAGGTTCTTGGCAACAGAGCAGCCGTAAAGTTTGGGGTGCCTGTGTCTTGTTGATTTTTAGTTTTCCCAATTTATACGCCCATGAGTGGAAGTGCCCTATGCTCTCAACGCTGTGTTTATTACTTGTTTCAGGACACACCGTAGTCTTCTCCAGAGTGCCTGTTGGCAATTTACATCCCACCCATCAGCGTAGCAAGGCTCCCATGTCTCCATGGCCTCTCCTGCTATTCTGGTTTTTACAGTTTGTTCAGCATGGCCCTTTTGACCGAGGGCAAGCGAGACTTCTTTGTAGCGCTGATTTGCCCTTCCGGCTTGCTTGGTTGGCCAAAAAGGGCGTATGCGCTTTTTCCTGAATATATTCAGGAAAAAGCGCATACGCCCTTTTTGGCCAAGGGCATCATTGTCAACATTTTGCCGCTTTTCATGTGCTTTAAAGGCGAGTCGAATCTACCTCCTGAAATCTGTTTCCTGCAAATCTGCCTTGCTTTCAAATCCTCTTCGTTGCCTTCCCTCAATATATTTGTGGACGAGAGTTCTCATTTATAACTCTGCACGTTTGTGAATTGCAGTGCCCCTGAGCTCCATTTGTCTCCTCGCTTTTTTGGGAGCTGGCCGCAAAAGCGCAGGATTGCTTCAGGCCCTATTTTGGTTCTGGGGGGCAGGCTGAGCCTGTGGTCCATTCTTCTTCCTGATGGGAAAATGGAGTGACCTGTGCCAGTCCCAACACCTAGGGCTAGTCTCTCGTTGGTTCCCCGTCTTCCCGTTCATCCTCAGGACAAATTGCAACCTGGACGAAACAGGAGGTTAAAGGTGCTGATTCTCCAAGTAGGGAGATGTTTAGTCAAGCGGCTGGAATGGCGAACCCGAGCACAATGAGAGGAGAAATGAGGTGCGTTTTAGAAACTTTTTCCGATCTCACGGCATACCATCTTCTGGGTTTCCCATGCATGTTTTGATGTACGAAGATGCCCGTGTACCTGGAGATTTGAGACCCATGGGGTGGGTACCCCGCAGTATTACTTTAAAGTATCTGCATTTGCTCACCCAACCTCACCAATCCTCTCAGCCGCAAGAGTGTCCAGCCTTATGTCTCATCCAGCTGTGGGTCTAGATATGGTCAATCCAGGTTGCATCAGAAACCCTGAACGGATTTTGTAAGAATTTCTCTCTCTTTCACTGTCTTTGCTTTGTGGCTTTTTTAAAGTAATGTATGTTTAGAATGGGGTTTGGCTGCTTTTCCCTGCTGTGTTTATGCCGCTTTACACCCTCTTGATTCACTTGCAGAGAGATATCGATACATAGGTTTTCAGATTCATACTAGTCAGATATATTCTTGTCCGGTGACTAGGGGGTGTTGAGTCCAGTTCACTGAGAAGGGAGTAGGCCTTGTCTATTACATATTTGGCTTATGGAGCGGTGTCTGAGCTAATTTCAAACCCTTGTTTTATGCATCACCCCACCTCACCTTTCCGGTTAAGCAGCCATAGTGTGTCTTCTAAAGGTGTGCCTCTGTTCTGTTTTGTAATTCACTTCAAGTGTAGCGATTTTGACATTCCCTCTATAAGCGATATCTTAGGATAAGTGCCTTTTTCTGTGTGACTTATTTCACTTAGAATCATCGTACCTAAATCCACTCATCATGCTGCTAACTAGCCTTATGACATTGATTTCATGGCTGAGTGATATTCCATTGTGCCAAGTACCACCATTTCTTTATCCATTTTTCTCTTTCCTGGGATATTGAAGGTGTACCGAAGCGGAGGTTCTTGGCAACAGAGCAGCCATAAAGTTTGGGGTGCCTGTGTCTTGTTGATTTTTAGTTTTCCCAATTTATACGCCCATGAGTGGAAGTGCCCTATGCTCTCTATGCTGAGTTTATTATTTGTTTCAGGACACACCGTACTCTTCTCCAGAGTGCCTGTTGGCAATTTACATCCCGCCCATCAGCGTAGCAATGCTCCCCTGTCTCCATGGCCTGTCCTGCTTTTCTGGTTTTTACACTTTGTTCAGCATGGCCCTTTTGACCGAGGGCAAGCGAGACTTCTTTGTAGCGCTGATTTGCCCTTCTGGCTTGCTTGGTTGGCCAAAAAGGGCGTATGCGTTTTTTCCTGAATATATTCAGGAAAAAACGCATACGCCCTTTTTGGCCAAGGGCATCATTGTCAACGTTTTGCCGCTTTTCATGTGCTTTAAAGGCGAGTCGAATCTACCTCATGAAATCTGTTTCCTGCAAATCTGCCTTGCTTTCAAATCCTCTTCGTTTCCTTCCCTCAATATATTTGTGGACGAGAGTTCTCATTTATAACTCTGCACGTTTGTGAATTGCAGTGCCCCTGAGCTCCATTTGTCTCCTCGCTTTCTTGGGAGCTGGCCGCAAAAGCGCAGGATTGCTTCAGGCCCTATTTTGGTTCTGGGGGGCAGGCTGAGCCTGTGGTTCATTCTTCTTCCTGATGGGAAAATGGAGTGACCTGTGCCTGTCCCAACACCTAGGGCTCGTCTCTCATTGGTTCCCCGTCTTCCCCTTCATCCTCAGGACAAATTGCAACCTGGATGAAACAGGAGGTTAAAGGTGCTGATTCTCCAAGTAGGGAGATGGTTAGTCAAGCGGCTGGAATGGCGAACCCGAGCACAAGGAGAGGAGAAATGAGGTGCGTTTTAGAAACCTTTCCCGATCTCACGGCATACCATCCTCTGGGTTTCCCATGCATGTTTTGATGTAGGAAGATGCCCTTGTACCTGGAGATTTGAGACCCATGGGGTGGGTACCCCGCGGTGTTACTTTAAAGTATCTGGGTTTGCTCACCCAACCTCACCAATCCTCTCAGCCCCAAGAGTGTCCAGCCTTATGTCTCATCCAGCTGTGGGTCTAGATATGGTCAATCCAGGTTGCATCATAGACCCTGAATGGATTTTGTAAGAATTTCTCTCTCTTTAACTGTCTTTGTTTTGTGGGTTTTTTAAAGTAATTTATGTTTAGAATCGGGCTAGGCTGATTTTCCCTGCTGTGTTGATGCCGCTTTACACCCTCTTGATTCACTTGCAGAGAGATATCGATACATAGGTTTTCAGATTCTTATTAGTCAAATATATTCTTGTGTGGTGACTAGGGTGTGTTGACTGCAGTTCACTGAGCAGGGAGTAGGCCTTGTCTATTACATATTTGGCTTATGGAGCGGTCTCTGAGCTAATTTCAAACCCTTGTTTTATGCATCACCCCACCTCACCTTTCCCGTTAAGCAGCCATAGTGTGTCTTCTAAAGGTGTGACTCTGTTCTCTTTTGTAATTCAGTTCAAGTGTAGCGATTTTGACATTCCCTCTATAAGCGATATCTTAGGATAAGTGTCTTTTTCTGTGTGACTTATTTCACTTAGAATCATCGTACCTAAATCCACTCATCATGCTGCTAACTAGCCTTATGACATTGATTTCATGGCTGAGTGATATTCCATTGTGCCAAGTACCACCATTTCTTTATCCATTTTTCTCTTTCCTGGGATATTGAAGGTGTACCGAAGCGGAGGTTCTTGGAAACAGAGCAGCCGTAAACTTTAGGGTGCCTGTGTCTTGTTGATTTTTAGTTTTCCCAATTTATATGCCCATGAGTGGAAGTGCCCTATGCTCTCTATGCTGCGTTTATTACTTGTTTCAGGACACACCGTACTCTTCTCCAGAGTGCCTGTTGGCAATTTACATCCCGCCCATCAGCGTAGCAAGGCTCCCATGTCTCCATGGCCTGTCCTGCTTTTCTGGTTTTTACACTTTGTTCAGCATGGCCCTTTTGACCGAGGGCAAGCGAGACTTCTTTGTAGCGCTGATTTGCCCTTCCGGCTTGCTTGGTTGGCCAAAAAGGGCGTATGCGTTTTTTCCTGAATATATTCAGGAAAAAAAGCATACGCCCTTTTTGGCCAAGGGCATCATTGTCAACGTTTTGCCGCTTTTCATGTGCTTTAAAGGCGAGTCGAATCTACCTCCTGAAATCTGTTTCCTGCAAATCTGCCTTGCTTTCAAATCCTCTTCGTTGCCTTCCGTCAATATATTTGTGCACGAGAGTTCTCATTTATAACTCTGCACGTTTGTGAACTGCAGTGCCCCTGAGCTCCATTTGTCTCCTCGCTTTTTAGGAAGCTGGCCGCAAAAGCGCAGGATTGCTTCAGGCCCTATTTTAGTTCTGGGGGGCAGGCTGAGCCTGTGGTTCATTCTTCTTCCTGATGGGAAAATGGAGTGACCTATGCCTGTGCCAACACCTAGGGCTCGTCTCTCGTTGGTTCTGCGTCTTCCCATTCATCCTCAGGACAAATTGCAACCTGTACAATCAGGAGGTTAAAGGTGCTGATTCTCCAAGTAGAGAGATGGTTAGTCAAGCGGCTGGAATGGCGAACCCGAGCACAAGGAGAGGAGAAATGAGGTGCGTTTTAGAAACCTTTCCCGTTCTCACGGCATACCATCTTCTGGGTTTCCCATGCATGTTTTGATGTAGGAAGATTCCCTTGTACCTGGAGATTTGAGACCCATGGGGTGGGTACACCGCGGTATTACTTTAAATTATCTGCATTTGCTCACCCAACCTCACCAATCCTCTCAGCCCCAAGAGTGTCCAGACTTATGTCTCATCCAGCTGTGGGTCTAGATATGGTCAATCCAGGTTGCATCAGAGACCCTGAACGGATTTTGTAAGAATTTCTCTCTCTTTCACTGTCTTTGCTTTGTGGGTTTTTTAAAGTAATGTATGTTTAGAATGGGGTTTGGCTGCTTTTCCCTGCTGTGTTTATGCCGCTTTACACCCTCTTGATTCACTTGCAGAGAGATATCGATACATAGGTTTTCAGATTCATACTAGTCAGATATATTCTTGTGCGGTGACTAGGGGGTGTTGAGTCCAGTACACTGAGCAGGGAGTAGGCCTTGTCTATTACATATTTGGCTTATGGAGCGGTGTCTGAGCTAATTTCAAACCCTTGTTTTATGCATCACCCCACCTCACCTTTCCCGTTAAGGAGCCATAGTGTGTCTTCTAAAGGTGTGCCTCTGTTCTGTTTTGTAATTCAGTTGAAGTGTAACGATTTTGACATTCCCTCAATAAGCGATATCTTAGGAGAAGGGCCTTTTACTGTGTGACTTATTTCACTTAGAATCATCGTACCTAAATCTACTCATCATGCTGCTAACTAGCCTTATGATATTGATTTCATGGCTGAGTGATATTCCATTGTGTCAAGTACCAC
Organism: Eubalaena glacialis; assembly: GCF_028564815.1. NCBI lineage: Eukaryota > Metazoa > Chordata > Mammalia > Artiodactyla > Balaenidae > Eubalaena > Eubalaena glacialis. The sequence goes on from NW_026871268.1 coordinate 265,031, forward strand.
CATTTCTTTATCCATTTTTCTCTTTCCTGGGATATTGAAGGTGTACCGAAGCGGAGGTTCTTGGCAACAGAGCAGCCGTAAACTTTAGGGTGCCTGTGTCTTGTTGATTTTTAGTTTTCCCAATTTATACGCCCATGAGTGGAAGTGCCCTATGCTCTCAACGCTGTGTTTATTACTTGTTTCAGGACACACCGTACTCTTCTCCAGAGTGCCTGTTGGCAATTTATATCCCACCCATCAGCGTAGCAAGGCTCCCATGTCTCCATGGCCTGTCCTGCTTTTCTGGTTTTTACACTTTGTTCAGCATGGCCCTTTTGACCGAGGGCAAGCGAGACTTCTTTGTAGCGCTGATTTGCCCTTCCGGCTTGCTTGGTTGGCCAAAAAGGGCGTATGCGTTTTTTCCTGAATATATTCGGGAAAAAACGCATACGCCCTTTTTGGCCAAGGGCATCATTGTCAAAGTTTTGCCGCTTTTCATGTGCTTTAAAGGCGAGTCGAATCTACCTCCTGAAATCTGTTTCCTGCAAATCTGCCTTGCTTTCAAATCCTCTTCGTTGCCTTCCCTCAATATATTTGTGGACGAGAGTTCTCGTTTATAACTCTGCACGTTTGTGAATTGCAGTGCCCCTGAGCTCCATTTGTCTCCTGGCTTTTTTGGGAGCTGGCCGCAAAAGCGCAGGATTGCTTCAGGCCCTATTTTGGTTCTGGGGGGCAGGCTGAGCCTGTGGTTCATTCTTCTTCCTGATGGGAAAATGGAGTGACCTATGCCTGTCCCAACACCTAGGGCTCGTCGCTCGTTGGTTCCGCGTCTTCCCGTTCATCCTCAGGAGAAATTGCAACCTGTACAATCAGGAGGTTAAAGGTGCTGATTCTTCAAGTAGGGAGATGGTTAGTCAAGCGGCTGGAATGGCGAACCCGAGCACAAGGAGAGGAGAAATGAGGTGCGTTTTAGAAACCTTTCCCGATCTCATGGCATACCATCTTCTGGGTTTCCCATGCATGTTTTGATGTAGGAAGATTCCCTTGTACCTGGAGATTTGAGACCCATGGGGTGGGTACCCCGCGGTATTACTTTAAAGTATCTGCATTTGCTCACCCAACCTCACCAATCCTCTCAGCCCCAAGAGTGTCCAGCCTTATGTCTCATCCAGCTGTGGGTCTAGATATGGTCAATTCAGGTTGCATCAGAGACCCTGAACGGATTTTGTAAGAATTTCTCTCTCTTTCACTGTCTTTGCTTTGTGGGTTTTTTAAAGTAATGTATGTTTAGAATGGGGTTTGGCTGCTTTTCCCTGCTGTGTTTATGCCGCTTTACACCCTCTTGATTCACTTGCAGAGAGATATCAATACATAGGTTTTCAGATTCATACTAGTCAGATATATTCTTGTGCGGTGACTAGGGGGTGTTGAGTCCAGTACACTGAGCAGGGAGTAGGCCTTGTCTATTACATATTTGGCTTATGGAGCGGTGTCTGAGCTAATTTCAAACCCTTGTTTTATGCATCACCCCACCTCACCTTTCCCGTTAATCAGCCATAGTGTGTCTTCTAAAGGTGTGCCTCTGTTCTGTTTTGTAATTCAGTTCAAGTGTAACGATTTTGACATTCCCTCAATAAGCGATATCTTAGGATAAGTGTCTTTTTCTGTGTGACTTATTTCACTTAGAATCATCGTACCTAAATCCACTCATCATGCTGCTAACTAGCCTTATGATATTGATTTCATGGCTGAGTGATATTCCATTGTGTCAAGTACCACCATTTCTTTATCCATTTTTCTCTTTCCTGGGATATTGAAGGTGTACCGAAGCGGAGGTTCTTGGAAACAGAGCAGCCGTAAACTTTAGGGTGCCTGTGTCTTGTTGATTTTTAGTTTTCCCAATTTATACGCCCATGAGTGGAAGTGCCCTATGCTCTCTACGCTGTGTTTATTACTTGTTTCAGGACACACCGTACTCTTCTCCAGAGTGCCTGTTGGCAATTTATATCCCACCCATCAGCGTAGCAAGGCTCCCATGTCTCCATGGCCTGTCCTGCTTTTCTGGTTTTTACACTTTGTTCAGCATGGCCCTTTTGACCGAGGGCAAGCGAGACTTCTTTGTAGCGCTGATTTGCCCTTCCGGCTTGCTTGCTTGGCCTAAAAGGGCGTATGCGTTTTTTCCTGAATATATTCGGGAAAAAACGCATACGCCCTTTTTGGCCAAGGGCATCATTGTCAACGTTTTGCCGCTTTTCATGTGCTTTAAAGGCGAGTCGAATCTACCTCCTGAAATCTGTTTCCTGCAAATCTGCCTTGCTTTCAAATCCTCTTCGTTGCCTTCCCTCAAAATATTTGTGGACGAGAGTTCTCATTTATAACTCTGCACGTTTGTGAATTGCAGTGCCCCTGAGCTCCATTTGTCTCCTCGCTTTTTTGGGAGCTGGCCGCAAAAGCGCAGGATTGCTTCAGGCCCTATATTGGTTCTGGGGGGCAGGCTGAGCCTGTGGTTCATTCTTCTTCCTGATGGGAAAATGGAGTGTCCTATGCCTGTCCCAACACCTAGGGCTCGTCGCTCGTTGGTTCCGCGTCTTTCCGTTCATCCTCAGGAGAAATTGCAACCTGTACAATCAGGAGGTTAAAGGTGCTGATTCTTCAAGTAGGGAGATGGTTAGTCAAGCGGCTGGAATGGTGAACCCGAGCACAAGGAGAGGAGAAATGAGGTGCGTTTTAGAAACCTTTCCCGATCTCACGGCATACCATCTTCTGGGTTTCCCATGCATGTTTTGATGTAGGAAGATGCCCTTGTACCTGGAGATTTGAGATCCATGGGGTGTGTTCCCAGCAGTGTTACTTTAAAGTATCTGCGTTTGCTCACCCAACCTCACCAATCCTCTGAGCCCCAAGAGTGTCCAGCCTTATGTCTCATCCAGCTGTGGGTCTAGATATGGTCAATCCAGGTTGCATCATAGACCCTGAACGGATTTTGTAAGAATTTCTCTCTCTTTCACTGTCTTTGTTTTGTGAGTTTTTTAAAGTAATTTATGTTTAGAATCGGGCTTGGCTGCTTTTCCCTGCTGTGTTGATGCCGCTTTACACCCTCTTGATTCACTTGCAGAGAGATATCGATACATAGGTTTTCAGATTCTTACTAGTCAGATATATTCTTGTGTGGTGACTAGGGTGTGTTGAGTCCAATTCACTGAGCAGGGAGTAGGCCTTGTCTATTACATATTTGGCTTATGGAGCGGTCTCTGAGCTAATTTCAAACCCTTGTTTTATGCATCACCCCACCTCACCTTTCCCGTTAAGCAGCCATAGTGTGTCTTCTAAAGGTGTGACTCTTTTCTCTTTTGTAATTCAGTTCAATTGTAGCGATTTTGACATTCCCTCTATAAGCAATATCTTAGGTTAAGTGTCTTTTTCTGTGTGACTTATTTCACTTAGAATCATCGTACCTAAATCCACTCATCATGCTGCTAACTAGCCTTATGACATTGATTTCATGGCTGAGTTATATTCCATTGTGCCAAGTACCACCATTTCTTTATCCATTTTTCTCTTTCCTGGGATATTGAAGGTGTACCGAAGCGGAGGTTCTTGGAAACAGAGCAGCCGTAATCTTTAGGGTGCCTGTGTCTTGTTGATTTTTAGTTTTCCCAATTTATACGCCCATGAGTGGAAGTGCCCTATGCTCTCTACGCTGTGTTTATTACTTGTTTCAGGACACACCGTACTCTTCTCCAGAGTGCCTGTTGGCAATTTACATCCCGCCCATCAGCGTAGCAAGGCTCCCATGTCTCCATGGCCTGTCCTGCTTTTCTGGTTTTTACACTTTGTTCAGCATGGCCCTTTTGACCGAGGGCAAGCGAGACTTCTTTGTAGCGCTGATTTGCCCTTCCGGCTTGCTTGCTTGGCCTAAAAGGGCGTATGCGTTTTTTCCTGAATATATTCAGGAAAAAACGCATACGCCCTTTTTGGCCAAGGGCATCATTGTCAACGTTTTGCCGCTTTTCATGTGCTTTATAGGTGAGTCGAATCTACCTCCTGAAATCTGTTTCCTGCAAATCTGCCTTGCTTTCAAATCCTCTTCGTTGCCTTCCCTCAATATATTTGTGGACGAGAGTTCTCATTTATAACTCTGCACGTTTGTGAATTGCAGTGCCCCTGAGCTCCATTTGTCTCCTCGCTTTTTTGGGAGCTGGCCGCAAAAGCGCAGGATTGCTTCAGGCCCTATTTTGGTTCTAGGGGGCAGGCTGAGCCTGTGGTTCATTCTTCTTCCTGATGGGAAAATGGAGTGACCTGTGCCTGTCCCAACACCTAGGGCTCGTCTCTCGTTGGTTCCGCGTCTTCCCGTACATCCTCAGGACAAATTGCAACCTGTACAATCAGGAGGTTAAAGGTGCTGATTCTCCAAGTAGGGAGATGGTTAGTCAAGTGGCTGGAATGGCGAACCCGAGCACAAGGAGAGGAGAAATGAGGTGCGTTTTAGAAACCTTTCCCGATCTCATGGCATACCATATTCTGGGTTTCCCATGCATGTTTTGATGTAGGAAGATGCCCTTGTACCTGGAGATTTGAGACCCATGGGGTGTGTTCCCAGCAGTGTTACTTTAAAGTATCTGCATTTCTCACACAACCTCACCAATCCGCTCAGCCCCAAGAGTGTCCAGCCTTATGTCTCATCCAGCTGTGGGTCTAGATATGGTCAATCCAGGTTGCATCAGAGACCCTGAATGGATTTTGTAAGAATTTCTCTCTCTTTAACTGTCTTTGTTTTGTGGGTTTTTAAAAGTAATTTATGTTTAGAATCGGGCTTGGCTGCTTTTCCCTGCTGCGTTGATGCTGCTTTACACCCTCTTGATTCACTTGCAGAGAGATATCGATACATAGGTTTTCAGATTCTTACTAGTCAGATATATTCTTGTGTGGTGACTAGGGTGTGTTGAGTCCAGTTCACTGAGCAGGGAGTAGGCCTTGTCTATTACATATTTGGCTTATGGAGAGGTCTCTGAGCTAATTTCAAACCCTTGTTTTATGCATCACCCCACCTCACCTTTCCCGTTAAGCAGCCATAGTGTGTCTTCTAAAGGTGTGACTCTGTTCTGTTTTGTAATTCAGTTCAAGTGTAGCGATTTTGACATTCCCTCTATAAGCGATATCTTAGGATAAGGGCCTTTTTCTGTGTGACTTATTTCACTTAGAATCATCGTACCTAAATCCACTCATCATGCTGCTAACTAGCCTTATGACATTGATTTCATGGCTGAGTGATATTCCATTGTGCCAAGTACCACCATTTCTTTATCCATTTTTCTCTTTCCTGGGATATTGAAGGTGTACCGAAGTGGAGGTTCTTGGAAACAGAGCAGCCGTAAACTTTAGGGTGCCTGTGTCTTGTTGATTTTTAGTTTTCCCAATTTATACGCCCATGAGTGGAAGTGCCCTATGCTCTCTACGCTGTGTTTATTACTTGTTTCAGGACACACCGTACTCTTCTCCAGAGTGCCTGTTGGCAATTTACATCCCGCCCATCAGCGTAGCAAGGCTCCCATGTCTCCATGGCCTGTCCTGCTTTTCTGGTTTTTACACTTTGTTCAGCATGGCCCTTTTGACCGAGGGCAAGCGAGACTTCTTTGTAGCGCTGATTTGCCCTTCCGGCTTGCTTGGTTGGCCAAAAAGGGCGTATGCGTTTTTTCCTGAATATATTCAGGAAAAAACGCATACGCCCTTTTTGGCCAAGGGCATCATTGTCAACGTTTTGCCGCTTTTCATGTGCTTTAAAGGCGAGTCGAATCTACCTCCTGAAATCTCTTTCCTGCAAATCTGCCTTGCTTTCAAATCCTCTTCGTTGCCTTCCCTCAATATATTTGTGGACGAGAGTTCTCATTTATAACTCTGCACGTTTGTGAATTGCAGTGCCCCTGAGCTCCATTTGTCTCCTCGCTTTTTTGGGAGCTGGCCGCAAAAACGCAGGATTGCTTCAGGCCCTATTTTGGTTCTGGGGGGCAGGCTGAGCCTGTGGTTCATTCTTCTTCCTGATGGGAAAATGGAGTGACCTATGCCTGTCCCAACACCTAGGGCTCGTCTCTCGTTGGTTCCGCGTCTTCCCGTTCATCCTCAGGACAGATTGCAACCTGTAGAATCAGGAGGTTAAAGGTGCTGATTCTCCAAGTAGGGAGATGGTTAGTCAAGCAGCTGGAATGGTGAACCCGAGCACAAGGAGAGGAGAAATGAGGTGCGTTTTAGAAACCTTTCCTGATCTCATGACATACCATCTTCTGGGTTTCCCATGCATGGTTTGATGTAGGAAGATGCCCTTGTACCTGGAGATTTGAGACCCATGAGGTGTGTTCCCCGCAGTGTTACTTTAAAGTATCTGCGTTTGCTCACCCAACCTCACCAATCCTCTCAGCCCCAAGAGTGTCCAGCCTTATGTCTCATCCAGCTGTGGGTCTAGATATGGTCAATCCAGGTTGCATCATAGACCCTGAACGGATTTTGTAAGAATTTCTCTCTCTTTCACTGTCTTTGTTTTGTGGGTTTTTTAAAGTAATTTATGTTTAGAATCGGGCTTGGCTGCTTTTCCCTGCTGTGTTGATGCTGCTTTACACCCTCTTGATTCACTTGCAGAGAGATATCGATACATAGGTTTTCAGATTCATACTAGTCAGATATATTCTTGTGTGGTGACTAGGGTGTGTTGAGTACAGTTCACTGAGCAGGGAGTAGGCCTTGTCTATTATATATTTGGCTTATGGAGCGGTCTCTGAGCTAATTTCAAACCCTTGTTTTATGCATCACCCCACCTCACCTTTCCCGTTAAGCAGCCATAGTGTGTCTTCTAAAGGTGTGACTCTGTTCTGTTTTGTAATTCAGTTCAAGTGTAGCGATTTTGACATTCCCTCTATAAGCGAAATCTTAGGATAAGTGTCTTTTTCTGTGTGACTTATTTCACTTAGAATCATCGTACCTAAATCAACTCATCATGCTGCTAACTAGCCTTATGACATTGATTTCATGGCTGAGTGATATTCCATTGTGCCAAGTACCACCATTTCTTTATCCAGTTTTCTCTTTCCTGGGATATTGAAGGTGTACCGAAGCGGAGGTTCTTGGAAACAGAGCAGCCGTAAACTTTAGGGTGCCTGTGTCTTGTTGATTTTTAGTTTTCCCAATTTATACGCCCATGAGTGGAAGTGCCCTATGCTCTCTACGCTGTGTTTATTACTTGTTTCAGGACACACCGTACTCTTCTCCAGAGTGCCTGTTGGCAATTTACATCCCGCCCATCAGCGTAGCAAGGCTCCCATGTCTCCATGGCCTGTCCTGCTTTTCTGGTTTTTACACTTTGTTGAGCATGGCCCTTTTGACCGAGGGCAAGCGAGACTTCTTTGTAGCGCTGATTTGCCCTTCCGGCTTGCTTGGTTGGCCAAAAAGGGCGTATGCGTTTTTTCCTGAATATATTCAGGAAAAAACGCATACGCCCTTTTTGGCCAAGGGCATCATTGTCAACGTTTTGCCGCTTTTCATGTGCTTTAAAGGCGAGTCGAATCTACCTCCTGAAATCTGTTTCCTGCAAATCTGCCTTGCTTTCAAATCCTCTTCGTTGCCTTCCCTCAATATATTTGTGGACGAGAGTTCTCATTTATAACTCTGCACGTTTGTGAATTGCAGTGCCCCTGAGCTCCATTTGGTTCCTCGCTTTTTTGGGAGCTGGCCGCAAAAGCGCAGGATTGCTTCAGGCCCTATTTTGGTTCTGGGGGGCAGGCTGAGCCTGTGGTTCATTCTTCTTCCTGATGGGAAAATGGAGTGACCTATGCCTGTCCCAACACCTAGGGCTCGTCTCTCGTTGGTTCCGCGTCTTCCCGTTCATCCTCAGGACAAATTGCAACCTGTACAATCAGGAGGTTAAAGGTGCTGATTCTCCAAGTAGGGAGATGGTTAGTCAAGCAGCTGGAATGGCGAACCCGAGCACAAGGAGAGGAGAAATGAGGTGCGTTTTAGAAACCTTTCCCGACCTCATGGCATACCATCTTCTGGGTTTCCCATGCTTGTTTTGATGTAGGAAGATTCCCTTGTACCTGGAGATTTGAGACCCATGGGGTGTGTTCCCCGCAGTGTTACTTTAAAGTACCTGGGTTTGCTCACCCAACCTCACCAATCCTCTCAGCCCCAAGAGTGTCCAGCCTTATGTCTCATCCAGCTGTGGGTCTAGATATGGACAATCCAGGTTGCATCATAGACCCTGAATGGATTTTGTAAGAATTTCTCTCTCTTTAACTGTCTTTGTTTTGTGGGTTTTTTAAAGTAATTTATGTTTAGAATCGGGCTTGGCTGCTTTTCCCTGCAGCGTTGATGCTGCTTTACACCCTCTTGATTCACTTGCAGAGAGATATCGATACATAGGTTTTCAGATTCTTACTAGTCAGATATATTCTTGTGTGGTGACTAGGGTGTGTTGAGTCCAGTTCACTGAGCAGGGAGTAGGCCTTGTCTATTACATATTTGGCTTATGGAGCGGTCTCTGAGCTAATTTCAAACCCTTGTTTTATGCATCACCCCACCTCACCTTTCCCGTTAAGCAGCCATAGTGTGTCTTCTAAAGGTGTGACTCTGTTTTGTTTTGTAATTCAGCTCAAGTGTAGCGATTTTGACATTCACTCTATAAGCGATATCTTAGGATAAGTGTCTTTTTCTGTGTGACTTATTTCAATTAGAATCATCGTACCTAAATCCACACATCATGCTGCTAACTAGCCTTATGACATTGATTTCATGGCTGAGTGATATTCCATTGTGCCAAGTACCACCATTTCTTTATCCATTTTTCTCTTTCCTGGGATACTGAAGGTGTACCGAAGTGGAGGTTCTTGGAAACAGAGCAGCCGTAAACTTTAGGGTGCCTGTGTCTTGTTGATTTTTAGTTTTCCCAATTTATACGCCCATGAGTGGAAGTGCCCTATGCTCTCTACGCTGTGTTTATTACTTGTTTCAGGACACACCGTACTCTTCTCCAGAGTGCCTGTTGGCAATTTACATCCCGCCCATCAGCGTAGCAAGGCTCCCATGTCTCCATGGCCTGTCCTGCTTTTCTGGTTTTTACACTTTGTTCAGCATGGCCCTTTTGACCGAGGGCAAGCGAGACTTCTTTGTAGCGCTGATTTGCCCTTCCGGCTTGCTTGCTTGGCCTAAAAGGGCGTATGCGTTTTTTCCTGAATATATTCAGGAAAAAACGCATACGCCCTTTTTGGCCAAGGGCATCATTGTCAACGTTTTGCCGCTTTTCATGTGCTTTAAAGGCGAGTCGAATCTACCTCCTGAAATCTGTTTCCTGCAAATCTGCCTTGCTTTCAAATCCTCTTCGTTGCCTTCCCTCAATATATTTGTGGACGAGAGTTCTCATTTATAACTCTGCACGTTTGTGAATTGCAGTGCCCCTGAGCTCCATTTGTCTCCTCGCTTTTTTGGGAGCTGGCCGCAAAAACGCAGGATTGCTTCAGGCCCTATTTTGGTTCTGGGGGGCAGGCTGAGCCTGTGGTTCATTCTTCTTCCTGATGGGAAAATGGAGTGACCTATGCCTGTCCCAACACCTAGGGCTCGTCTCTCGTTGGTTCCGCGTCTTCCCGTTCATCCTCAGGACAGATTGCAACCTGTAGAATCAGGAGGTTAAAGGTGCTGATTCTCCAAGTAGGGAGATGGTTAGTCAAGCAGCTGGAATGGTGAACCCGAGCACAAGGAGAGGAGAAATGAGGTGCGTTTTAGAAACCTTTCCTGATCTCATGACATACCATCTTCTGGGTTTCCCATGCATGGTTTGATGTAGGAAGATTCCCTTGTACCTGGAGATTTGAGACCCATGAGGTGTGTTCCCCGCAGTGTTACTTTAAAGTATCTGCGTTTGCTCACCCAACCTCACCAATCCTCTCAGCCCCAAGAGTGTCCAGCCTTATGTCTCATCCAGCTGTGGGTCTAGATATGGTCAATCCAGGTTGCATCATAGACCCTGAACGGATTTTGTAAGAATTTCTCTCTCTTTCACTGTCTTTGTTTTGTGGGTTTTTTAAAGTAATTTATGTTTAGAATCGGGCTTGGCTGCTTTTCCCTGCTGTGTTGATGCTGCTTTACACCCTCTTGATTCACTTGCAGAGAGATATCGATACATAGGTTTTCAGATTCATACTAGTCAGATATATTCTTGTGTGGTGACTAGGGTGTGTTGAGTACAGTTCACTGAGCAGGGAGTAGGCCTTGTCTATTATATATTTGGCTTATGGAGCGGTCTCTGAGCTAATTTCAAACCCTTGTTTTATGCATCACCCCACCTCACCTTTCCCGTTAAGCAGCCATAGTGTGTCTTCTAAAGGTGTGACTCTGTTCTGTTTTGTAATTCAGTTCAAGTGTAGCGATTTTGACATTCCCTCTATAAGCGAAATCTTAGGATAAGTGTCTTTTTCTGTGTGACTTATTTCACTTAGAATCATCGTACCTAAATCAACTCATCATGCTGCTAACTAGCCTTATGACATTGATTTCATGGCTGAGTGATATTCCATTGTGCCAAGTACCACCATTTCTTTATCCAGTTTTCTCTTTCCTGGGATATTGAAGGTGTACCGAAGCGGAGGTTCTTGGAAACAGAGCAGCCGTAAACTTTAGGGTGCCTGTGTCTTGTTGATTTTTAGTTTTCCCAATTTATACGCCCATGAGTTGAAGTGCCCTATGCTCTCTACGCTGTGTTTATTACTTGTTTCAGGACACACCGTACTCTTCTCCAGAGTGCCTGTTGGCAATTTACATCCCGCCCATCAGCGTAGCAAGGCTCCCATGTCTCCATGGCCTGTCCTGCTTTTCTGGTTTTTACACTTTGTTGAGCATGGCCCTTTTGACCGAGGGCAAGCGAGACTTCTTTGTAGCGCTGATTTGCCCTTCCGGCTTGCTTGGTTGGCCAAAAAGGGCGTATGCGTTTTTTCCTGAATATATTCAGGAAAAAACGCATACGCCCTTTTTGGCCAAGGGCATCATTGTCAACGTTTTGCCGCTTTTCATGTGCTTTAAAGGCGAGTCGAATCTACCTCCTGAAATCTGTTTCCTGCAAATCTGCCTTGCTTTCAAATCCTCTTCGTTGCCTTCCCTCAATATATTTGTGGACGAGAGTTCTCATTTATAACTCTGCACGTTTGTGAATTGCAGTGCCCCTGAGCTCCATTTGGTTCCTCGCTTTTTTGGGAGCTGGCCGCAAAAGCGCAGGATTGCTTCAGGCCCTATTTTGGTTCTGGGGGGCAGGCTGAGCCTGTGGTTCATTCTTCTTCCTGATGGGAAAATGGAGTGACCTATGCCTGTCCCAACACCTAGGGCTCGTCTCTCGTTGGTTCCGCGTCTTCCCGTTCATCCTCAGGACAAATTGCAACCTGTACAATCAGGAGGTTAAAGGTGCTGATTCTCCAAGTAGGGAGATGGTTAGTCAAGCAGCTGGAATGGCGAACCCGAGCACAAGGAGAGGAGAAATGAGGTGCGTTTTAGAAACCTTTCCCGACCTCATGGCATACCATCTTCTGGGTTTCCCATGCATGTTTTGATGTAGGAAGATTCCCTTGTACCTGGAGATTTGAGACCCATGGGGTGTGTTCCCCGCAGTGTTACTTTAAAGTACCTGGGTTTGCTCACCCAACCTCACCAATCCTCTCAGCCCCAAGAGTGTCCAGCCTTATGTCTCATCCAGCTGTGGGTCTAGATATGGACAATCCAGGTTGCATCATAGACCCTGAATGGATTTTGTAAGAATTTCTCTCTCTTTAACTGTCTTTGTTTTGTGGGTTTTTTAAAGTAATTTATGTTTAGAATCGGGCTTGGCTGCTTTTCCCTGCAGCGTTGATGCTGCTTTACACCCTCTTGATTCACTTGCAGAGAGATATCGATACATAGGTTTTCAGATTCTTACTAGTCAGATATATTCTTGTGTGGTGACTAGGGTGTGTTGAGTCCAGTTCACTGAGCAGGGAGTAGGCCTTGTCTATTACATATTTGGCTTATGGAGCGGTCTCTGAGCTAATTTCAAACCCTTGTTTTATGCATCACCCCACCTCACCTTTCCCGTTAAGCAGCCATAGTGTGTCTTCTAAAGGTGTGACTCTGTTTTGTTTTGTAATTCAGCTCAAGTGTAGCGATTTTGACATTCACTCTATAAGCGATATCTTAGGATAAGTGTCTTTTTCTGTGTGACTTATTTCAATTAGAATCATCGTACCTAAATCCACACATCATGCTGCTAACTAGCCTTATGACATTGATTTCATGGCTGAGTGATATTCCATTGTGCCAAGTACCACCATTTCTTTATCCATTTTTCTCTTTCCTGGGATACTGAAGGTGTACCGAAGTGGAGGTTCTTGGAAACAGAGCAGCCGTAAACTTTAGGGTGCCTGTGTCTTGTTGATTTTTAGTTTTCCCAATTTATACGCCCATGAGTGGAAGTGCCCTATGCTCTCTACGCTGTGTTTATTACTTGTTTCAGGACACACCGTACTCTTCTCCAGAGTGCCTGTTGGCAATTTACATCCCGCCCATCAGCGTAGCAAGGCTCCCATGTCTCCATGGCCTGTCCTGCTTTTCTGGTTTTTACACTTTGTTCAGCATGGCCCTTTTGACCGAGGGCAAGCGAGACTTCTTTGTAGCGCTGATTTGCCCTTCCGGCTTGCTTGGTTGGCCAAAAAGGGCGTATGCGTTTTTTCCTGAATATATTCAGGAAAAAACGCATACGCCCTTTTTGGCCAAGGGCATCATTGTCAACGTTTTGCCGCTTTTCATGTGCTTTAAAGGCGAGTCGAATCTACCTCCTGAAATCTGTTTCCTGCAAATCTGCCTTGCTTTCAAATCCTCTTCGTTGCCTTCCCTCAATATATTTGTGGACGAGAGTTCTCATTTATAACTCTGCACGTTTGTGAATTGCAGTGCCCCTGAGCTCCATTTGTCTCCTCGCTTTTTTGGGAGCTGGCCGCAAAAGCGCAGGATTGCTTCAGGCCCTATTTTGGTTCTGGGGGGCAGGCTGAGCCTGTGGTTCATTCTTCTTCCTGATGAGAAAATGGAGTGACCTATGCCTGTCCCAACACCTAGGGCTCGTCTCTCGTTGGTTCCGCGTCTTCCCGTTCATCCTCAGGACAGATTGCAACCTGTACAATCAGGAGGTTAAAGGTGCTGATTCTCCAAGTAGGGAGATGGTTAGTCAAGCGGCTGGAATGGTGAACCCTAGCACAAGGAGAGGAGAAATGAGGTGCAGTTTAGAAACCTTTCCCGATCTCATGGCATACCATCTTCTGGGTTTCCCATGCATGTTTTGATGTAGGAAGATGCCCTTGTACCTGGAGATTTGAGACCCATGGGGTGTGTTCCCCGCAGTGTTACTTTAAAGTATCTGCGTTTGCTCACCCAACCTCACCAATCCTCTCAGCACCAAGAGTGTCCAGCCTTATGTCTCATCCAGCTGTGGGTCTAGATATGGTCAATCCAGGTTGCATCATAGACCCTGAACGGATTTTGTAAGAATTTCTCTGTCTTTCACTGTCTTTGTTTTGTGGGTTTTTTAAAGTAATTTATGTTTAGAATCGGGCTTGGCTGCTTTTCCCTGCTGTGTTGATGCCGCTTTACACCCTCTTGATTCACTTGCAGAGAGATATCGATACATAGGTTTTCAGATTCTTACTAGTCAGATATATTCTTGTGTGGTGACTAGGGTGTGTTGAGTCCAGTTCACTGAGCAGGGAGTAGGCCTTGTCTATTACATATTTGGCTTATGGAGAGGTCTCTGAGCTAATTTGAAACCCTTGTTTTATGCATCACCCCACCTCACCTTTCCGGTTAAGCAGCCATAGTGTGTCTTCTAAAGGTGTGCCTCTGTTCTGTTTTGTAATTCAGTTCAAGAGTAGCGATTTTGACATTCCCTCTATAAGCGATATCTTAGGATAAGGGCCTTTTTCTGTGTGACTTATTTCACTTAGAATCATCGTACCTAAATCCACTCATCATGCTGCTAACTAGCCTTATGACATTGATTTCATGGCTGAGTGATATTGCATTGTGCCAAGTACCACCATTTCTTTATCCATTTTTCTATTTCCTGGGATATTGAAGTTGTACCGAAGCGGAGGTTCTTGTAAACAGAGCAGCCGTAAAGTTTGGGGTGCCTGTGTCTTGTTGATTTTTAGTTTTCCCAATTTATACGCCCATGAGTGGAAGTGCCCTATGCTCTCAACGCTGTGTTTATTACTTGTTTCAGGACACACCGTACTCTTCTCCAGAGTGCCTGTTGGCAATTTACATCCCGCCCATCAGCGTAGCAAGGCTTCCATGTCTCCATGGCCTGTCCTGCTTTTCTGGTTTTTACACTTTGTTCAGCATGGCCCTTTTGACCGAGGGCAAGCGAGACTTCTTTGTAGCGCTGATTTGCCCTTCCGGCTTGCTTGGTTGGCCAAAAAGGGCGTATGCGTTTTTTCCTGAATATATTCAGGAAAAAACGCATACGCCCTTTTTGGCCAAGGGCATCATTGTCAACGTTTTGCCGCTTTTCATGTGCTTTAAAGGCGAGTCGAATCTACCTCCTGAAATCTGTTTCCTGCAAATCTGCCTTGCTTTCAAATCCTCTTCGTTGCCTTCCCTCAATATATTTGTGGACGAGAGTTCTCATTTATAACTCTGCACGTTTGTGAATTGCAGTGCCCCTGAGCTCCATTTGTCTCCTCGCTTTTTCGGGAGCTGGCCGCAAAAGCGCAGGATTGCTTCAGGCCCTATTTTGGTTCTGGGGGGCAGGCTGAGCCTGTGGTTCATTCTTCTTCCTGATGGGAAAATGGAGTGACCTATGCCTGTCCCAACACCTAGGGCTCGTCTCTCGTTGGTTCCGCGTCTTCCCGTTCATCCTCAGGACAAATTGCAACTTGAACGAAACAGTAGGTTAAAGGTGCTGATTCTCCAAGTAGGGAGATGGTTAGTTAAGCGGCTGGAATGGCGAACCCGAGCACAAGGAGAGGAGAAATGAGGTGCGTTTTAGAAACCTTTCCCGATCTCATGGCATACCATCTTCTGGGTTTCCCATGCATGTTTTGATGTAGGAAGATTCCCTTGTACCTGGAGATTTGAGACCCATGGGGTGTGTTCCCCGCAGTGTTACTTTAAAGTATCTGCATTTGCTCACCCAACCTCACCAACCCTCTCAGCCCCAAGAGTGTCCAGCCTTATGTCTCATCCAGCTGTGGGTCTTGATATGGTCAATCCAGGTTGCATCATAGACCCTGAACGGATTTTGTAAGAATTTCTCTCTCTTTCACTGTCTTTGTTTTGTGGGTTTTTTAAAGTAATTTATGTTTAGAATCGGGCTTGGCTGCTTTTCCCTGCTGTGTTGATGCCGCTTTACACCCTCTTGATTCACTTGCAGAGAGATATCGATACATAGGTTTTCAGATTCTTACTAGTCAGATATATTCTTGTGTGTTGACTAGGGTGTGTTGAGTCCAGTTCACTGAGCAGGGAGTAGGCCTTGTCTATTACATATTTTGCTTATGGAGCGGTCTCTGAGCTAATTTGAAACCCTTGTTTTATGCATCACCCCACCTCACCTTTCCCGTTAAGCAGCCATAGTGTGTCTTCTAAAGGTGTGACTCTGTTCTGTTTTGTAATTCAGTTCAAGTGTAGCGATTTTGACATTCCCTCTATAAGCGATATCTTAGGATAAGTGTCTTTTTCTGTGTGACTTATTTCACTTAGAATCATCGTATCTAAATCCACTCATCATGCTGCTAACTAGCCTTATGACATTGATTTCATGGCTGAGTGATATTCCACTGTGCCAAGTACCACCATTTCTTTATCCATTTTTCTCTTTCCTGGGATATTGAAGGTGTACCGAAGTGGAGGTTCTTGGAAACAGAGCAGCCGTAAACTTTAGGGTGCCTGTGTCTTGTTGACTTTTAGTTTTCCCAATTTCTACGCCCATGAGTGGAAGTGCCCTATGCTCTCTACGCTGTGTTTATTACTTGTTTCAGGACACACCGTACTCTTCTCCAGAGTGCCTGTTGGCAATTTACATCCCGCCCATCAGCGTAGCAAGGCTCCCATGTCTCCATGGCCTGTCCTGCTTTTCTGGTTTTTACACTTTGTTCAGCATGGCCCTTTTGACCGAGGGCAAGCGAGACTTCTTTGTAGCGCTGATTTGCCCTTCCGGCTTGCTTGGTTGGCCAAAAAGGGCGTATGCGTTTTTTCCTGAATATATTCAGGAAAAAACGCATACGCCCTTTTTGGCCAAGGGCATCATTGTCAACGTTTTGCCGCTTTTCATGTGCTTTAAAGGCGAGTCGAATCTACCTCCTGAAATCTGTTTCCTGCAAATCTGCCTTGCTTTCAAATCCTCTTCGTTGCCTTCCCTCAATATATTTGTGGACGAGAGTTCTCATTTATAACTCTGCACGTTTGTGAATTGCAGTGCCCCTGAGCTCCATTTGTCTCCTCGCTTTTTTGGGAGCTGGCCGCAAAAGCGCAGGATTGCTTCAGGCCCTATTTTGGTTCTGGGGGGCAGGCTGAGCCTGTGGTTCATTCTTCTTCCTGATGGGAAAATGGAGTGACCTATGCCTGTCCCAACACCTAGGGCTCGTCTCTCGTTGGTTCCGCGTCTTCCCGTTCATCCTCAGGACAAATTGCAACCTGTACAATCAGGAGGTTAAAGGTGCTGATTCTCCAAGTAGGGAGATGGTTAGTCAAGCAGCTGGAATGGCGAACCCGAGCACAAGGAGAGGAGAAATGAGGTGCGTTTTAGAAACCTTTCCCGACCTCATGGCATACCATCTTCTGGGTTTCCCATGCATGTTTTGATGTAGGAAGATTCCCTTGTACCTGGAGATTTGAGACCCATGGGGTGTGTTCCCCGCAGTGTTACTTTAAAGTACCTGGGTTTGCTCACCCAACCTCACCAATCCTCTCAGCCCCAAGAGTGTCCAGCCTTATGTCTCATCCAGCTGTGGGTCTAGATATGGACAATCCAGGTTGCATCATAGACCCTGAATGGATTTTGTAAGAATTTCTCTGTCTTTCACTGTCTTTGTTTTGTGGGTTTTTTAAAGTAATTTATGTTTAGAATCGGGCTTGGCTGCTTTTCCCTGCAGCGTTGATGCTGCTTTACACCCTCTTGATTCACTTGCAGAGAGATATCGATACATAGGTTTTCAGATTCTTACTAGTCAGATATATTCTTGTGTGGTGACTAGGGTGTGTTGAGTCCAGTTCACTGAGCAGGGAGTAGGCCTTGTCTATTACATATTTGGCTTATGGAGCGGTCTCTGAGCTAATTTCAAACCCTTGTTTTATGCATCACCCCACCTCACCTTTCCCGTTAAGCAGCCATAGTGTGTCTTCTAAAGGTGTGACTCTGTTTTGTTTTGTAATTCAGCTCAAGTGTAGCGATTTTGACATTCACTCTATAAGCGATATCTTAGGATAAGTGTCTTTTTCTGTGTGACTTATTTCAATTAGAATCATCGTACCTAAATCCACACATCATGCTGCTAACTAGCCTTATGACATTGATTTCATGGCTGAGTGATATTCCATTGTGCCAAGTACCACCATTTCTTTATCCATTTTTCTCTTTCCTGGGATACTGAAGGTGTACCGAAGTGGAGGTTCTTGGAAACAGAGCAGCCGTAAACTTTAGGGTGCCTGTGTCTTGTTGATTTTTAGTTTTCCCAATTTATACGCCCATGAGTGGAAGTGCCCTATGCTCTCTACGCTGTGTTTATTACTTGTTTCAGGACACACCGTACTCTTCTCCAGAGTGCCTGTTGGCAATTTACATCCCGCCCATCAGCGTAGCAAGGCTCCCATGTCTCCATGGCCTGTCCTGCTTTTCTGGTTTTTACACTTTGTTCAGCATGGTCCTTTTGACCGAGGGCAAGCGAGACTTCTTTGTAGCGCTGATTTGCCCTTCCGGCTTGCTTGGTTGGCCAAAAAGGGCGTATGCGTTTTTTCCTGAATATATTCAGGAAAAAACGCATACGCCCTTTTTGGCCAAGGGCTTCATTGTCAACGTTTTGCCGCTTTTCATGTGCTTTAAAGAAGAGTCGAATCTACCTCCTGAAATCTGTTTCCTGCAAATCTGCCTTGCTTTCAAATCCTCTTCGTTGCCTTCCCTCAATATATTTGTGGACGAGAGTTCTCATTTATAACTCTGCACGTTTGTGAATTGCAGTGCCCCTGAGCTCCATTTGTCTCCTCGCTTTTTTGGGAGCTGGCCGCAAAAGCGCAGGATTGCTTCAGGCCCTATTTTGGTTCTGGGGGGCAGGCTGAGCCTGTGGTTCATTCTTCTTCCTGATGGGAAAATGGAGTGACCTATGCCTGTCCCAACACCTAGGGCTCGTCTCTCGTTGGTTCCGCGTCTTCCCGTTCATCCTCAAGACAGATTGCAACCTGTACAATCAGGAGGTTAAAGGTGCTGATTCTCCAAGTAGGGAGATGGTTAGTCAAGCGGCTGGAATGGCGAACCCGAGCACAAGGAGAGGAGAAATGAGGTGCGTTTTAGAAACCTTTCCCGACCTCATGGCATACCATCTTCTGGGTTTCCCATGCATGTTTTGATGTAGGAAGATGCCCTTGTACCTGGAGATTTGAGACCCATGGGGTGTGTTCCCCGCAGTGTTACTTTAAAGTATCTGGGTTTGCTCACCCAACCTCACCAATCCTCTCAGCCCCAAGAGTGTCCAGCCTTATGTCTCATCCAGCTGTGGGTCTAGATATGGTCAATCCAGGTTGCATCATAGACCCTGAATGGATTTTGTAAGAATTTCTCTCTCTTTAACTGTCTTTGTTTTGTGGGTTTTTTAAAGTAATTTATGTTTAGAATCGGGCTTGGCTGCTTTTCCCTGCAGCATTGATGCTGCTTTACACCCTCTTGATTCACTTGCAGAGAGATATCGATACATAGGTTTTCAGATTCTTACTAGTCAGATATATTCTTGTGTGGTGACTAGGGTGTGTTGAGTCCAGTTCACTGAGCAGGGAGTAGGCCTTGTCTATTACATATTTGGCTTATGGAGCGGTCTCTGAGCTAATTTCAAACCCTTGTTTTATGCATCACCCCACCTCACCTTTCCCGTTAAGCAGCCATAGTGTGTCTTCTAAAGGTGTGACTCTGTTCTGTTTTGTAATTCATTTCAAGTGTAGCGATTTTGACATTCCCTCTATAAGCGATATCTTAGGATAAGTTTCTTTTTCTGTGTGACTTATTTCAATTAGAATCATCGTACCTAAATTCAATTATCATGCTGCTAACTAGCCTTATGACATTGATTTCATGGCTGAGTGATATTGCATTGTGCCAAGTACCACCATTTCTTTATCCATTTTTCTCTTTCCTGGGATATTGAAGGTGTACCGAAGCGGAGGTTCTTGGAAACAGAGCAGCCATAAATTTTAGGGTGCCTGTGTCTTGTTGATTTTTAGTTTTCCCAATTTATTCGCCCATGAGTGGAAGTGCCCTATGCTCTCTACGCTGTGTTTATTACTTGTTTCAGGACACACCGTACTCTTCTCCAGAGTGCCTGTTGGCAATTTACATCCCGCCCATCAGCGTAGCAAGGCTCCCATGTCTCCATGGCCTGTCCTGCTTTTCTGGTTTTTACACTTTGTTCAGCAGGGCCCTTTTGACCGAGGGCAAGCGAGACTTCTTTGTAGCGCTGATTTGCCCTTCCGGCTTGCATGGTTGGCCAAAAAGGGCGTATGCGTTTTTTCCTGAATATATTCAGGAAAAAACGCATACGCCCTTTTTGGCCAAGGGCAACATTATCAACGTTTTGCCGCTTTTCATGTGCTTTAAAGGCGAATCGAATCTACCTCCTGAAATCTGTTTCCTGCAAATCTGCCTTGCATTCAAATCCTCTTCGTTGCCTTCCGTCAATATATTTGTGGACGAGAGTTCTCATTTATAACTCTGCACGTTTGTGAATTGCAGTGCCCCTGAGCTCCATTTGTCTCCTCGCTTTTTTGGGAGCTGGCCGCAAAAGCGCAGGATTGCTTCAGGCCCTATTTTGGTTCTGGGGGGCAGGCTGAGCCTGTGGTTCATTCTTCTTCCTGATGGGAAAATGGATTGACCTGTGCCTGTCCCAACACCTAGGGCTAGTCTCTCGTTGGTTCCCCGTCTTCCCGTTTATCTTCAGGACAAATGGCAATCTGGACGAAACAGGAGGTTAAAGGTGCTGATTCTCCAAGTAGGGAGATGGTTAATCAAGCGGCTGGAATGGCGAACCCGAGCACAAGGAGAGGAGAAATGAGGTGCGTTTTAGAAACCTTTCCCGATCTCATGGCATACCATCTTCTGGGTTTCCCATGCATGTTTTGATGTAGGAAGATGCCCTTGTACCTGGAGATTTGAGACCCATGGGGTGTGTTCCCAGCAGTGTTACTTTAAAGTATCTGGGTTTGCTCACCCAACCTCACCAATCCTCTCAGCCCCAAGAGTGTCCAGCCTTATGTCTCATCCAGCTGTGGGTGTAGATATGGTCAATCCAGGTTGCATCATAGACCCTGAATGGATTTTGTAAGAATTTCTCTCTCTTTAACTGTCTTTGTTTTGTGGGTTTTTTAAAGTAATTTATGTTTAGAATCGGGCTTGGCTGCTTTTCCCTGCTGTGTTGATGCCGCTTTACACCCTCTTGATTCACTTGCAGAGAGATATCGATACATAGGTTTTCAGATTCTTACTAGTCAGATATATTCTTGTGTGGTGACTAGGGTGTGTTGACTCCAGTTCACTGAGCAGGGAGTAGGCCTTGTCTATTACATATTAGACTTATGGAGTGGTGTCTGAGCTAATTTCAAACCCTTGTTTTATGCATCACCCCACCTCACCTTTCCCGTTAAGCAGCCATAGTGTGTCTTCTAAAGGTGTGACTCTGTTCTGTTTTGTAATTCAGTTCAAGTGTAGCGATTTTGACATTCCCTCTATAAGCGATATCTTAGGATAAGTGTCTTTTTCTGTGTGACTTATTTCAATTAGAATCATCGTACCTAAATCCACTCATCATGCTGCTAACTAGCCTTATGACATTGATTTCATGGCTGAGTGATATTCCATTGTGTCAAGTACCACCATTTCTTTATCCATTTTTCTCTTTCCTGGGATACTGAAGGTGTACCGAAGTGGAGGTTCTTGGAAACAGAGCAGCCGTAAACTTTAGGGTGCCTGTGTCTTGTTGATTTTTAGTTTTCCCAATTTATACGCCCATGAGTGGAAGTGCCCAATGCTCTCTACGCTGTGTTTATTACTTGTTTCAGGACACACCGTACTCTTCTCCAGAGTGCCTGTTGGCAATTTACATCCCGCCCATCAGCGTAGCAAGGCTCCCATGTCTCCATGGCCTGTCCTGCTTTTCTGGTTTTTACACTTTGTTCAGCATGGCCCTTTTGACCGAGGGCAAGCGAGACTTCTTTGTAGCGCTGATTTGCCCTTCCGGCTTGCTTGGTTGGCCAAAAAGGGCGTATGCGTTTTTTCCTGTATATATTCAGGAAAAAACGCATACGCCCTTTTTGGCCAAGGGCATCAGTATCAACGTTTTGCCGCTTTTCATGTGCTTTAAAGGCGAATCAAATCTACCTCCTGAAATCTGTTTCCTGCAAATCTGCCTTGCATTCAAATCCTCTTCGTTGCCTTCCCTCAATATATTTGTGGACGAGAGTTCTCATTTATAACTCTGCACGTTTGTGAATTGCAGTGCCCCTGAGCTCCATTTGTCTCCTCGCTTTTTTGGGAGCTGGCCGCAAAAGCGCAGGATTGCTTCAGGCCCTATTTTGGTTCTGGGGGGCAGGCTGAGCCTGTGGTTCATTCTTCTTCCTGATGGGAAAATGGAGTGACCTGTGCCTGTCCCAAAACCTAGGGCTAGTCTCTCGTTGGTTCCCCGTCTTCCCGTTCATCCTCAGGACAAATTGCAACCTGGACGAAACAGGAGGTTAAAGGTGCTGATTCTCCAAGTAGGGAGATGGTTAGTCAAGCGGCTGGAATGGCGAACCCGAGCACAAGGAGAGGAGAAATGAGGTGCGTTTTAGAAACCTTTCCCGATCTCACGGCATACCATCTTCTGGGTTTCCCATGCATGTTTTGATGTAGGAAGATGCCCTTGTACCTGGAGATTTGAGACCCATGGGGTGTGTACCCCGCGGTGTTACTTTAAAGTATCTGCGTTTGCTCACCCAACCTCACCAATCCTCTCAGCCCCAAGAGTGTCCAGCCTTATGTCTCATCCAGCTGTGGGTGTAGATATGGTCAATCCAGGTTGCATCAGAGACCCTGAACGGATTTTGTAAGAATTTCTCTCGCTTTCACTGTCTTTGTTTTGTGGGTTTTTTAAAGTAATTTATGTTTAGAATCGGGCTTGGCTGCTTTTCCCTGCTGTGTTGATGCCGCTTTACACCCTCTTGATTCACTTGCAGAGAGATATCGATACATAGGTTTTCAGATTCTTACTAGTCAGATATATTCTTGTGTGGTGACTAGGGTGTGTTGAGTCCAGTTCACTGAGCAGGGAGTAGGCCTTGTCTATTACATATTTGGCTTATGGAGCGGTCTCTGAGCTAATTTCAAACCCTTGTTTTATGCATCACCCCACCTCACCTTTCCCGTTAAGCAGCCATAGTGTGTCTTCTAAAGGTGTGACTCTGTTCTGTTTTGTAATTCAGTTCAAGTGTAGCGATTTTGACATTCCCTCTATAAGCGATATCTTAGGATAAGTGTCTTTTTCTGTGTGACTTATTTCAATTAGAATCATCGTACCTAAATCCACTCATCATGCTGCTAACTAGCCTTATGACATTGATTTCATGGCTGAGTGATATTCCATTGTGTCAAGTACCACCAATTCTTTATCCATTTTTCTCTTTCCTGGGATACTGAAGGTGTACCGAAGTGGAGGTTCTTGGAAACAGAGCAGCCGTAAACTTTAGGGTGCCTGTGTCTTGTTGATTTTTAGTTTTCCCAATTTATACGCCCATGAGTGGAAGTGCCCTATGCTCTCTACGCTGTGTTTATTACTTGTTTCAGGACACACCGTATTCTTCTCCAGAGTGCCTGTTGGCAATTTACATCCCGCCCATCAGCGAAGCTAGGCTCCCATGTCTCCATGGCCTGTCCTGCTTTTCTGGTTTTTACACTTTGTTCAGCATGGCCCTTTTGACCGAGGGCAAGCGAGACTTCTTTGTAGCGCTGATTTGCCCTTCCGGCTTGCTTGGTTGGCCAAAAAGGGCGTATGCGTTTTTTCCTGAATATATTCAGGAAAAAACGCATACGCCCTTTTTGGCCAAGGGCATCATTATCAACGTTTTGCCGCTTTTCATGTGCTTTAAAGGCGAATCAAATCTACCTCCTGAAATCTGTTTCCTGCAAATCTGCCTTGCATTCAAATCCTCTTCGTTGCCTTCCCTCAATATATTTGTGGACGAGAGTTCTCATTTATAACTCTGCACGTTTGTGAATTGCAGTGCCCCTGAGCTCCATTTGTCTCCTCGCTCTTTTGGGAGCTGGCCGCAAAAGCGCAGGATTGCTTCAGGCCCTATTTTGGTTCTGGGGGGCAGGCTGAGCCTGTGGTTCATTCTTCTTCCTGATGGGAAAATGGAGTGACCTGTGCCTGTCCCAACACCTAGGGCTAGTCTCTCGTTGGTTCCCCGTCTTCCCGTTTATCTTCAGGACAAATTGCAACCTGGACGAAACAGGAGGTTAAAGGTGCTGATTCTCCAAGTAGGGAGATGGTTAGTCAAGCGGCTGGAATGGCGAACCCGAGCACAAGGAGAGGAGAAATGAGGTGCGTTTTAGAAACCTTTCCCGATCTCACGGCATACCATCTTCTGGGTTTCCCATGCATGTTTTGATGTAGGAAGATTCCCTTGTACCTGGAGATTTGAGACCCATGGGGTGTGTTCCCCGCAGTGTTACTTTAAATTATCTGCATTTGCTCACCCAACCTCACCAATCCTCTCAGCCCCAAGAGTGTCCAGCCTTATGTCTCATCCAGCTGTGGGTCTAGATATGGTCAATCCAGGTTGCATCAGAGACCCTGAACGGATTTTGTAAGAATTTCTCTCTCTTTCACTGTCTTTGTTTTGTGGGTTTTTTAAAGTAATTTATGTTTAGAATCGGGCTTGGCTGCTTTTCCCTGCTGTGTTGATGCCGCTTTACACCCTCTTGATTCACTTGCAGAGAGATATCGATACATAGGTTTTCAGATTCTTACTAATCAGATATATTCTTGTGTGGTGACTAGGGTGTGTTGAATCCAGTTCACTGAGCAGGGAGTAGGCCTTGTCTAGTACATATTTGCCTTATGGAGCGGTCTCTGAGCTAATTTTAAACCCTTGTTTTATGCATCACCCCACCTCACCTTTCCCGTTAAGCAGCCATAGTGTGTCTTCTAAAGGTGTGACTCTGTTCTGTTTTGTAATTCAGTTCAAGTGTAGCGATTTTGACATTCCCTCTATAAGCGATATCTTAGGATAAGGGCCTTTTTCTGTGTGACTTATATCACTTAGAATCATCGTACCTAAATCCACTCATCATGCTGCTAACAAGCCTTATGACATTGATTTCATGGCTGAGTGATATTCCATTGTGCCAAGTACCACCATTTCTTTATCCATTTTTCTCTTTCCTGGGATATTGAAGGTGTACCGAAGCAGAGGTTCTTGGAAACAGAGCAGCCGTAAACTTTAGGGTGCCTGTGTCTTGTTGATTTTTAGTTTTCCCAATTTATACGCCCATGAGTGGAAGTGCCCTATGCTCTCTACGCTGTGTTTATTACTTGTTTCAGGACACACCGTACTCTTCTCCAGAGTGCCTGTTGGCAATTTACATCCCGCCCATCAGCGTAGCAAGGCTCCCATGTCTCCATGGCCTGTCCTGCTTTTCTGGATTTTACACTTTGTTCAGCATGGCCCTTTTGACCGAGGGCAAGCGAGACTTCTTTGTAGCGCTGATTTGCCCTTCCGGCTTGCTTGGTTGGCCAAAAAGGGCGTATGCGTTTTTTCCTGAATATATTCAGGAAAAAACGCATACGCCCTTTTTGGCCAAGGGCATCATTGTCAACGTTTTGCCGCTTTTCATGTGCTTTAAAGGCGAGTCGAATCTACCTCCTGAAATCTGTTTCCTGCAAATCTGCCTTGCTTTCAAATCCTCTTCGTTGCCTTCCCTCAATATATTTGTGGACGAGAGTTCTCATTTATAACTCTGCACGTTTGTGAATTGCAGTGCCCCTGAGCTCCATTTGTCTCCTCGCTTTTTTGGGAGCTGGCCGCAAAAGCGCAGGATTGCTTCAGGCCCTATTTTGGTTCTGGGGGGCAGGCTGAGCCTGTGGTTCATTCTTCTTCCTGATGGGAAAATGGAGTGACCTGTGCCTGTCCCAAAACCTAGGGCTAGTCTCTCGTTGGTTCCCCGTCTTCCCGTTCATCCTCAGGACAAATTGCAACCTGGACGAAACAGGAGGTTAAAGGTGCTGATTCTCCAAGTAGGGAGATGGTTAGTCAAGCGGCTGGAATGGTGAACCCGAGCACAAGGAGAGGAGAAATGAGGTGCGTTTTAGAAACCTTTCCCGATCTCACGGCATACCATCTTCTGGGTTTCCCATGCATGTTTTGATGTAGGAAGATGCCCTTGTACCTGGAGATTTGAGACCCATGGGGTGTGTACCCCGCGGTGTTACTTTAAAGTATCTGCGTTTGCTCACCCAACCTCACCAATCCTCTCAGCCCCAAGAGTGTCCAGCCTTATGTCTCATCCAGCTGTGGGTGTAGATATGGTCAATCCAGGTTGCATCAGAGACCCTGAACGGATTTTGTAAGAATTTCTCTCTCTTTCACTGTCTTTGTTTTGTGGGTTTTTTAAAGTAATTTATGTTTAGAATCGGGCTTGGCTGCTTTTCCCTGCTGTGTTGATGCCGCTTTACACCCTCTTGATTCACTTGCAGAGAGATATCGATACATAGGTTTTCAGATTCTTACTAGTCAGATATATTCTTGTGTGGTGACTAGGGTGTGTTGAGTCCAGTTCACTGAGCAGGGAGTAGGCCTTGTCTATTACATATTTGACTTATGGAGCGGTGTCTGAGCTAATTTCAAACCCTTGTTTTATGCATCACCCCACCTCACCTTTCCCGTTAAGCAGCCATAGTGTGTCTTCTAAAGGTGTGACTCTGTTCTGTTTTGTAATTCAGTTCAAGTGTAGCGATTTTGACATTCCCTCTATAAGCGATATCTTAGGATAAGTGTCTTTTTCTGTGTGACTTATTTCAATTAGAATCATCGTACCTAAATCCACTCATCATGCTGCTAACTAGCCTTATGACATTGATTTCATGGCTGAGTGATATTCCATTGTGTCAAGTACCACCAATTCTTTATCCATTTTTCTCTTTCCTGGGATACTGAAGGTGTACCGAAGTGGAGGTTCTTGGAAACAGAGCAGCCGTAAACTTTAGGGTGCCTGTGTCTTGTTGATTTTTAGTTTTCCCAATTTATACGCCCATGAGTGGAAGTGCCCTATGCTCTCTACGCTGTGTTTATTACTTGTTTCAGGACACACCGTATTCTTCTCCAGAGTGCCTGTTGGCAATTTACATCCCGCCCATCAGCGAAGCTAGGCTCCCATGTCTCCATGGCCTGTCCTGCTTTTCTGGTTTTTACACTTTGTTCAGCATGGCCCTTTTGACCGAGGGCAAGCGAGACTTCTTTGTAGCGCTGATTTGCCCTTCCGGCTTGCTTGGTTGGCCAAAAAGGGCGTATGCGTTTTTTCCTGAATATATTCAGGAAAAAACGCATACGCCCTTTTTGGCCAAGGGCATCATTATCAACGTTTTGCCGCTTTTCATGTGCTTTAAAGGCGAATCAAATCTACCTCCTGAAATCTGTTTCCTGCAAATCTGCCTTGCATTCAAATCCTCTTCGTTGCCTTCCCTCAATATATTTGTGGACGAGAGTTCTCATTTATAACTCTGCACGTTTGTGAATTGCAGTGCCCCTGAGCTCCATTTGTCTCCTCGCTCTTTTGGGAGCTGGCCGCAAAAGCGCAGGATTGCTTCAGGCCCTATTTTGGTTCTGGGGGGCAGGCTGAGCCTGTGGTTCATTCTTCTTCCTGATGGGAAAATGGAGTGACCTGTGCCTGTCCCAACACCTAGGGCTAGTCTCTCGTTGGTTCCCCGTCTTCCCGTTTATCTTCAGGACAAATTGCAACCTGGACGAAACAGGAGGTTAAAGGTGCTGATTCTCCAAGTAGGGAGATGGTTAGTCAAGCGGCTGGAATGGCGAACCCGAGCACAAGGAGAGGAGAAATGAGGTGCGTTTTAGAAACCTTTCCCGATCTCACGGCATACCATCTTCTGGGTTTCCCATGCATGTTTTGATGTAGGAAGATTCCCTTGTACCTGGAGATTTGAGACCCATGGGGTGTGTTCCCCGCAGTGTTACTTTAAATTATCTGCATTTGCTCACCCAACCTCACCAATCCTCTCAGCCCCAAGAGTGTCCAGCCTTATGTCTCATCCAGCTGTGGGTCTAGATATGGTCAATCCAGGTTGCATCAGAGACCCTGAACGGATTTTGTAAGAATTTCTCTCTCTTTCACTGTCTTTGTTTTGTGGGTTTTTTAAAGTAATTTATGTTTAGAATCGGGCTTGGCTGCTTTTCCCTGCTGTGTTGATGCCGCTTTACACCCTCTTGATTCACTTGCAGAGAGATATCGATACATAGGTTTTCAGATTCTTACTAATCAGATATATTCTTGTGTGGTGACTAGGGTGTGTTGAATCCAGTTCACTGAGCAGGGAGTAGGCCTTGTCTAGTACATATTTGCCTTATGGAGCGGTCTCTGAGCTAATTTTAAACCCTTGTTTTATGCATCACCCCACCTCACCTTTCCCGTTAAGCAGCCATAGTGTGTCTTCTAAAGGTGTGACTCTGTTCTGTTTTGTAATTCAGTTCAAGTGTAGCGATTTTGACATTCCCTCTATAAGCGATATCTTAGGATAAGGGCCTTTTTCTGTGTGACTTATATCACTTAGAATCATCGTACCTAAATCCACTCATCATGCTGCTAACAAGCCTTATGACATTGATTTCATGGCTGAGTGATATTCCATTGTGCCAAGTACCACCATTTCTTTATCCATTTTTCTCTTTCCTGGGATATTGAAGGTGTACCGAAGCAGAGGTTCTTGGAAACAGAGCAGCCGTAAACTTTAGGGTGCCTGTGTCTTGTTGATTTTTAGTTTTCCCAATTTATACGCCCATGAGTGGAAGTGCCCTATGCTCTCTACGCTGTGTTTATTACTTGTTTCAGGACACACCGTACTCTTCTCCAGAGTGCCTGTTGGCAATTTACATCCCGCCCATCAGCGTAGCAAGGCTCCCATGTCTCCATGGCCTGTCCTGCTTTTCTGGATTTTACACTTTGTTCAGCATGGCCCTTTTGACCGAGGGCAAGCGAGACTTCTTTGTAGCGCTGATTTGCCCTTCCGGCTTGCTTGGTTGGCCAAAAAGGGCGTATGCGTTTTTTCCTGAATATATTCAGGAAAAAACGCATACGCCCTTTTTGGCCAAGGGCATCATTGTCAACGTTTTGCCGCTTTTCATGTGCTTTAAAGGCGAGTCGAATCTACCTCCTGAAATCTGTTTCCTGCAAATCTGCCTTGCTTTCAAATCCTCTTCGTTGCCTTCCCTCAATATATTTGTGGACGAGAGTTCTCATTTATAACTCTGCACGTTTGTGAATTGCAGTGCCCCTGAGCTCCATTTGTCTCCTCGCTTTTTTGGGAGCTGGCCGCAAAAGCGCAGGATTGCTTCAGGCCCTATTTTGGTTCTGGGGGGCAGGCTGAGCCTGTGGTTCATTCTTCTTCCTGATGGGAAAATGGAGTGACCTGTGCCTGTCCCAAAACCTAGGGCTAGTCTCTCGTTGGTTCCCCGTCTTCCCGTTCATCCTCAGGACAAATTGCAACCTGGACGAAACAGGAGGTTAAAGGTGCTGATTCTCCAAGTAGGGAGATGGTTAGTCAAGCGGCTGGAATGGTGAACCCGAGCACAAGGAGAGGAGAAATGAGGTGCGTTTTAGAAACCTTTCCCGATCTCACGGCATACCATCTTCTGGGTTTCCCATGCATGTTTTGATGTAGGAAGATGCCCTTGTACCTGGAGATTTGAGACCCATGGGGTGTGTACCCCGCGGTGTTACTTTAAAGTATCTGCGTTTGCTCACCCAACCTCACCAATCCTCTCAGCCCCAAGAGTGTCCAGCCTTATGTCTCATCCAGCTGTGGGTGTAGATATGGTCAATCCAGGTTGCATCAGAGACCCTGAACGGATTTTGTAAGAATTTCTCTCTCTTTCACTGTCTTTGTTTTGTGGGTTTTTTAAAGTAATTTATGTTTAGAATCGGGCTTGGCTGCTTTTCCCTGCTGTGTTGATGCCGCTTTACACCCTCTTGATTCACTTGCAGAGAGATATCGATACATAGGTTTTCAGATTCTTACTAGTCAGATATATTCTTGTGTGGTGACTAGGGTGTGTTGAGTCCAGTTCACTGAGCAGGGAGTAGGCCTTGTCTATTACATATTTGACTTATGGAGCGGTGTCTGAGCTAATTTCAAACCCTTGTTTTATGCATCACCCCACCTCACCTTTCCCGTTAAGCAGCCATAGTGTGTCTTCTAAAGGTGTGACTCTGTTCTGTTTTGTAATTCAGTTCAAGTGTAGCGATTTTGACATTCCCTCTATAAGCGATATCTTAGGATAAGTGTCTTTTTCTGTGTGACTTATTTCAATTAGAATCATCGTACCTAAATCCACTCATCATGCTGCTAACTAGCCTTATGACATTGATTTCATGGCTGAGTGATATTCCATTGTGTCAAGTACCACCATTTCTTTATCCATTTTTCTCTTTCCTGGGATACTGAAGGTGTACCGAAGTGGAGGTTCTTGGAAACAGAGCAGCCGTAAACTTTAGGGTGCCTGTGTCTTGTTGATTTTTAGTTTTCCCAATTTATACGCCCATGAGTGGAAGTGCCCTATGCTCTCTACGCTGTGTTTATTACTTGTTTCAGGACACACCGTATTCTTCTCCAGAGTGCCTGTTGGCAATTTACATCCCGCCCATCAGCGAAGCTAGGCTCCCATGTCTCCATGGCCTGTCCTGCTTTTCTGGTTTTTACACTTTGTTCAGCATGGCCCTTTTGACCGAGGGCAAGCGAGACTTCTTTGTAGCGCTGATTTGCCCTTCCGGCTTGCTTGGTTGGCCAAAAAGGGCGTATGCGTTTTTTCCTGAATATATTCAGGAAAAAACGCATACGCCCTTTTTGGCCAAGGGCATCATTATCAACGTTTTGCCGCTTTTCATGTGCTTTAAAGGCGAATCAAATCTACCTCCTGAAATCTGTTTCCTGCAAATCTGCCTTGCATTCAAATCCTCTTCGTTGCCTTCCCTCAATATATTTGTGGACGAGAGTTCTCATTTATAACTCTGCACGTTTGTGAATTGCAGTGCCCCTGAGCTCCATTTGTCTCCTCGCTCTTTTGGGAGCTGGCCGCAAAAGCGCAGGATTGCTTCAGGCCCTATTTTGGTTCTGGGGGGCAGGCTGAGCCTGTGGTTCATTCTTCTTCCTGATGGGAAAATGGAGTGACCTGTGCCTGTCCCAACACCTAGGGCTAGTCTCTCGTTGGTTCCCCGTCTTCCCGTTTATCTTCAGGACAAATTGCAACCTGGACGAAACAGGAGGTTAAAGGTGCTGATTCTCCAAGTAGGGAGATGGTTAGTCAAGCGGCTGGAATGGCGAACCCGAGCACAAGGAGAGGAGAAATGAGGTGCGTTTTAGAAACCTTTCCCGATCTCACGGCATACCATCTTCTGGGTTTCCCATGCATGTTTTGATGTAGGAAGATTCCCTTGTACCTGGAGATTTGAGACCCATGGGGTGTGTTCCCCGCAGTGTTACTTTAAATTATCTGCATTTGCTCACCCAACCTCACCAATCCTCTCAGCCCCAAGAGTGTCCAGCCTTATGTCTCATCCAGCTGTGGGTGTAGATATGGTCAATCCAGGTTGCATCAGAGACCCTGAACGGATTTTGTAAGAATTTCTCTCTCTTTCACTGTCTTTGTTTTGTGGGTTTTTTAAAGTAATTTATGTTTAGAATCGGGCTTGGCTGCTTTTCCCTGCTGTGTTGATGCCGCTTTACACCCTCTTGATTCACTTGCAGAGAGATATCGATACATAGGTTTTCAGATTCTTACTAATCAGATATATTCTTGTGTGGTGACTAGGGTGTGTTGAATCCAGTTCACTGAGCAGGGAGTAGGCCTTGTCTATTACATATTTGCCTTATGGAGCGGTCTCTGAGCTAATTTTAAACCCTTGTTTTATGCATCACCCCACCTCACCTTTCCCGTTAAGCAGCCATAGTGTGTCTTCTAAAGGTGTGACCCTGTTCTGTTTTGTAATTCAGTTCAAGTGTAGCGATTTTGACTTTCCCTCTATAAGCGATATCTTAGGATAAGGGCCTTTTTCTGTGTGACTTATATCACTTAGAATCATCGTACCTAAATCCACTCATCATGCTGCTAACAAGCCTTATGACATTGATTTCATGGCTGAGTGATATTCCATTGTGCCAAGTACCACCATTTCTTTATCCATTTTTCTCTTTCCTGGGATATTGAAGGTGTACCGAAGCAGAGGTTCTTGGAAACAGAGCAGCCGTAAACTTTAGGGTGCCTGTGTCTTGTTGATTTTTAGTTTTCCCAATTTATACGCCCATGAGTGGAAGTGCCCTATGCTCTCTACGCTGTGTTTATTACTTGTTTCAGGACACACCGTACTCTTCTCCAGAGTGCCTGTTGGCAATTTACATCCTGCCCATCAGCGTAGCAAGGCTCCCATGTCTCCATGGCCTGTCCTGCTTTTCTGGTTTTTACACTTTGTTCAGCATGGCCCTTTTGACCGAGGGCAAGCGAGACTTCTTTGTAGCGCTGATTTGGCCTTCGGCTTGCTTGGTTGGCCAAAAAGGGCGTATGCGTTTTTTCCTGAATATATTCAGGAAAAAACGCATACGCCCTTTTTGGCCAAGGGCATCATTGTCAACGTTTTGCCGCTTTTCATGTGCTTTAAAGGCGAGTCGAATCTACCTCCTGAAATCTGTTTCCTGCAAATCTGCCTTGCTTTCAAATCCTCTTCGTTGCCTTCCCTCAATATATTTGTGGACGAGAGTTCTCATTTATAACTCTGCACGTTTGTGAATTGCAGTGCCCCTGAGCTCCATTTGTCTCCTCGCTTTTTTGGGAGCTGGCCGCAAAAGCGCAGGATTGCTTCAGGCCCTATTTTGGTTCTGGGGGGCAGGCTGAGCCTGTGGTTCATTCTTCTTCCTGATGGGAAAATGGAGTGACCTATGCCTGTCCCAACACCTAGGGCTCGTCTCTCGTTGGTTCCGCGTCTTCCCGTTCATCCTCAGGACAAATTTCAACCTGTACAATCAGGAGGTTAAAGGTGCTGATTCTCCAAGTAGGGAGATGGTTAGTCAAGCGGCTGGAATGGCGAACCCGAGCACAAGGAGAGGAGAAATGAGGTGCGTTTTAGAAACCTTTCCCGATCTCATGGCATACCATCTTCTGGGTTTCCCATGCATGTTTTGATGTAGGAAGATTCCCTTGTACCTGGAGATTTGAGACCCAAGGGGTGTGTTCCCCGCAGTGTTACTTTAAAGTATCTGCATTTGCTCACCCAACCTCACCAACCCTCTCAGCCCCAAGAATGTCCAGCCTTATGTCTCATCCAGCTGTGGGTCTTGATATGGTCAATGCAGGTTGCATCAGAGACCCTGAACGGATTTTGTAAGAATTTCTCTCTCTTTCACTGTCTTTGTTTTGTGGGTTTTTTAAAGTAATTTATGTTTAGAATCGGGCTTGGCTGCTTTTCCCTGCTGTGTTGATGCCGCTTTACACCCTCTTGATTCACTTGCAGAGAGATATCGATACATAGGTTTTCAGATTCATACTAGTCAGATATATTCTTGTGCGGTGACTAGGGGGTGTTGAGTCCAGTTCACTGAGCAGGGAGTAGGCCTTGTCTATTACATATTTGGCTTATGGAGCGGTGTCTGAGCTAATTTCAAACCCTTGTTTTATGCATCACCCCACCTCACCTTTCCCGTTAAGCAGCCATAGTGTGTCTTCTAAAGGTGTGACTCTGTTCTGTTTTGTAATTCAGTTCAAGTGTAGCGATTTTGACATTCCCTCTATAAGCGATATCTTAGGATAAGTGTCTTTTTCTGTGTGACTTATTTCAATTAGAATCATCGTACCTAAATCCACTCATCATGCTGCTAACTAGCCTTATGACATTGATTTCATGGCTGAGTGATATTCCATTGTGTCAAGTACCACCATTTCTTTATCCATTTTTCTCTTTCCTGGGATACTGAAGGTGTACCGAAGTGGAGGTTCTTGGAAACAGAGCAGCCGTAAACTTTAGGGTGCCTGTGTCTTGTTGATTTTTAGTTTTCCCAATTTATACGCCCATGAGTGGAAGTGCCCTATGCTCTCTACGCTGTGTTTATTACTTGTTTCAGGACACACCGTATTCTTCTCCAGAGTGCCTGTTGGCAATTTACATCCCGCCCATCAGCGAAGCTAGGCTCCCATGTCTCCATGGCCTGTCCTGCTTTTCTGGTTTTTACACTTTGTTCAGCATGGCCCTTTTGACCGAGGGCAAGCGAGACTTCTTTGTAGCGCTGATTTGCCCTTCCGGCTTGCTTGGTTGGCCAAAAAGGGCGTATGCGTTTTTTCCTGAATATATTCAGGAAAAAACGCATACGCCCTTTTTGGCCAAGGGCATCATTATCAACGTTTTGCCGCTTTTCATGTGCTTTAAAGGCGAATCAAATCTACCTCCTGAAATCTGTTTCCTGCAAATCTGCCTTGCATTCAAATCCTCTTCGTTGCCTTCCCTCAATATATTTGTGGACGAGAGTTCTCATTTATAACTCTGCACGTTTGTGAATTGCAGTGCCCCTGAGCTCCATTTGTCTCCTCGCTCTTTTGGGAGCTGGCCGCAAAAGCGCAGGATTGCTTCAGGCCCTATTTTGGTTCTGGGGGGCAGGCTGAGCCTGTGGTTCATTCTTCTTCCTGATGGGAAAATGGAGTGACCTGTGCCTGTCCCAACACCTAGGGCTAGTCTCTCGTTGGTTCCCCGTCTTCCCGTTTATCTTCAGGACAAATTGCAACCTGGACGAAACAGGAGGTTAAAGGTGCTGATTCTCCAAGTAGGGAGATGGTTAGTCAAGCGGCTGGAATGGCGAACCCGAGCACAAGGAGAGGAGAAATGAGGTGCGTTTTAGAAACCTTTCCCGATCTCACGGCATACCATCTTCTGGGTTTCCCATGCATGTTTTGATGTAGGAAGATTCCCTTGTACCTGGAGATTTGAGACCCATGGGGTGTGTTCCCCGCAGTGTTACTTTAAATTATCTGCATTTGCTCACCCAACCTCACCAATCCTCTCAGCCCCAAGAGTGTCCAGCCTTATGTCTCATCCAGCTGTGGGTGTAGATATGGTCAATCCAGGTTGCATCAGAGACCCTGAACGGATTTTGTAAGAATTTCTCTCTCTTTCACTGTCTTTGTTTTGTGGGTTTTTTAAAGTAATTTATGTTTAGAATCGGGCTTGGCTGCTTTTCCCTGCTGTGTTGATGCCGCTTTACACCCTCTTGATTCACTTGCAGAGAGATATCGATACATAGGTTTTCAGATTCTTACTAATCAGATATATTCTTGTGTGGTGACTAGGGTGTGTTGAATCCAGTTCACTGAGCAGGGAGTAGGCCTTGTCTATTACATATTTGCCTTATGGAGCGGTCTCTGAGCTAATTTTAAACCCTTGTTTTATGCATCACCCCACCTCACCTTTCCCGTTAAGCAGCCATAGTGTGTCTTCTAAAGGTGTGACC